>NC_087351.1:11344039-11647070 GCF_030014295.1 Loxodonta africana
AAATAAAATATTACTATGAATGAGTAGCTCAGTGGTTAAGTGTTTGGGTGCTAACCAAAAGGCTGGCAGTTCAAACCCCCCGGCTGCTCCTTGGAAACCCTGTGGGGCAGTTCCACTGTTCTGTAGGGTCGCTATGAGTCAGGATTGACTCCACGGCCATGGGTTATGAACAGGTTTTAGTCCGTGTAAAATATCAGAGTCTTTCCTGTTTAGAAAGATTAAAAAGCAGGGAAAGGATTAAAAAGCAAGGAGGTAACTGGTGCCATCAATTGGTCAAAACGAAGACCTAAACGGAGAAAAAGTAAGCAAACCAGAAGGCAAAAGTAAAGGCAAAATTTTCCCGTCTCGCGGTTTTCCTTTCAACGGTCGCCGCGCGTTCCCTGTCTGAGCCCGCTGGTACTGAGCCCGGTGCGGCTCCCCAGGTCTCCGGCGCGGGGCCCACAGAGTAACGCGTGCGCGTGGGATCCGGCTCACGGTTTGCTGGGCAGGCTGCTCAGTCTCTGAACGTGGCACCAGGGAAGGAACATTGGGGAAAACCATGGAGGGAGCAAATGCCATACTTTTCAGATATACCAGCTATGGGCACAAAACTCTGGTTTCCTTTTTATTTTAAATCACATTCTCTCTCGATTTATCTTTAAAAGATTAGGGATATAGTTAAGAAAAGAACTAGGTTTTAAAGCAAAAACATATGTCTATCTCTGGAAAATTTTGACTTCAAATTTTCTTTCCATAGTAGGCATAAAAATAAGGTGAGCCATTCAAAATAAATCAGTGTATACTAGAATGTCAACTTACAGTCTCAGGAATTAAAAAACAACTATTATTCCCAAGAAAATATCAGCCATCATAAGGTTACTTTAAGGGGTCTTAGTGTCTATTAATTCTATTATATCAGGTATTATTTTCAATGAAAATAGTCAAATCTGAATTTTATAATCAACTTGTCAACAGGTTTGCTTCAGTAGAAATAATTCCCCAAGGCATGAAAGTCACATGAATGAAATTCAATCTTAAGAGACCAAGTTTCAGTAAGTGCACTAAAAACCCAAAAGTTGTACAGTTACCAGTTCAGAATCTTTTTCTCTGCTGCGGTATCATACAATGTTTCAAGACATCTCAAGATCTACTTCAACACATAGAGTCCAATAAAAATTATTACTCAATAACAAAGGTTGCCATTTTCTATGACAAATCTTAGCAGAAGTCACAGGTCTTTTTATTCTGCTGATCTATTACTATTTAATAAAAAATATACTTTGACAAGCAGACATTGTCATTGTGCAAACGGCAAGTGGCAACATTTGTAAAAATTGTAAGCTGGAAGCAGCACTGACAATGTGCAACTTCTGTGTCATTCTAATGTACTCCTACCAGTCAGAAGAGCAGAAAGTGGGCCTGAAGACAACAAAAGCAAACGTGGCCACTGAGGACGCAATTCTTTTTATTTTTTATTGTGCTTTAAGTGAAAGTTTACAACTCACGTCAGTTGCTCATATAAAAACTTATACACACATGGTTATGTGACCCTAGTTGCTCTCCCCCTAACGAGACAGCATTCTCCTTCTCTCCACCCTGTATTCTCCGTATCCATTAAGCCAGCTCCTGTCCCCTTCGGCCTTCTCATCTCGCCTCTAGACAGGAGCTGCCCCCAGAGTCTCCTGTGTCTACTTGAGCCAAGAAGCTCACTCCTCACCAGTATCATTTGCTTATAGTCCAGTCTAATCTTTGTCTGAAGAGTTGGCTTCAGGAATGGTTTTAGTGTTCGGCTAACAGAGAGTCCAGGGGCCATCTCTTCTGGGGTTCCTTGAGGAAGCATTTCTAATAGGAAATCAAAGCTGTTCCAAATCATAGATAGTACAAAATTAATAAATTTTATATTAGAGTTACAACATACCAATAATACTTCTTTAATGGTTTTTTTAGGAGAGGGATAAAACTTTCCTAAATTACAATCCCAGTTCAGGTTGGCTTCTTCAAGAGGGTGATAAAAATAGGTTATCTAATTTTATCTAAAGAGGGGAAACTCTGGTGGTGTAGTGATTCAGTGCTATGGCTGCTAACCAAAGGGTAGGCAGTTCGAATCCACCAGGCACTCCTCGGAAACTCTATGGGGCAGTTCTACTCTGTCCTATAGGGTCGCTATGAGTCGGAATCAACTCGACGGCACTGGGTTTGGTTGTTTTGGATCTAAAAAGGTTCAAAATGGTTATGGAATAAAAGGATATTTACAAAATTAGACAGCATGTATTACACAGTTATAAACTTAAAGCCAATACATGCTAAAGTTTAAAAATACACAGTAGGCTAACCAAAGGGCATGAGAGAGAAAAGGGGTTTTCCTCAGTCCCCAAATTCCAAAGGCTAACAGTAGTGTGAAGTGGTATAGATAGAGCACAGAGCTTGTTCTCCTGACCTGCTTTTTTCTCATAAAAGCTTTAGTTCACCTCCTATCACTTCATCTAAGTGAATCTAAAAAATAAGCACGTGTGTGTTTTATATATATATATACACACACACATATATACATACATATATGTGTGTGTATACATTATATGTGTGTGTATATATATGTATGTGTACGTATATATTATATGTGCGTGTATATATATATGTATTGTGTGTATGTATATATCACGTGTGTGTGTATGTATTATATGTATACGTGTGTGTTTCTTTCTATCAATCTCAAGGTTTCTTCCTTTTTTGGTTTCCAGGGTATCTAAAGCATTAAGCTATAAGACCTGTCCAAAGCAGCCCTAGGCTTGAACAAACTATTCTAGCAGACTGGACACAGGAGAGGGGTTACCCTCATCTTTTCCCTAGGAGTCTGATGGCTTCTGAAACCATAGCTCAATTTTCTTTGAGAATTCTTTTAACAACATTTCATTGCATCTGTCTACAGTACAAGATTAAAGTGCAGCTCTCGAATTTCAACTTGTACTTATTATATACAAAGCAAGAGTAAGTCATTTTCTAAATTAAACCTTAAGACAAAATGATAAACGTTTTGTCATCAGAGGAATTTTGTGTGAAAATCTTATTTCATTCAGCTGTCTAACCTACTATATCTTAATTCTTGAGGGTTTTAGACATTAAGTGACTCTTTGTTTATCTTTTGAGTCCCTGGGCACAAATGGTTAAAGAGCTTGGCTCCTAATCAAAAGGACGGAGCTTCAAATCCACCTAGGCACACTTTGGAAGAAAGTGGTCTACTTCCAAAAACTCAGCCACTGAAAACACTATGGAGCACAGCTCTACTCTGACACACATGGGGTCACCGTTGAGTTAGGATCAATTTGATGGCAACTTTTTTTTTAATTGCCTTTAATATGTAACTAAGTTTCTTACCCTTTAAATGATGTATGTCTGCCATCTGGTATGATATGTTGTTCTGTAGTTTTATCTGAAAAAAAAATTAAGTTTTCATTTTATTAAAGAATATGTAGTTTTCCTCATAATTACCTTTTTTACTCATATACACTTTGAGCTTGATCATAAATGCAAAGGGAAAATTTTGATTAAATTATTTCTACACACTTTTCCCCGAAAAGAATTAAAAGTAAATTATGGTTTTGCTCATTTTAAATTTGCACAAGAATAGTCATCTTAGTTGGTATACAGAATAACAACTTGTAGAAGTTTTAAAGTTTGAGTTAAACATTGCTTAATAACAAGTCTTTTCAAAATCTTACTAGAAGAAAGCTCTCACTACTTTAAGAATTAATTGTTTTAGAGAGTCGAACCAAAAGTTATCAATGCTTATCCAGCTCCCATAGGATGGCAGATACTACACAGGCCTCAGAACTGTGGTTACCGTTTAGGAGCAAGCAGACAAAACACAATAAGAACATACCAAAATATGGCTAAAATTAAGGCTTACCACTCAATTTAAACAAGGCCTTACAAAAGTCAGGGCTTCATAAACGAAGAACCACTGTGTCTCAGTTCTTGCTTTTAACAGGTTTCTCTTAATTATAAAATGCAACAGAAATAAAACCACTATGAATGGGTTCTCTTGTCTACCTCAAGAGAAAGTTTACTTTGAGCACGACAGGCAGATTCATGCTTGTCAAAAGCAGCACTGAGTAGCAAACTATGATAAATACCAAAACAATCCCTAAAGAATAATTTTTAAAAACTTTTTATTTTGAAATAATTATAGGTTCACAGAAAGTTACAAAGATAGCAGAGAGGTCCCATGTACCCTTCACTCAATTTCCCCCAACGGGTACAGTTTATACAACTAAAACACAGTATCAAAACTAGGAAACTGACATTGGTACAATATGAACGTACAGTTCTGTCATTTTATCGCATGTGTACATAGACTCATGCACGTAACCAGTATACAGAGCTATTCCCCCATCACTTTACAGTCACGCCCACGCCCCGCCCCTACCCACACCACCCCAGCCCTTGGCAACCACTCATTTGTTCTCCATCTCTGTAATTTTGTTATTTTAAAAATGTTATATAAATGGAATCATATAGCATATAACCTTTTGAGATCTTTTTTACTCAGCATAATGTCCGGTTGTATGTATTAAGAGCTCATTTCTTTTTATTGCTGATTAGTATTTCATGGCATAAATGTACTCTAGTTTGTTTAAGCATTCATCCACTGTAGGACATTTTAGTCAATTCCAATTTTTGTCTATTACAAATAAAGCTGTTATGAATAATCACATACAGGTTTTTATGTGGACCTCAATTTTCATTTCTCTGGGATAAATGCCCAGAAGTGAGAATGCTAAATTGTATGGTGTCTTAGTTCCCTAGTGCTGCTATAACAGAAATACCACAAGTGGGTGGCTTAAACGAACAGAAGTTTATTCCCTCACGGTCTAGTAGCCTAGAAGTCTGAATTCAGGATGTCAGCTCCAAGGGAAGGCTTTCTCTCTCTGTTGGCTCTGGAGGAAGGTCCTTGTCATCAATCTTCCCCTGGCCTAAGAGCTTCTCTGTGCAGAAACCCTGGGTCCAAAGGACACGCTCTGCTCCCAGCACTGCTTTCTTGGTGGTTTGAGGTCCCCTTGTCTTTCTGCTCTCTTCTCTCTTTTATATCTCAACAGAGACTGACTTAAGATACAACCTAATCTTATGGACTGAATCCTGCCCATTAACATAACTGCCACTAATCCAACCTCATTAACATCATAGATGTAGGATTTACAACACATGGGAAAGTCACCTCAGATGGCAAAATGGTGGACAATCACACAATACTGAGAATCATGGACTAGCCAAGTTGACACACATTTTTGGGGGGGCACAATTCAATCCAGAACATACGGTAAATATGGTTAGGTTTTTAAGAAACTGCCACACTATTTTCCAGAGCAGCCAAATCATTTTCAATTATGTTTTAAGAACCCACTGTGGTAAGATAATGGATGGGACAGTACCAAACGATTAAGAAACCTTGAGAGCAATCTCAAGTAATCAGCAGGCAAGGCGGCATCTGAAGCACTACAATCACCGTAGGAGCTCAGAGATGATTCCTGGCCGGGATGACCAGGGAAATCTTCACGGAAGGGACCATATCTGAATCAGACTCTGAAGGCTGGCTAAAACTTTAAACAGGTAGAAAAGCATTTCCGTACAGGATATGACATAAGAAAAAGTCCTGAGGGAAGAAAGCATGAGGTACATATGAAGATCCCACCGAAGCAGTTTGGCTGAAACACACGACAGAGGTGAAAGGATACTGGGAAAGAAGGCTGGAAAAAAAGACCATGAAGGGCCATTCAGCTCCAGGTGGAGTGTATTCTTCAGTCTGAGAGCCAGTGACTTTCCAATTTCAAATGAAAATTTATCTATAAACAAATAACAGATGAAAGCAGAGCTGTTCTAGTTGAAGCAGAGCTGGGAGTCCAGGGGTCTCTCTTTCTTCTCCATTAGAGTACTGGGGGGCTTTGAAGAATGAAGTTTAAAATACACCCTGATGTTCAGTCATAAAAAGGAAGGAAATACTGATACACGCTACAACACGGTTGAACCTTGAAAACATTGTGTATGCTAAGTAAAAAAAAGCCAGACATAAAAGGCTATACATTGTATGATTCTGTCTACATGAAATGCCCAAACAAGGCAAATCCATAGAGACAGAAAGTAGATTAGTGGTTGCCAGGGGCTGGGGGAAAGAGGGCTTAATGAGCGTGGGGTTTCTTTTTGGAGTGATGAAAATGTTCTGAAATTAAATAGTGGTGATGGTTGCATATCACTATGAATATACTAAAAACCAGTGAACGGTACACTTTAAAATGGTGAAGATGATGAATTTTATCTCAATTTAAAAAAAGGCAAAAAATAAAGATGCAGAGGGTACTATAGGACACCATACAGGAAACTAGGGATAAAACAGTGGACAAATACTTGGCACTAAAGGTTTTTTAAAGGAGCTTATTATTTAGGACAGGCAGTCAAATAAATAGGCCATTACAGTACGTAAGTGCTTATCATTGGGATCTAAAGACATAATATGAGGTCTTTGTGGAACCACTCACTCCAATCCTGGGGAAGTCAGAGGAGGCTTTCTGGAGACAATGACAGCTGAAATGAGTCCTGCAGGATAAGTAGGATTTAGTCATGCGGAAGTAGAGAGTGGTAAGGAAGGAAGGCATTCGAGGCATGTGTCAAGATTTTACAGCGAAAAACACTGCACATTCTAGGACAGTGGTTGCAAAAAAGGGCTCAAACAGCAATGACTGTGAGGATGGCACAGGATGGGGCAGTGTTTCATTCTGTTGTACACAGGGTCACTCACTAAGAGTCGGAACCAACATAATAGCACCTAACAACAACAGCAATAAAGATGAATAAAGACGCAATTCCCAGTAGCAGGGAATCACAAGAGGAGAAACAGACTTAGGATGGGAGGGAGAAAGAGAATTTTTTCAGATTTGGACCTGTTAAATTTGAGGTGCTTGTAGGATACTGTATTAGTTATCTAGTGCTGCTGTAACAGAAACACCACTAATGGATGGCTTTAACAAACAGAAATCTATTCTCTCATAATTCAGGAGGCTAGAAGTCCAAATTAAGGTGCCAGCTCCAGGGGAAGGTTTTCTCTGTCAGCTCTGGGGGAAGGTCCTTATCTCCTTTCAACATCTGTGGCCCAGTGTCCCCTGGAGGTCTCCATGTGTCTTGGCATCAACCTTCCCCTAGGTCTAGGAGGTTCTCAGCGCACGGACCCCAGATCCAAAGGACACACTCTGCTCTGGCTCTTCTTTCTTGGTGGTAGAAGTTTCCTCTTCTCTGCTTGCATCTGTCTCCTTTTATCTCTTGTAAGATAAAAAGTGTGTCTCAAGCAAGGGTGGTGCATTCTACCCTAATCCTCACAAACATAACATAATTATGCTTCATTAACATAACAGACAATTCGCTTCCAAATGGGACCATAACCACAGGCACAGAGGCTAGGATTTACAACACATAACTATATCAGCTCACAAAATGGAGGACAACCACACAATACTGAGAAGCATGACACGAAATTTTTCATGTCAACCCATGACAGATACCCAAGAAGGGCTCTTCAGTAGGCAGTTGGGTATTTGGATCTGGAGGCCGGGTGATGATGATCTGAGTCATTAGCATACAAATGGTAATTAAAGCTATGGGAATGGGATCACTGAGGGAAGGGGAAAACTGCAGTGGCAGTAGAAAAAGCAGTACCATCAACTATCTGATCACCAAGAACTGCTCATAGTGACCCTACAGGATGGAGTAGAGCTGCCCCACAGAGTTTCCAAGGAGCGCCTGGTAGATTTAAACTGCTGACCTTTTGGTTAGCAGCCAGAGCGCTTAACCACTGTGCCACCAGAGTTTCCTAACAATAGCAGAGGACCGGGCAATGTCCCATTCTGTTATACACACGGTCACCATGAGTCAGAGCCTACTCCATGTCAACTAACAACAACTTCCAGCTTCTCTGTACTCTTTATTTTAAACTTGCTTCTAAAATTGCTGTAGAGATGCTATTCTGAAATACTAAGCTATGAGTGACCTCAGCTTCCTTGGTCCATAGGGTCACTATGAGTCGGAACCAACTCAACAGCACCTAACAACAATAAATGTTTAAAAAAAATTGTAATAGAGGCAGGGAAATTCAATCTACAGTCTACAAAAATAAAGGGTTATGCAAGTGGCCATCTAAGATACAACTATTGGTCTCTTCCAATCTGGAGCAAAAGAGAATGAAGGAAACCACAGACTCAAAGAAGAAACTAGTTCACAGGACTAGCAGCTCACAAGAACCACCCCCTCTTCTAGCCTGAGACCAGAAGAACTAGATGGTGTCCGGCTACCACTACCGACTGTTCTGACCAAGGACACAATAGAAAGTCCCAGGTAGAATGGGAGAAAAATATAGAACAAAACTCAAATTCCTATAAAAACTAGACTGACAAGACTGATAGAGACTACAGGAGTCCCCAAGACTATCGCCCTAAGATACCCTTTTAACTTGGAACTGAATCCACTCCCAGAGGTCTCCTTTCAGCCAACAGATGGGCTTATAACATAAACAATATCAACTGGGAGCCACGTGCTACCTTAAACAATCAACTATATAAGACCAAATGGTAAACATTTACCCAAGAGCAAACATGAGAAGGCAAAGAGGGCCAGTGAAGCTAGATAAGTGGAAATAGAACAGAATGGAAATAATGAGAATGCTGACACATTGCAAAAAATGTAACCAATGTCACGGAACAATTTGTACAAAAATTTTTAAAAGGGAAACTAATTTGCCATTTCACCTAAAACACAATAAAATATTAAAATAAATAAAGGGTTAGTTATATGGGCAGTATTGCCTTATTCTTCCTGTCCCTTTATCTTCCCTCCTCAACCATCTTTATTGAGAATGGAGACATTCATCTTAACAGCTTATACGTAAAGTTCTCACATTTCAAAAGCTGCTCTGGAACAATATATTTTACACATGTCTTAGTTATTCAGTGCTGCTATAACAGAAATACCACAAGTGGATGGCTTCAACAAATTTATTCTCTCACAGTTTAGGAGGCTCCGCCACCCACCCGTTGCCATTGAGTAGATCCTGACTCATAGCGACCCTGCAGGCCAGAGATGAACTGCCCCATAGAGTTTCCATGGAGCGCTTGGTGGAGTCAAACTTCTGAACTTTTGGCTAACAGCTGTAGCACATAACTACTATGCCACCAGTTTAGGAGGCTAGAAGTCCAAATTCAGAATACCAGCTCTAGGGAAAGGATTTCCCTCTGTCAGCTCTGGAAGAAGATCCTTGTCTCTTTTCAACATCTGTGGCCTGGTATCCCTTGAAGATCTGCATGTGTCTTGGCATCAGTCTTCCCCTGGGTCTAGGAGCTTCTCAGCACAGAGACCCTGGGTCTTAAGGGCATACTCCACTCCTGGCTTCTCTTTCTTGGTAGTAGTCAGGACCCTCTTCTCTGACTGCTTCTCTCTCCTTTTATCTCTTGTAAGATAAAAGGTGTGACGAGCAAGAGTGGTGCATTCCACCCTAACCCTCATTAACATAACCTGATCATGCCTTGGAAACCCTGGTGGCATAGTGGTTAAGTGCTACGGCTGCTAACCAAAAGGTCGGCAGTTTGAATCTGCCAGGCGCTCCTTGGAAACTCTACAGGGCAGTTCTATTCTGTCCTATAGGGTCGCTATGAGTCGGAATCGACTCGACGGCACTGGGTTTTTTGGTTTTTAATCATGCCTTATTACATAACGGACAACCCACTTCCCAATGGGACCACAACCACAGGCTTAGAGGCTGGGATTTATAACATATAATTACATCAGATCACTGAATGAAGGACAACCACACAATACTGGAATCATGGCCTAGCCAAGTTAACATGAAATTCTAGGGGCATAATTCAATCCGTGACACATGGTATTAAGAGAAAAATCACACCTGGTCTAAATAAAAGCCTTTTCTTAATTTAAGCATAGTAATATACTTCCCACCTCATCCATTTACCATTCACAGTGATTTTTCAGTTAGCTTCTCACACCCCTTTTAGGGCATGCTGTTGCCCTTGGCATTTCACTTTCTCTATTATTCCTATCAATCTTCCCAGCATATTCTCACAAAAATCTTGTATTTAGTGTTTAGTATAATCAGCAGGTACCAATTCCCAATTTCTCTCACTTCCCATTAACACCTATTTCTTTGTGCTGGTCATCTCACCTTCCGTATGTCTTTGAACTGAGGTGCCAAGGATTTGCTCAATGATCTTACAGAGCCCAGCTGGCAGGACATTAAACTCAGAAGTCCCCTTCCCTCTTCAGTAATTTCATTATGTTGTTCAATTTTAGAATCTAGCTGTCTGCTGCTAAATTATCTGTTTATCTTTTTGACACCACGATATTAGAGCCATCTGATCCCCCTTCTCTGCACACACACATCCCCCTCCAAAAAAATTCTTATCTAGCTCCTAAAAAGATGTGATAAAGAATTCCTCCCACATCCATTGTTGCCTTCCAAAGGAAATCTGATTGTGTCTTAACCTACTATAGCACTCCTTTGTATCCTTGCAAAATCCAAGAACTGGGAAGCAATGACTTCATTTTGGCCTTAACCTTACGTTTTCTACTGTCTTGAGTCTGTTTATAAAGGCTTCTTACATTTGGTTTTTTATTTTTAATATTTGTTCAATTTCTTCAACTTTGTTTTTCTTTCATTTTATGACTTACATTAATCATTTAAAAATCTGTTGCCGATGAATGGATAAATAAATTATGGTCTATTCACACAATAGAATACTACACATCGATAAAGAACAGTGAGGAATCTGTGAAATATTTCATAACATAGAGCACCCTGGAAGGCATTATGCTGAGTGAAATTAGTCAGTTGCACAAGGACAAATACTGTATAAGACCACTATTATAAGAACTTGAGAAATAGTTTAACTGAGAAGAAAATATTCTTTTGTGGTTATGAGAGGGGGGAGGGAGGGAGGTGGGAGAGGGGTATTTACTAATTAGATAGTAGATAAGAATCGCTTTAGATGAAGGGAAAGACAACACACAAGACAGGGGAGGTCAGCACAACTGGACTAAACCAAAAGCAAAGAAGTTTCCTGAATAAACTGAATGCTTTGAAGGCCATCATAGCAGGGGCAGGGGTTTGCGGACCATGGTTTCAGGGGACATCTAAGTCAATTGGCATAATAAAATCTATTAAGAAAACATTCTGCATCCCATTTTGAAGAGTGGTGTCTGGGGTCTGAAACACTAGCAAGTGGCCATCTAAGATGCATCAATGAGTCTCAACCCACCTGGATCAAAGGAGAATGAAGAACACCAAGGACACAAGGCGATTACAAGCCCAAGAGACAGAAAGGGCCACATGAACCAGAGACTACATCCTCATGAGACCAGAAGAACTAGATGGTGTCCGGCTACAACCGATGACTGCTTTGACAGGGAACACAACAGAGAACCCCTGAGGGAAGAGGAGAGCTGTGGGATGCAGACCCCAAATTCTCATAAAAAGACCAGACTTAATGGTTTGACTGAGACTGGAAGGACCCCGGTGGTCATGGCCCCCAGAACTTCTGTTGACCCAGGACAGGAATCATTCCCGAAGCCAACTCTTCAGACATGGATTGGACTGGACAATGGGTTGGAGAGGGATGCTGGTGAGGAGTAAGCTTCTTGGATCAGGTGGACGCTTGAGACTATGTTGGCATCTCCTGCCTGGAGGGGAGATGAGAAGGTAGAGGGGGTTAAAGCTGGCGAAAGGGGCACGAAAAGAGAGAGTGGAGGGAGGGAGCGGGCTGTCTCATTAGGGGGAGAGTAATTGGGAGCATGTAGCAAGGTGTATATAAGTTTTTGTGTGAGAGACTGACTTAATTTGTAAACTTTCACTTAAAGCACAATAAAAATCGTAAGAAAAAAAATCCGTTGCCATTGAGTCAATCCCAACTCATAGAGAGCCTGTAGGACAGGGTACAGCTGCTCCATAGGGTTTCCAAGAAGCACCTGGTGGATTCGAACTGCTGACCTTTTGGTTAGCAGCCATAGCTCTTAACCACTATGCTCCCAGCGTTTCTGCACTAATCATTTATGCATATACAAAGGTCTCTGACAGAAAGGGCCACATAAATCAGAGACTACATCAGCCTGAGACCAGAAGAACTACATGGTGCCTGGCTACAACCGGTGACTGACCTGACAGGGAACACAATAGAGAACCCCTGAGGGTACGGGAGAGCAGTGGGATGCAGACCTCAAATTCCTGTAAAAAGACCAGGCTTAGTGGTCTGACTGAGACTAGAAGGACCCCGGTGGTCATGGCCCCCAGACCTTCTGTTGCCCCAGGACAGGAACCATTCCCGAAGCCAACTCTTCAGACATGGATTGGACTGGACTATGGGGTAGAAAATGATAGTGGTGAAGAGTGAGCTTCTTGGATCAAGGAGACACATGAAACTATGTGGGCAGCTCCTGTCTGAAGAGGAGATGAGAGGGCAGAGGGGGTCAGAAGCTGGCCGAAAGGACACGAAAATATAGAGCAGAGGGAAGGAGTGCGCTGTTTCATTAGAGGGAGGGCAACTAGGAATACACAGCAAGGTGTATATAAGTTTTTGTATGAGGAGACTGACTTGGTTTGTAAACTTTCACTTAAAGCACAATAAATATTAAAAAAAAAAAAGAAAGAAAGGTCTCTTTGGTTCTTTAACTTCTTTGATTTTAACCCTTCCTCTGCAAGTCTTTACATCTTGTAATACTGCCACCATTGCCTGTCACCTTCAAAAGGAAGCTTGGCTTCCCTTCTCATTATTCTTCCTCATATTTTTTAATTTTCTAATGTTCTAACCATAATCTGCTTATCTTCTAAATGACACCAAAACTTCCCAGCTGTTGAGAATTTGAGTTAATACCGCTGCTTGATTAGAAAAGAGATATCTTCACTTTATCACATATACTCTGTTGAACTGGCAACACTACAGGAATACTTGACTTTTTCCCTAAATCAATTCCAAACAGGTAACCGTGTACAAACTCTAAGATACACAATTTAATCCTGAGTTTATAAAAGGATTTTTTGTCTCAGTTCACTGGTCCTTTTTGGTTACTTTCAGAGTTTTCCCAAGATAACTGAAATCCCTTCCTAATATCCTTATTTACAATATGCAAGAAAAATACCAAATAATTATTTTCTCTTTCGAATTACTTTGGGGATGAGAGACAGGCATAAATGGTCACAAACACATCCCCATCTCTTGCCTAACTTACACACATGGTCAGATAGACTGTGATGGTTTAGGTTGTATGTCAACTTGTCTGGGCCATAATTCTCAGCGGTTTGGCAGTCATATGATATTGATGCATGATGGGATCTGCTGTGAGTAGCCAATCAGCTGAAAGGGAGTTTCCTTGGGCATGTGGTCTGTACAGAATACAAGTACACATTCTGGCAAGGCTTGGGGGCTTTTTGCTCATGCTGGATCCTGCAGCTGGCTCCTATTCATCTGACCTCTGGTTCTCAGGACCTGAACTAGCACCTTACCTGCTGATCTTGGGATTCATCAATTTTTGCGCAAGAGCCCTGCTTTTTGACCTGCCGATCTTGGATTCGCCAGTCCCTGCGGCTATGTGAATCTGGAGAAGCCTCTATTCTGATCCACAGACTTGGGACGCTCCAGCCTCTACAACCGCGTGAGCCCGTTCCTTGATATAAATATATATATATATACATATATATATATCTGTGCTTTACTGGTTTTGTTTCTCTAGAAAACCCAGCCTAAGGCAGACTCCAGCCTAGATTTCAATGTATCCTTTAAAACTCCACAGCGCTCAAAATGCCCTAGGCCTGGCTCTAGGGCCTACTGGAAAGACTCTAGTGTTTTCAAAATAAAACATTCCTTTACCATAAAATAGGCAGTCTTATTTCTAATAAGGATGACCCTAATTTCTTTGCTACCCTCAAGGGTTATCAGAAATGAGAATTCCACGAGAATAGGAACTTGTCTCTGTGTTCATCCCTCGTGGCATACTGCCTGCCACCTGTAGACAATACATGTCTGCTCGATGATATCCCAGACGTCTAGCTTCCATACTCTTTGCACTATACTCTTCTACCTTCAGTTATGCTTTATTCATATTTTGTATTTGTCAGTATAACTTTAATTATCCAAGACTTCCTTTGAACTCCCTCATTTACTTCCTCTCATTAGCACCTTCACTTCACTTCTCTTCTTCTATACTTGTGTCTCTCGAGTTTGAAGTTTCAGATTATATGGAACTGATTATCCCTGCTCTCTTTGGTCTTTGCAACACTAATTTCTTAAAATGTGTTTATCGTTCTTCTTGAGATTTCTTCCCTTTCTCCACTGTAGACTTCAGAGTTCTCTTTTCTGAAGGATATGTTCTTTATTTCTTTTTCCTGGGTGAGAATTATCTTCTCCCCGATATTTTCATATAGCACTTCTTGTTCATTCCCAGCTACTTCATCTTCTTGTTGACTTGTGGTGACCCCGTGTACAACAGAATAAAACATTGTTTGATCCTGCACCATCCTCACAACTGTTCTATGCATGAGTCCACTGTTGCAGCCACTGTGTATTTTGAGTGCTTCTAACCTAGAGGGCTCATCTTCAGCACTATATCAGACAACATTCTGTTGTAATCCATAGGGTATTCATTGGCTAATTTTCAGAAGTAGATAGCCAAGCCTTTCTTCCTAGTCTGTCTTAGTCTGGAAGCTCTGTTGAAACCTATCCAACACATGTTACCCTGCTGGCATAGCTTCCAGCACCATACCAACATGCAAGCCACCACTGTACAAGAAACTGACCGGACAGGTGGTGGCTACTTCACCTATTTTCCTCTAATCTTCCTTCCCCCAATAACTAAAACTTAATCTTTGTTTTTCTACCACCTCTTTCTGAAGCTCTTTTAATGCTTTCCCCATCCCACAAGGTTTCTCTGAATTAATTTTGGCAGCTGTTACCAGCTTAGTGGCTCTTCTTTTTTCATTTTGGGACCTGGGAAATAGCTCAGCTGTGCCTGCTTCACTTTCATTATGACCTGTTCTTGGGCAATTAGCACATCTATGCCCATTTATCCCAAAGGTTATATATAATTGGCTTTTTTACAGATGTCATTTCTGTTTCCTTTTTCTCCACAATGGAAACATTTTTCCTGCCTGTATCTCATACTCAGATGCTTTCTAGAGGCAATCCTGCCTTCTGTAACATAACTGCCAAACCTGGCAATTCTCAGAATCACCTGGAGAGTTTTAAAAAATAAACACTTTTGCTTCTCCACCCTCCAATGTGATTCAGTAGTCTGGGGACGGGCCTAGGAATCTTAATCTTAAAATGCTCAAGTGATTCGGATAAGCAGTCAGGGTTAGCAATTTGGTTGTCTCTGGTTGGCACTCACACCACCAGCTGGATCAAAATAGAACACTATTAATAATAACTGATGCGTATTAAGGAAACCCTGGTGGCGTAGTGGTTAAGTGCTATGGCTGCTAACCAAAGGGTTGCCAGTTCAAATCCGCCAGGCGCTCCTTGGAAACTCTATGGGGCAGTTCTACTCTGTCCTATGGGGTGCTATGAGTCGGAATCGACTCGATGGCATTGGGTTTGGTTTCGTAATGGGTATTAAATGTTCTTTGTGCCAGGTTCTGCGCTAAGCATTTTATACAAATCATCTCGTTTAATCCTCACCATCACCCTATGAAGTAAAAAAAAAAAAAAAATTTTATGAAGTAGGCACAACTATTTTCTTCATTTCACAGATGAGGAAACCGTGCCTAGGTTATAGATCTACAGCAGATTCAGAGTATTCTCCCATGCAGTCCCAGACCAGTTTGAGCTCATAACCCCTGTGCCTATACTGGATCTGGCAGGTGATTACCTTTTTCTTACTACTCTTACATTTCATTACATTTCACACATGCTATGCAGTCAACATTCCAAACACCCCTGCAGCTCTTACTTGATCTGTTAAAGTATTACAGTCTTTCTTTAAGCAAGTTCTAGCGTGATCTATACTCATATTTTTAAAGAGAATAAGCAAGGTCTTTGGTCTCAGTTGGCTATGATGAATCACCACAAAGAAGTTTGTCCATTCACTCATTCACTTATTTATGAACGTAGTCATTTATAATTGCAGTCACTTAGAGGCCATTTACTGAGCACCCACTAAGTAGTAGCCCTGGGGATACATAAGCATTTGGTCTTGGTCTATTAAGATTCACTAAGCTTGTTCACGCATTCATTCCATCTGTCAGGCACAAGGAAAACATTGACTGAACCCCTATCAAGTCAAAGACACTTTGCCTGGTCTAGAGATATAGCAGTAAACAAGAGATCCAAGGTTACAGTCTTCATGGAACTTAAAATCCAGCAAGGAAGACAAATAATTAAAAATGTGAACTTGCTGGGAAAGGGAGTGTTACAGAAGGGCTTGGGAAAGGCTTTCCTTGGGAACAGATGGTTAAAATGAGACCTGAAGTATGGGTAGGCAAAATGGGGCACGGAAAAAAGGAACATTCCAGCCAGAGAATGGCATGAATGAAGTCCTCGGGGAGGAAGAGAGTAAGGCATGTTAGAGGAAGTAAAAGATCAAATATGCATGTATGCCTCTGACAGGGCTAGAAAGGAGGGGCAAAAGTTGAGGCTACAGAGGTCAGCAAAGGTCATTTTACAGAATACTTGCAAAGCCATGTTAAAGATTCTGGATTTCATCCCAAGGGTAACGAGAAATCATCAAAGTTTTTTTTCTCTCATAACAGATTTACTGAGATATTTCATAAACCATACAATTTACTAACTTACAGTGTACGATTCAATGGTTTTTAGTACATTAAGAGTTGTGCAACTATCACCACAATCAATTTAAGAATGCTTCATCACCCCAAACGTTAAAGGCTTTTAAACAATTTTAAACTGTGTTATTTAAAAGATCATTCTGTTTTACACTAAATCAAAATCAAGCCTAGTTTTCAAATATATAAAGTGAAATACCAACAAAGCAATAGAAAAATGGGGAGAAAAATGGATAGGCCGGTCACAGAAAGACTGCAAGGGATTCTGAAGTACATGAAAAAGTGTTCAACTCACTTGTAACATAAATGCAAATTAAAACCACAATGAGATGCCATTTTTCATTTGTAAAATTAGCAAATTAAAAAAAATTCACAATATACCACGTTGGTGAGAGCGGCGAAAATAGGCACTCTCACACGTTATTGGTAAGAGTATAAACTGGTTCAATAGCTATAAAGGGCAACTCGGCAGATCTATCAAAATTTAACTCATACATACTCTCTGATACAAACACTTCACTTCTAGGAATTTTATCCCACAAATACTCACATACAAGATATTCATTATAAAAACCCATTGCCGTTGAGTCAGTGCTGACTCATAGCAACCCTAAAGCATCATACGTAACAGCAGAAGACTGAAAACAACTGCAATACCCATCAATAGGAGACTCATTAAATAAACTGGTGACAATCCATACAGCGGAAAACCATGAGGCATTAAAAAAGTGTGAGTGAGCTCTATATGTATTAATATGGAAAAATCACCAAGATACTGAGAAACAATTTTGAAAACATGCAAGGTGTATAACAGAATGTATAATGTGCTATTTCTTGTGCAGATATATATATAATGTACACACCTGGTGTGGATATGCACAGAATCTTTTTGGAAAGATACAAAGAAACTTAGTAACAGAGTTACGTCCAGAGAAAGCCAGAGGACTAGGACAGAATAGAGTTACTTTTTATTTTATATCTTTTGTACCCTTTTAATCCTTATACCCGGTGCATGCGTATCTATTTCTACCAATTTAAAAAAAAATTTAATGAAGAAATAAAGTTATAAAGTATCAGAGCAAAACATTAACCTTAAAAAACACTAACCTAAGTTACCGAGTAAGGAATAGGTTGTAGGAAGAGCAAGAACAGACAGAGAGAGACCAGTTAGGAGCTTATTGATATAGTAGTGACGAGAAATAATGGGGACTTGGGCTAAGCTGATTACAATGGAAATGGAGAAAAACTGATAGAGCCAAGAAATTTTTAGAAGGTAAAGCTGGTCAGACTTGGTGATTAACTGAATGTGGGCGATCAAAGGAGAGTAAAAAATCATAGTGACTTCCAGATTTCTGGCTTGAGATGAGTAGATGACAGAATCATTCACTGAGATGGGGAATACCAGAGAAAGAATAAGTTTAGGAGAAAAGATGAGAAATTTGGATTTGAGCTGTCTAGGAGAGGCCTGGGTAAAAGATACACATTTTGTAGTCATAAGCACATAGAATATAACTGCAGTTTTATGAGTGAAAATGATTACTTAGGAAGAGAGTAGAATTAGAAGAGAAGGGTCTCAGATAGAAATCTATTTAGCGCCCTTAATACACTATGCACTTAAGGATTGAATAGAGGCGAATCCAGCAAAGAAGACTAAGAAGTAAACTGAGAGGTAGGAGAAAAACAGGCAAAAACAGGTGTCAGGGAAGCCAAGAGTACAGGTGCTAAGACGTCAGGAATGGGAAGGGAAAATGCAGATGTGGACCAAGACAACCCTCTTTGCAAGAAATGTGACTGGGAAGGTGAAGAAGGACTCAGTATTTTTTAAATGCTGAAGAGCAAGGATAGACAGATTGAATATGAGAGAGAGATTGGATTGGTAATGCTGCAAAGTCTTTGGGAAGGTGGAAGGAGACTGGATCCTCAGAACAGGTGGAGAAAGGATGAATCTTCTGTTATACTAACAGAGAGGAAAGACAGATGGGAACAGGTTTAGAAACACCTGCAGGTTTGGTGGTGAAAGTTCAATCAGTTCCTGTCTGATTCTTCATTAAACAGGAGGCAAGATCACTTGTTGAGCTTGAGGAAAAAAAAGCAAAACAAAAAAAACCAAATTTGTTGCCTTTGAGTTGATTCTGACTCATGGTGACCCTATGTGTTACAGAGTAGAACTGCTCCATAGGGTTTTCTTGGCTCTAATCTTTACAGAGGAGCCCTGGTCACTCAGTGGTTAAGCACTCAGCTGCTAACTGAAAGGATGGTGGTTCAAACCCACCAGCAGCTCCACGGGAGAAAGATGTGGCAGGGTATGCTATGGCTAAAAACCCTAAAAAGGCAGAGATTTACTCAGAAAAAATAAGCTAACATTAATGAATCTGTTTTAAAATGGAAGAGACACATTTACAGGCATTCCCTGATTACTAACGAGATCCATTCCTAAGTGTGTCAAGTTTGTAGGTAAGTCGGACCAGGTGCATACAGTTCTCATTCAGCCTTGCTTCAGCACAAGAAAGGAGCCCTCAGCTGCTGACCAAAGCTCAGCAGTTCGAACCTACCAGCCACTCTGCCACTCTGCGGGAGAAAGATATAGCAGTCTGCTCCCTTGGGAACCCCATGGGGCAGTTCTACTATGTTCTACAGCGTTGCTATGAGTTGGAATTGACTTGATAGCAGTGGGTAGGGTTTGAGTTTAGTGCAAGAAAAGGCTCAAAATCTTTTCAATGATTGAAAAGCTGTACATGCAGCAAGTGAAAGTGACTGTGACGATGTCACCCGCAGAGGGGGTGTGACCATTTCAAAGTGAGGGCAAATTTACATGACATTAAAGGGCAACTACAATTTGTCAGACTTACTGTAATTGCTGACTTTACTTCTTCATCCTCCGCTAACAGAGGTGTAGCAATCAAGGGCTTTTAGATCAGTTATAGGAAATACGAAGCTCTCGGGTTTGTCTTTTTCCCACAATACGTAGTGTTAAATTTGATACTTTACATATATGTGATCTCAGATCTGCACAGTACTATTAGATGGGTACTATGATCCCCATTTTACAGTTGAGGAAATAGGCTCAAAGTAGTTAAATCGTTTGCCCCAAAGTCAAACAGCTAGAAACTGAGCTAGAATTCTAACCTATATCTGGAATCTTCAAATCTTTGTTTTTTTATCTACTATTTACTTCTCCAGATATCAAGGGAGTGGCAGCAGTAAAGGAGACAACTCTGAGAGACTAATTTTATGCATAGCTCATCTAGACCAAAACTATCCTTTCTCTTAAGCAGTTCAGAGCCTCCTCATTGACCTTGTACGGCCATTCATAAGCACCACAAAAAGACGTCATAGCCAGCTCAAAATATGGAATTGGCATATAAACAAGAGACAGAGACTTGTGAGTTAGCTGCACAGGATATTAGTCAAATGCTTAAAAGTAGTAAAGATATACAGGACAGCATTTCCCAAAGTGATACATTCTTCTGTACCATGATAACAAAACCAAAACACCCATTGCTGTCGAGTGGATTCTGACTCATGGAGACCCTACAGGACAAAGTAGAACTGCCCTATAGGGTTTCCAAGGAGCGCCTGGAGGATTCAAACTGCTGACCTTTTGGTTAGCAGACACAGCACTTAACCACTATGCCACCAGGGTTTCCAAATGATAACAGGTGGGCCATAAAAACAGTAATCTATGTTCAAATACATTGAGAAAGACTGGGTTCAAGAAAATTAAATAGGCTCCTTTAACAACTGATTTCTCAGAGCTTTTATATGCTATTAGGCATTATGGACTCTAAGGATATACTACTTAGCATTTCCCTCCATGAAGGTTTTCCTTTTTCCTCCAGACCACCTATGAACATTTGCTGGAACAGATTCTGTTTAACACCGTTTTGAGAAATACTGCACTAAGGGGGAAACCAAAAGCTCGAGAACAGAGCCCATTACTAGGTGGCTGGAGGGAGAAAAAAAACCCAACAAAGAAGATAGTGAAGAAGTAGAGAATCTGGAGAGTTCAATATTATACAAGCAAGAAAAGAGACAGTTTTCAAAAAGCTAGAGACGATCAACAGGGCCAAACTACAGAGCGATTAAATAGATTGAGAATAGAAAATATTCTCTGTATTTGACTAGGAAGACTGTCACTTGTGACCTTCAAGAGAATAGCTTCAGAAAAGAGGAGGAAAGAAGGATGGAAGACAATAAAAAAAAAAAAAAAAAATTAGGATGGGAATGAAAAAAGAGGAAGTAGATGGAGTATTTATAGACTACCAATCATTATTAGCACTTAAAGTATAAAATAAATTGTTGATTGAGAGAGAAGAGTATGTAGAGGAATTTAAAAATTTTAGAACAGGGGTTTATTTGAATACGGTTGAAGGTAAAATTGAACGAGACTGATAACAGTCCAGTGGGTAGAAGAAATGGAATCCGGCATATGAATTACTAGAAAAGACTTATCCTTCCTTTGAGATTGAAGAGAAGATTTTGAATAGTAATGCCTAACCATTCCAAGTATGACGATCGCATTTTAATACTCCAACTTTTCATGGATTTTTGCCTACTCCTACCCAGTTTTGCCATCTTCAGGGCTGAGTATAGTGTGCACAAATCTGCTGATTCCTTGCCCTTCTTAGAGGATGTCTACATTGTGGTGAAGAGAAGGGTGCTATAGGGAAGCACTTACCTCTGGGCCACAATTTTGAAGAGAGCAGATGCAAGGTAAAGGCTGGTGACAATAGGGAAGTTGGAAGCTCATGGAAATTCTAATTTATAATGATTTATTATAAATGATTCTGATATAATTGGCAAAGTAAAAACTTGTAATTATAATAGTAACATACACGTACACACAAATACGAAGACTGATTACCAAGTCGGGCATCTACTATCCCACTCAGAAATTTTCACAGCTCTGCTATTCCAACAGAAGTCGCGAGAGTCATGAACTATTAGTATATCTCCAAATATGCAAGTGAAAACAAGCAGGTTTGGCTACAGTCCAGCTTTATACTTTTTCTTTTTAAAACTTTGCATGGTTTTCCACCCGCATAACACACCAAACCTAAGGGTTACTTAAGCATACAAAATAAAAAACAAAAACACAGTGAAGGCAACTGACATGAGATTCTGTTGCTTAGAAAATATTTTTAGACTCTACTTATTTGGCTAATTTCCTTAACAATTCAAATTGAGTACATAATACGGATTAACTATGTCCAGGTCATAAGTGTGGCTCATAAATGGCTCCAGGGCTCACCTATCATAACACTTCTGTCACAAAAAGGTAGTAATATCTGATTCTTTAATCATTTAATACATCACCCTATAGAGATTTAAGAAAAATCATATTGCTTAAAAAAAATATGAGGTGGCCACCATAAGCACCGTAATGAGAAGGACGCTCCACGCTTTAAATAATGAAATAAATATTGATCCGTGTGCACGGAATAAAGATGAGACAACACCACCACACCAAGCCTGGCAGCCTCCAGATTTCTGGGTTTGCGAACGTAAGGCGGCCACATAGGCCAAGGGCTACTGCTGCCAGCTCAGCAGCTGAGCGTGGAGAAAAGGCGGCATCCGCACACGGTCCGTTCCTGAGAACCAGAATTTACGGCCAGTCTCGCCGGGCAGGAACTTGAGAATTTAGGAAAGGATGGTAGCGAAAAAATGGGAAAAGTCTGACGGAAACAGGGTTGCTGGGGATAAGGGATTCCTCCAGGGCTGCAATCCTGGAATGCATAAGGCAAGGGCTGGTGGGCTAGCCCGACCCCCGACCCCCGGCCCCCGGCCCCCGGCCCCCGGCCCCCGGCCCCCGGCCCCCGGCCCGAAAGAAGCCAGCGGGTTAAGGGGGCTGAGGGCAAAGGGCTCGTCCTACCTTGTCATCCTCGCACCTCTTCCCCAGGCCCTCCCTGGCCTGCAGCCGGCTGCTCAGGCGGCCGTAGTCGGCCTCCCTCTGGTCGATCTGTTTCTTGTGCGAGTCCACCAAGAGCAGGAGGTCGGAATTGCGCTTCTCCAGGCGCCCGCGGGCCACCTCGGTGCGCTGGACCTGGCCCTGCAGCTCGGCCACCTCCTCCTGAAGCAGGACGTAGCGGGAGGAGATGCTCCAGTAGTTGAAGGCGAGGATGGCGATCACCACCAGCAGCACCGCCAGCACGAGCGACGGCAGGCGGCCGGCCCGCCGGTTGGCCCCGAACCCCACCATGGGGCCTCGCCGCCGACTCCTGCGGCCGGAGCTCGGGCCTCGGCTGCTGAGCCGCCCCGGGGACGCGGCCCCTAGGCCGGCCGGAGGAGGAGGCTGGCTGATGCGCCGCCGGCGAGCCGGAGAAGGGGGCGGGGCCGCGAGGCCAGGCCCCTCCCCGCCCCCTCCACCAATCAGGCCAGAGCGCCTGCGGGAGGCTCTGAACCCGACCTTGCCTCGCCGGCGAGGACCAGGAGATCCCAGCGGCCGGCACCCTCGGCCCAGCACCGCGGGTGGGGGCGGGGAAAGGGCCGGAAGGGGGCGGGCGGACCGCTGGCCCCGCCCACCGGCTGTGTCCGGGTCGCCCAGGGGGCCATTGCCTAGTTTCCGCCGACGCCCCGTCTTCTCGCGAGAAAGTGGGCTTCGCCCCTCTTTTCAGCCTTATCTCGCGATGTTTATCTCTGTTGGGAAGGATGCTGGGTTAACTCTGGAGCTAGCGAGTGGTACCTGGGCCAGGTGACCTGCTCGATTCCCCTAATCTGAGGTGTAGGGAGTTCCTACCTGCTATCGCATTCGTGAAGTTTTTTCTATTTGAAGCCATCTGGTGCTGCGACGGCTTTGTAGGAGAAACAGTTGTTTGGCTGAGGCAAGAAGAGGCGACTAGAAGGATTTTGTAGTTGCCTCAGTAAAAGGGGGTTTTCTCGTTTGTGCTAACGACCCGGGGGAGGAGGAGTGAAACCATAATATAGCGGTGGTGCCCCAAACATAACAGAGAAAAGCAGGAGAAACTAAGCTTTATAA
Source organism: Loxodonta africana (assembly GCF_030014295.1). Lineage (NCBI taxonomy): Eukaryota > Metazoa > Chordata > Mammalia > Proboscidea > Elephantidae > Loxodonta > Loxodonta africana. The sequence goes on from NC_087351.1 coordinate 11,367,808, forward strand.
CTGAAAAGGGTGGTGCCATCCTGGTTTCCAAGGTTACCGCCTTCACGATTGGAAGGAGATTAAGAATGGCGAACTCCTGTTTTAAACGCGCTGCTGCTTGTTTCTTAAGCTGGGCTGCCACATACAAAGTCTAGAAGCTGCCCTCAATGAATGATAACTAACGTACCGTGGCGGACAGCGAGCATATTCTGGGTTAGAAATAACTACCTTGAATGTCTGTTTGCACACCTAGTCTCATCCTTTTAACAATACAGTTTTCCAATGAGGAATCCAAGGCACAAAGATGTTCAGAAACTTTCTCAAAGTCCCATATCGTGTTTGAGACAAAGTTAGGCTTAGGTCTAGATCCCTGGACTCTAAACCCTTTGTTTTTTGTATTACACCAGGTTAAATGTAGCAACGCTGGTATAACGCTGGTGTTCAGCGTAAACTAGTTACTCAGAGCAAGCACCGTCTCTTTTGTTACGTATTTCTTTTTTGCATCAAAATAAAATTATTGGCTCTAACCTGTTAACGGAGGGAATAGAGTTGCTTTATTTTTCAGACCTCAAGTTCAAGGACTTCCATGAGTATAAAACCCTAAGAAAGCAAAAACTTTGCTATTCCCATTTAAACCAGAGTAGTATGATTTTGAGGCAGGAAGACTTGTGATCTTCGAGCAATTATTCTAAGCTTCCTGACCATTTAAAAAACAAAGTTACTTGTCTAATGGTCCTAGAGCAGCCTGAAAGAATTATTACATCTTCGAAGAGCAATTATTTTTTCTCTCACAGGTACTATTGTTGTTGTTGTTAGGTGCTGTCGAGTCGGTTCCGACTCTGCGACCGCATGCACGACAGAACCACCCGGTCCAGCGCCATCCTTACAATCGTTGTTATGCTTGAGCTCATTGTTGCAGCCACTGTGCCAACCCACCTCGTTGAGGGTTGTCCACTTTTCGGGTGACCCTGTGCTCTGCCAAGCATGATGTCCTTCTCCAGGGACTGATCCCTCCTGACAACATGTCCAAATATGTAAGACGCAGTCTCGCCATCCTTACTTCTAAGGAGCATTCTGATTGTTACTTCTTCTAAGACAGATTCGATCGTTCTGGCAGTCCATGGTATATTCAATATTCTTCGCCAGCACCACAATTCAAAGGCGTCAATTCTTCTTCGGTCTTCCTTATTCATTGTCCAGCTTTCACATGCATATGATGTGATTGAAAATACCATGGCTTGGGTCAGGCGCACCTTAGTCTTCAGGGTGACATCTTTGCTCTTCAACACTTTAAAGAGGTCCTTTGCAGCAGATTTACTCAATGCAATGTGTCTTTTGATTTCTTGACTGCTGCTTCCATGGCTGTTGATTGTGGATCCAAGTAAAATGAAATCCTTGACAACTTCAGTCTTTTCTCTGTTTATCATAATGTTGCTCATTGGTCCAGTTGTGAGGACTTTTGTTTCCTTTATGTTGAGGTGCAATCCTCACTGAAGGCTGTGGTCTTTGATCTTCATTAGTAAGTGCTTCAAGTCCACTTTCAGCAAGCAGGCTTGTGTCATCTGCATAACAGAGGTTGTTAATGAGTCTTCGTCCAATCCTGATGCCCTGTTCTTCATATAGTCCAGCTTCTCGGATTATTTGTTCAGCATACAGATTGAATAGGTATGGTGAAAGAAATACAACCCTGGCGCGCACCTTTCCTGACTTTAGACTAACCAGCATCCCCTTGTTCTGTCTGAACAACTGCCTCTTGATCTATGTAAAGGTTTCTCATGAGCACAATTAAGTGTTCTGGAATTCCCATTCTTTGCAATGTTATCCATAATTTGTTATGATCCACACAGTCGAATGCCTTTGCATAATCAATAGAACACAGGTAAATACTATACAGATACTATGCAGAAAAATAAATACCACCAAAGTTATTAATATTTCATTTACATCAAACCAACTCCTTGCATCTGGCTTCGTAAGATCTGGGAAATCCCCACCACTCTCAGATGACGAGCTGCCTTTGGCAATGGGGCAAAAATGGGGAGTACCTAGTTAACTATAAAGAGCCTTCCCACCTCTCCTTTCCTCAACTTCGTATCAGCCTTGCTTTGCTCATTAGTGGTTCAAAATTATCCTTTAAAGTGGTAGTAACTGCTTAAGATGTTACTCTTCCCAAGGGTGCTTTCATTTTTATGGGGGATTATGGCAGAATACTGTACAAAACACATTCCCATACATTTCCTCATTAGATGATTAAAAGAATTATTTTGTACCATTATTCCATTTCACAGATGCAGAAGTAACTTGCCCAAAGTCATACATCTAGTAAGCGACAGGGTTGAAAACGTAAAGGCCAGTCCACTTTCCTCCACTCTTCTTCCGGGGGAAAAAAATCAAGCCATCTCTCCCTACTACTGAGACCAATCCAGATACCATCAGAACAATATAGAAGTGCTCTGGTATAGGTAGTTCTGGGTTAGACATTAAACAAATTAAGGTAAAATTTAGTTTCAGATGATCAAGATTAAACATAACAGTGGTAAGTCTTGTTGATAGTAAATATGTGATGAGAATGGCCCTCTGTGATCTTCCTCCCAGAAATTTATAATCCCAGTCTACTTCTGAGAAAAATCCCAGGATTTTAGATAAATCTGAGTTGAGGGTCATTCTACAAAATATCTAAAAAAAAACAGAAAAAAAAAAAAGACCCTCAAACCCATTTCTGTTGAGTCGATTCCAACTCTTAGAAACCCTATAGGACAGAGTAGAACTGCTTCCTAGGGTTTCCAAGGAGCAGCTGGTGGATTTGAACTGCTGGCCTTTTGGTTAGCAGCCATCGCTCTTGGCCATTGCACCACCAGGGCTCCGGAAAGACAATATAATCACAGGTAAATAGTGTTTTAAGATTTAACTGGGGAGTAAGCATCCATTAAAGAGTGGCAAGTGAAGTTGAATCATAGGAATTTTATGTATGGATGCAATCTTGCTTAAAAGCAAAAATTATATCATTTATTTCTCTTATACAGTCCTTCCAACCCTTTCCCAAGCCCAAAACATTATTTGGCACATATTCTCTTCAATATATGTTGATTGATAAAAAGTTTGGTGTGCTGGAGTTGGGTAGACAGTGAATTATTTTATAGCTTATGCCTCAATATTAGGATGTTAAGTAGGACTAGGTTAGGAAAGGTTGCAGTTCATAAAAATAAAAAATACACAGATGTGTTGAGCAAGGTTCTTTCCATTGCAACTGACAAAACCCGACCTAAACTAGTGTAAGCCAAAAAAAAAAAGATTAATTAGAAGGACTCTAGGATAGTTCACAGTAATACTGGAAGAGCAGCAGGGACTGGGGTACCTTCAGGGGACTCGATGCTCCAGGAATCTCTCACTTTTTCTGCCTCTCTCCTCTTCTTGGCTTTATTTCCTATTTCAGATAGTCCTTTTCCTAGTAGATAGGAAATGTAACCTCAGTATCTCTAGAGTCACAGCCTGCCATGTCCACGATCTGAAAGGCAAGAGATGTCTGTCTTCTAGCTTTCAATACAGAAATTACCAGGGAATGACTTTGATTGTCCAAGCCTGATTGTGTGCCCATTACTTACTTTCATCATTGTGGCCCAAGAGGTGAAGTATGATTGGCCCAGCATAGGACACTGCTTTGTGGCCAGTGGACAGACTATTATCAAGAAGCAGAAAGAGAGTTGAGTAGACCAGAACAAATAATGTTAGTTACAACTGAGTTTTCTTTTTCTTAAAATGTATTAATTGCCTCCCTTTCAATTAGGAACACTTAACTGGTGGATAAAGTCACGATGTTACAAGTTAGATTCCCCAAGAAACAGACTCTGAGTTGGAGGTTAGTAATAGGAGGCTCTCAGGACCACCACCTGTGGAAGGAAAGGAGGAAGGCAGTATGGACAAGAGGAGAAGTTGGGCTCCTATGCAGTCTCAGTGAGGGCCTTAGCCAACTCCGTGTGGAGCTCTGAAGCTGGAATAGCCTTCAGAGTTGTCCTGAGTTGAAGAGAAGTGCCCAGGCCTTTATAGCCTCACATCAACCAGGTTTTATAGTTAGGGGTGAAGGGCAAACAGGCTATGTGCTAACTCCCATCAGTTAGTAACAACACCTGGGTTAAAAAAGAATAAGACATCTAAAGCACACTAAAAATAAATAAGATTAAGAAAGTGTATCTGGGCTAAGGGAGAAAGAACATGATCGATTAGTAAATCTGCCATGGGCACAGGAGAGGAGTATGATGTCAACCAAGGGAGTGGATGCTGTAATGTGACACCCAGATCTTCTTTCAGGAATGAAAGCCCTATTCCCCCAGCCGCTGGGAGTGCTGCGAGCAGAGAGCCCTCAGCTGTGAGACTCTTTCACTTCAGAATTGCCTCAGCTGGAGAAGACTGCCTTGCCCAACAGCATGCCTCTTCCCATGGCAGCCCACATCCCATACTGGTCTAAAGAACACATGATTTTAAGTTACTTTCCCATGTCAAACACAATTCCTACAGTTGTATAATCCAAACCCAGTGCCGTGGAATCGATTCCGACTCATACAGTTGTATGGCAAGAGGAAATACATACTGTAGGGGTAATGTGGGCTCTGGACTAAGAGTTAAAAGTCTAGTTCTGCCTCTTATTAATGTTGTAATATCAGGCAAGGTAATTAGCTTCAGCAGTACTCAATTTTTCTCATTTCTAAAATGACATGTCAGTCAGGATTAAATTTGGCTACATATAACTGGGGAGGGGGGGATAAAAGCACCTAAACCGGGGAGGGTTTTCTTCTCTCTCACATAAAACAAGTTCAGAAGCAGGTCGTCCAGGGCTGGTATGGCAGGTTCCTCGTGTTTACTTCAGTCATGACACTCTTGATCTAGGTAGCAGGAAGGAAGGAGGCACACCCTCCTCCAGCTTTTAAGACTTCTTCAAACACCCTGGTGGTGTAGTGGCTGAGTGCTATGGCTGCTAACCCAGAGGCTGGCAGTTCAAATCCCCCAGGCGCTCCTTGGAAACTCTATGGGGCAGTTCTACTCTGTCCTGTAGGGTCACTATGAGTCGGAATCGACTCGACAGCAGTGGGTTTGGTTTGGTTTTCAAGCGTACGTTTCCACTTCTCATTTGAACTTACTCACACAGCCACTCCCAAAGACCAGGGAGGCAAAGAAATAGTCTTACTTTAGTACAGTGATGTCCCCAGTTGAGAATTCGAGTCTCTTAATAAAAATGGAACAAAAAGTGTTAGGAGTCTAACAGCAATCTCTGCCACAAATAAGGATAATACTAATGCTTGGAGCCCTGGTGATGCAGCAGTTAAGAGCTGGACTGCTGTCTTAGTTACCTAGTGCTGCTATAACAGAAATACCACAAGTGGATGGCTTCAACAAAGAGAAATTTATTTCTTCACAGTAAAGTAGGCTAAAAGTCCAAATTCAGGGTGTCAGCTCCAGGGGAAGACTTTCTCTCTCTGTCAGCCTTCTCATCAATCTTCCCCCAGACTAGGAGCTTCTCTGAGCAGGGACCGTGACTCCAAAGGATCCTGCACTCTGCTCCCTGCACTGCTTTCTTGGTGGTGTGAAGTCTCCCCTCTCTTCTTCCCTTTCCTTTTTATCTCTTGAGGAATAAAAGGTGGTGCAGGCCACACCCCAGAGAAACTCCCTTTACATTGGATCAGGAACGGACCTGGGTAAGGGTGTTACAATCCCACCCTAATCCTCTTTAACATAAAATTACAATCACAAAATGGAGGACAACCACACAATACTGGGAATCATGGCCTAACCAGATTGACAGGTATTTTGGGGGGACACAATTCAATCCATGACAGCTGCTAACCAAAAGGTCAGCAGTTTGAATTCACCAGCTGCTTCTTGGAAACCCTATGGGGTAGTTCTACTCTGTCCTGTAGAGTCTCTTTGAGTCAAAATCAACTCAACGGCAACAGGGCTTTTTTTGGTATAGTTATACGGATTAATTAAGTCGATACAGGTATAGTGTTTAGAACAGTGCCTGGCACTTAGCAAGTATTTGGTAAATGTTAACTGTTATCGCAGTGGTTCTCAATTTGTGGGGAGGGTGTGGAGCTAAAAAGGATCAATGAATCTATGTCACTAACCTTTGTTTATATATTGAATAAATGTCTACAAAATCTCACTCCGTTGAAGTCTGAGAAGTTATTGTAATGAATAAAAATCAAATTTACTTAAAATTACTATTGACTTTATAGTACCCTTTTTAATTATATGTTTTCTTAATCAACAGATATTAAAAGTACAATCACTATCATGTGGCTATATGTGCAGCTTTTTGACATTAAAAAAGAAACTCTTATCATGGAAAGATTGGTAATCTCTGACCCATAGGACCACATTTTTAATAGGACTGTGAACCAGCCTCTATCAAACTCTCCAGGCTTATTTTTTCCTTATATCCCCTATGCCCTGGCTCTAAGAATGTCATATTTTCCATGCTATATTATATCTCTGAGCCTTTTTTAGCTATTCCATCATACCAGAGCGCTTCCCCAACTTCCTTCTTTCACTACCATTTATTCACATAGCATTTATTCATTACTAATAGCAATAGTTACAGGTTTCTCGGATACCCATATGATCACAATTACACTGTTAATATAATAGTCAATTGAGAAAATAGATAACAAAAATTTTATTATCAAGCGAGTAATCCTTTTAAATAAAAAACATTTTTTTTTGATTCAATATTATGGCATTGTTTTGTTGGAAGCCTACTTTATTCAAGGCCTTCTATCACTTAAATAATTAGTCAAGTATTTATTGAGTGTCTGCTGTGTGCCAGATAGTGTTGTAGGTGGCAGGAGGCAAGGGGATACAGCAGAGACAGAAAGGTCCTCCTGAAGTTTCCAATCCTTTCCTCCTTTACCAGTGCCCAGCCAGAGAACTATCGGTTTACCTTCTTTAACAAGTGTTTTGATGCCTCCCACATCCCTGCTGCTCCCAGGTGAAACTGATCACTATCTTCCTGGGTCTCCACTAGGTCCTCTAGATTTCTGTCATAGCAATTTATTTTGCTGTGAAGAGTCTGCCTCCTACGAGACTTTTTGTCGATGTTTTCCTGCAGGACCACATTGCTAGATTATATGGAGTAGTCTCGGGTTTTGTTTTGACTCTTCTCCTTTTCCAGTGACTGCTGGTTCTTTTCCTTTCCAGTTATTTTGGATTTGTCTGAAGTACTTTTTGAATACTCTCTTAACCATTTCATCCTTAATTTTTTTCTTGTAGCTTTGAACTGTGGACTTGTAGAACAGGAAGGGAATTTAGAGATTACCTAGTCTAAGAAGTAACGTGACTTGCTCAAAATTGTTCTATTCTACCAGTCAAAGGCAGACACCTAGATCAGAATCCAAGCTTTCTTCAAAATCTAGCATAAATCGTCCCTCTCTGAGATATTCCTCACAGTTCCAGCTCAGCTCACATCTTTCTCTTCTGAATTTTGTACTTATTGTCTACAAACGGCATCATTGGAACAATAATCACAAATTATAATACTGCCTTACACTGTTCCTCACGCTTCCACGTTGATGTGTCTTGACTCTATAGCTAGCTGTAAACTCCGGAAAGACACGGATCTTCTCACATTTATTTTCTCTCTTCTTAGGAGGCAGCACAGTAGCTGGGAGATACTGAGTGTATGGAGTGGGCACCTAGTCAGTATTCAACAAATATTTTTTTGACCGATCCATCAGCACTTCTTATCTCCCTTTCCCAAACATGGGGTTCTTGTTCCTTAACATTTTGCTTCTATTTTCTTTGTTATTTTTCAAAACCAGACTTGGATTCCTGGCAACCAATGAAAAGATGGCCATGCCTCTGCATAGTCTGCTGCAATGTGTTTTTCTGGAGTTGGCAGAAAACCCAAGGTTTCTGCCCTATTTTTTGTTTTCTGCAGTGCAGTTCAACTAATCTCTAGCTCTTGGTGGTTTTCTCTGCTAGACATTGTTCTGTAGGGTGACCCAATTAAACGTGGCTGCATTTAATGTAGTGGGACTTTATGTGGGGCTGGTTTCAAATGATCATCCTGTAATTTTCCAAAACTTTATTTTTGGGATCCCTGGTACAGTGGACCTGCTGCAGATGCTAGCTTGCCATCAGAGTACATCCTCCTGCACTGAAGTTCAGGAAGAAGTCACAGCGAACAGCAGAGCTATTCACATGTCATATAGTGCCCTTAAGCAGATCCCAGTTTATCCATTGTCTGAGCTTTTTTTTTTTTAACCTACGTAGTGTATTCACTAAATCTGTTCATTTCAGCAGGTGGTTTGTGTTGTCTTCAGCAGTTCACTCCCCCGATATAGATCAGGTAAACATGATGATGGATCGAACACACTTCACTGCCCTGTTCAGGTGCTATGTTCTAATTTGTCAGCAGCCTGGAGAAGCAGCACATTGCATCCCAAGACAGAGCAGAAGCCAGGGTTTGCAAAAGAGCACATTTCATAGCAGGATGGTATAGTAACTTTTGAAATAATAGCGTTTGAGAGCACCCCCTTATTAACATCATATTATTGTGCACAGTGTTCTTTCTTTTGGCATCCGAGCATTGCTAGGATTATTTAAAAACCACAAAAAAAATTATTGGCATTTTAAAGAAACTCTGTTTATTTTAGCACCCAAGTAACCCATCTCAAAGAGGAGACTAGATCACACTGCACACACACCGTGCTATATCAGACCTCCTGCCTTGGCGTACTTTGTTCCTCTTACCTAGGGTGTGCTCCGTCCTCATCCCCTAAGTTGTTTGAGAGCCAATTTGAATGTCTCTTCCTGAACAATTTCTTCTCTGTGCCTCTCCTATACCTAATGTTTACATACCCTGTGCTATATTTGCTATTGTACAGTTATTAGTTTACATATTTTTCACCCTGTTAGACCATGAGACCCTCAAAGACAAGAACCTGTCCCCCATTTCTCTTTTTATTTTCTAGCACTGAACTTGGCATATAATATGTTTGATAAATGAATGAAAATGATTTATTTCCCCTGAATGATACTTGGCTCACCTTAGTCTTTCTACCACATATGAGGAAAATCCCAAAAGTCTGAATTTTCCGTTTTTTTTTAATGGAAAATAATGTAATAGTTTTTAAAGCTTATAAAAGTAACACATGCTTATAGAAAAAAAATTAGATAATCAGAAAGGAAAAATAAAAAGTAAAAATCACCCATAATTCCCCCATCCAGGTATAACCACTACTAACATTTCAGTACAGATCTTTCCAGACTTTTTTCTATCTATAACCGTATGCACTCACAATAAAATAAAAATGGGATATTATATATACCATTTTTAATCTACTTTTTTCACTTAAAATTGCGTAGACAACTTTCTGTGACAACAAGTTTTAGCACTACATATCCACTTTTAGTGACTACATAGAAATGTTTACTGTATTTAACCAGCCCCCTCAAGTTGGACGCTAAGTATTGTAGGTAGGTTCTTGTGGTTGTATGGAACAAAGACCCCTACCTCTCAAGATATTTTTTTTTAAAAAGCAAAGAAGACCCGCTGAGATTGCTTCAAGGAAAAAGAGGGTGTGTAGACTAGCATTGGAACTAGCAGTCCGTTCAGCAGAAAGCAAGCTCTAGAAACCTGCTGCTCTTTCTGACACTCTGTCTCTCCTCTTTCAACATGTCTCTCTAGTACCCTCTGCTTCCTCAGTTTTTACTTCCTTTTAGCTTCCACTTGCACATAGCTTTGGGTTGGCTTGATCCAAACTTTATATATGACACTCTTTTAGTTTCTGCCCTGCTTCTGTCTACCTCAGTCAGTAGAAGTTCAAATATTTTCATCTCACACCCAGTGGATGATCTTGGACACTCCATTTTGGGTCTCTTTGTGTAAAGACTAGAGAAAAAGTGACAATAGATGAGGATGAACACGTAAGTCAGGGCCAGATCATGTAGAGGCTCATAAGTCATATTAAGGGATCTGGATTTTACCCAAGAGCAATAGGAAGCCACCAAAAGTTTTTACGAAGGGGAGTGGCATCGTTAGATTTATGATCTAGCTAAGTGTAACTGTGCCTCCAAGCAGTGGCATCACTAGGAGTGCAGGGGGTTGTGTGGACCACACCAGGTGACACTGTCAGAGGGGGTGACACCAAATGACTGTCTATAAAATTTTTTGCAGTATTTTGGTGAAAATTAATTATTTTTAATAAAAATATCCCTGTAGTTAGTTATAACAACAAATAAATTTTTCATATGCCCAGTTTACGTGTATCAATATACCTATAAGGCTAAAACTCTATGCTAATTTACTTTTTGAAAAAAAATTTTTTTATTATGTTTTAGAGGAAAGTTTACAAGTTAGTTTCTCTTTAAATGATTAATACACATTTTTGTTTTGTGACATTGGTTGCCAGCCCCATGATGTGTCAACATTCTCCTCTTCTCGACCTTGGGTTCCCCATTTTCGTTCATCCAGCTTTCCTGTCCCCTCCTACCTTCTCATCCTTGCCCCTGGGCTGCTTTACCCATTTAGTCTCATATACATGGTTGAACTACATGTGTTATTCTCTGTTTTATAGGCCTGTCTAATCTTTGGCTGAAGGAAGAACCTCAGGAGTGACTTCAGTACTGAGTTAAAAGGGTGTTCGGGGGCCATACTCTTGGGGTTTCCTCAGTCTCCTTCAGGCCAGTAAGTCTGTGTGTGTATGTGTGTGTGTGTGTGTGTATGAGTTAGAATTTTGTTCTACATTTTTCTTCAGTTCTGTCTGGGACCCTCTATTGTCATCCCTGTCAGAGCAGTCAGTGGTGGTAGCCGGGCACCATCTAGTTGTGCTGAGCTCATTCTGGTAGTGTGTATGGTAGTTGTGGTCCATTAGTCCTTTGAACTAACCTTTCCATCGTGTCTTTGGTTTTCCTCATTCTCCCTTGTTCCAAACAGGGCTTTTTGAACTTTCTAACGCGATCCAGTCAGAGCAGTTATTATTACCCAATTACAATGATGCTTCAAATCAAGTGGTTTCATCTACACACACTACAAGCTTGCGCTGTTGTTTTCCTTGCTGCCAGTGTTTTTATAGTTGCCGATTTTGTCGAATTTCTGGTGTTTTAGTTACAATATTGTGGTAGTTAGCATTTGTGAACCTATCTCAATGCCTTTTTTGAGAATGAAGTGGTAATTAAAGGAAAAGAAGGAGTGATAGATGGGAATTAGGATTTTCAAGTAACATTAGCACAAAAAGCATTACTAAGGATTCTGTATGGTCTGGTACAGGAAGGGGTCCATGGGGGGTGCTGACACCATGAGTTACTGCACTAGGTGACACTGAACTTAGTGATGTCACTGCCTACAAGCCCATAGATAAACAGGAAGACCAGTTAGGAGGCTGTTGCAATAATTCAGGTGGGAAATGATAGCGTCAAGGAAACAGCTCAGGTTTTTAACTTGGGCAACTGGGTCAATTCTGCGGCCATCCACTGAAATAGGAAACCCTGGAGAACTGATCAGAAGTTTCTTTTTCAGTGAATTTACAGCCATTTCCACAACTGCAGAAGCTTTTCTAGCTGTAAGGAAAAATTGCTGTTCATGTCACTAAATCCTTGAGGATCTTCACCTGACAACCTCAGATCTTTGTACATTCTCAAATTCTGTCGAGGGCTGTGTGGGGGATGTAATTGTATTGAGTTTTAAGCTGTGCAGCTGACTTTTACTCTTCTGGCCTTATCCCCTGTCGTAATGAAATCAATTTTCTTGACTGAGTACCATGTCATGCCTTTTACCTCTTCCTGCTAATGTGCGAGACCTATATAGAAAAAAATACTAAAGTTTTCTTTTGATAACCAGTTCATAAAGTGTAATCCAGCCCATGCCTTTTCTTTTCTTGTCCTGGGCAGTCGTACTGAGGGAATAGTTATCTCTCCAGATTGTTCTCTTCTAGAAAAGTTTAGGGTACCCAGTTGATGGTGGGAAATATGCATTCCACAGGAAACGAAAACAAGAATCCTGATGTTCAGTCAGACAGCTTTCTAACAGGACATAAATGATGACCCTTTCCAGACCCTGTCCGCTATTCTACCCCTTTGGTCTACGGGTAGAATAGTAGGCAGGGTCTGGAAAGGTTCATTATGCCTGGTGCACCTCACATCCAGACCTGCCTTTTATTTTCCAAGAAGGACCTGTCCTAGCAAGAGTGATGGCCAACTCTCCTGACAATACTTTGAACGGGAGACCTCTTTCCACTTCCTTTTCCTCCTTTTCCCCTTCCATTGGGGGATAATTTTGTATGGGAGCAAGTTAAGTTGAAGAGATTACTAACTTAAAGCATTCCCTGGTAGAGTATGTATTAGCTGCAGTATTATTTATCTGCCACCACCACCAACCACCATCCATTGCCATCAAGTCAGTTCTGACTCATAGCGACACTATAGGACAGAGTACAACTGCCCCATAGGGTTTCCAAGGAGCAGCTGGTGGATTTGAACTGCTGATCTTCACCACTGTGCCACCATGGTTCCATTATTTGTCTGTAACTCTGGTTGAAGTAGCAAAACCTGACCCATCTTACCTAAATCCATTAAACTCTTCCCCTGAAATACTTTCTAAGGATTAACAATTTCTACCTCATGCTTGTTTGTTTCAACAAATGAATCCAGTGCCGGTGGTGCTCACTCATCCATGTCAAGAAATTTGGAAGACAGCTACCTAGCCAACTGACTGAAAGAGATCCATATCTGTGTCCATTCGGAAGGAAGGTGATCCAACAGAATGCAGGAATTATAGAAAGATATCATTAATATCACATGCAAGTAAAATTTTGCTGAAGTTAATCCAAAAATGGTTGCAGTAGTACTTCAACAGGAAACTGCCAGAAATTCAGGCCAGATTCAGAGGAGGATGTGGAGCAAGGGATATAATTGCTGAGGTCAGTGGAATCTTGGCTGAAACCAGAGACTACCAGAAAGATATTTACCTGTGTTTTATTGAATATGCAAAGGCATTTGACAGTGTGAATCATAATGAATTATGGATAACCTTGAGGAGAGTGGGAATTCCAGAATGCTTAACTGTGCTCATGCAAAAGCTATACAGAGACCAAGAGGCAGTCGTTCTAACAGAACAAGGGGGATACTACATGGTTTAAAATCAGGAAAGGTGTGCATCAGGGTTGTATCCTTTCACCATACTTATTCAGCCTGTTCGCTGAGCAAATTATCTGAGAAGTTGGACTATATGTAAAAGCGTACGGCAACAGGGTTGGAGGAAGAGTCATTAACAAACTACAATATGCGGATGACACTACCTTGCTTGCTGATAGTGAAGAGGACTTGAGGCACTTACTGATGAAGAACCAAGGCTACAGCCTTCGGTGTGGATTACGCCTCAACGTAAAGAAAACAAAAATCCTCGCAACTGGACCAATAAGCCACATCATAATAAATGGTGAAAAGATTGAAGTTGCCAAGGATTTCATTTTACTTGAATCCACCATCAACACCCATGGAAGCAGCAGTCAAGAAATCAAATGACATATTTCATTGGGAAAATCTGATGCAAAAGACCCCTTTAAAATGTTGGGAAGTAAAGATGTCATTTTGAGGACTGAGGTGCACCTGACCCAAGCCATGATATTTTCAGTTGCCTCACATATATTTGAAATCTAGACGATGAATGGGGAAGACCGAAGAATTGATGCCTTTGAATTATGGTGTTGGTGAAGAATATTGAATATACCATGGACTGCCGGAAGAAGGAACACATCTGTCTCGGAAGAAATACAGCCAGAGTGCTCCTTGGAAGCAAGGATGGCGAGACCTTGTCTCACGTACTTTGGACGTGTTATCAGGAGGGACCAGTCCCTGGCGAAGGACATCATACTTGGTAAGGTAGAGGGTCAGCAAAAAAGGGAAAAGCCCTCAGTGAGGTGGATTGACACAGTGGCTGCAACAATGGACTCAAACATAACAATGATTGGGGGGATGGTGCAAGACTGGGCAGTGTTTCGTTCTCTTGTACATAGGGTTGCTATGAGTTGGAACCAACTCAACAACACCTAACAACAGCAACAACCTCTTGCTTAGGACTTGTGGTCCAGTGAATTGCTTTTACGTGGCCCTTCCTGCAATGGTTTTATAACTCCCGTTAAATGACTGACTGGGACTATGCAAACAAAGTACATGGAACGCTTGAGGGCGTTGCTAAGGCAAATTAGGTATGTGAAACTCTTGTAGAGGATTTGTCAGTTCTGCCATCCTGCTAGGCTTAAAAAGAGCTAATCCCACAGGTTAAGTGGGTGGTGGAACCTCACTACCATAAAAAAGAAGAGTCAGGAACGGAGCACGTTCTTTGGATCCAGGGTCCCTGGGCTGAGAACTTCTTCGACCCAGCAAATGGAGAGCTGTAACACTGGCTGCAGTAGCAGCATGAGATGGCAGTGGCATGGGACCAGCAGACAGCTGCAGCGGGTTTGCAGACCCACGGAGTGAGAGAGCTGAATACCTTCAGGCAGGAGGCTTCCTGGTGGATAGGGTGCCTCCGGTCTCAGTGAACAGGAGAGCTGTAATGCCTGCCTGAACAGGGCAGGAGCCAGGCTCAAGTAGGGCCTGGCAGCAGAGACCTGCCTGCGGGAATGGCAGAAAAGAAGCTGTCCCAATCGAAGAACTGTATCTGAGTTGTTTCTGTTATTTCCAACTTGATCCTGAGCCTGAATTGTAACCTGTTACTTCCCTAATAAACCCCATGATCATGAGTGTGGTCTGCGAGTTCTATGCGGCCACTGCAATGAGTTACTGAACTCAGCAGAGAAGTGGAGGGTGCCATGGGAGGGGCGGCTGGTGTCAGAATTAGTAAAAAGGTTGGAGGGTAGGGGTGTGTTTGACCTCCTCCTCAAGGAATCGGCTTTGGGCCGACCTTGGTGGTGATCCTCTTCTCTGTTCCTGGAGTTAGACAAGGAGGCCTGATGATGCCTTTTTACGGGACTCCTTTAAAGATTGTTTGTATCCTAGATGATAATTTTTATAAGACTGTATCCTAGGTTAGTGCTTTCCAGAATGGATGTACAGAAACACCACTACCATGAGATGATCATAAAAAAGATAATGGGGTGGGGTGGGGGAAGAGTGGGGTCCATGAACAAATCATTTTGGAAAACACTTCATTCTCAGTTTCCCTCTTGAGATTCACTTTATTCTCTCTTTCACAAATCTCATTCAGATACTAAAGGCCCTGAGAATGTTGATAATAAAGAAACCTATTAACTTTTTTGTAACAGTTTTATTGAGACACAATTTATATAACATAAAGTGTACCCATTTAAGGCGTATAATTCAATGCTTTCTAGCATATTAAAATATTACAGAGTTGTGCAACTATCACCATTATATAAACTCAGAACAGTTTCATTATCCCAAAAAGAAAACTTGCCCCTATGAGTAGTCACTCCCCTTCCTCCTTCCGACCTCCCCCCTCCCCCAGGTCTAGGCCTACTTTCTGTCTCCATGGATTTTCATCTTGTGGATGTTGCAAATAAATAGGATCATACAACATATGGTATTTTTGTGTCTGGCTTCTTTCACTTAACATAAAGTTTTGGAGGTTCGTTCATGTTGTAGCATGTATCAGTACTTCATTACTTTTTATTGCCAAATAGTATTCCACTGTATGGATACACCACCATTTGTTTATTCATTCATCAGTTGATGGATATTGGGGTTGTTTCTATTTTTTGGCTGTTTTACATGCATGACAAGGAAACCTAATTCACTTTGTATGTATTAATAGCAGGCTGATGCTGTGGCATCATAAACTATCACTTATGTCACTTGGAAAAGCATCATATTAGTTTATGCCTAGGTTCTTTTTTTTTCTAGGTTCTAGTTCCACAAAATATATAAATTACATCAGAGGCAAGGAAAGAAATTGTGAAATGTACTATAATGTCGCAAAAATATTTGCATACTTGCTGCTTTGTAATATTTCTGTTAGAGAAGAGAGGATTAGCCTAGCTTTTAGTGCTGTAAGTGAGGAAGAAAAAGTTGTAATTAGATGTCTTTTTGCCAATCTTCTTGAGAAGGAGGCAAGGCACTGGGGGCTGGGGGAACAGTAACCAGTTCTTGTCTTAAGGAGATGGCAGGGTTGGGGGAATGGTCAAGCTCCAATTCTGCTTGAAATTTTGACAGAATTCCGGCAGCAATACTACCAAGAGCAGGTGGCTGATAAACCGGTGCAGGTAATATCTAGTAATTACCGATGCCTGCCTCCTGGAGCACTGGCATTTTCACTTACTAAATCTGTTAATTAATTTGGGTTCTGGTTTAAAAAAAAGCACCCCCCCCCTTTTTGCATTAATACTTGCTGTCTTCATTTGCATTAATGTCCCATGAAGCCATTAAAAAAAAAAAAAAGCACGCTGCCATTGAGGATTCCGACTCATAGTGACCCTGCAGGACAGAGTAGAACTGCCCCATAGGGTTTCCAATGCTGTGAGTCTTTACAGAAGCAGCCTGCCACATCCTTCTCCCTCAGAGGGGCTGGTGGGTTTGGATTGCAGGCCTTTAGGTTAGCAGCCGAGTGCTTAGCCACTGTGCCACCAGGGCTCCTTTCCCATGAAGCACACCTTGGGAAAATGCCACTCTAGTTACCCCTATTCTTAACTTTATTCCACGAGCAAATTATTTCTCTTTGGGTCAAAGTTGTGATCTTCTAGCAGCAATCATTTGAGCTTCATAAAACATCAAATCCAGAACCTAACAACCTGGCCATTTTTCCATATTTGGGCCTTAGGACAAAGACAGCTCAGTTATTTTTTTAATATAGACCCGGGGTCAAAATAACTTATGCCCTCTAAATGAGTAGTCAAAGTCCTGAAACTTAAAAACTGATCTAAGATCAGTCTTACTTGGAATGTACACAAACTGAGCTAACAGTGTACATGGTGGCCAGAGTAAAGCTCCAAACTCCAGAACCGGGACTACTTGAAATTATATCTTTTCTAATAGAGGAGAACAGTGATGTAAATTTCAAAGAACAGACCATATTAAATCATTGAAAGCTGGTTACAATACATATTCTTTAAGGTAGCAGATTTACCTTTCTAATTATGTTTCATTTAAGATATTGCTAAAATTTTCTAAAGATCCAGTGGTTCTGAGTCTTTTTTATTCTGGACACACGTGATGGATGATGGCCACTGGTGTGACACTCTTCTGGGGTTATCTGTAATTTCCAGCACAAGCTGCAGTTCTATCCCTTTCTTTCCCATTCAAGAAAACACATTAGAATGCAAATAAGTGTGAGTGAGGTTATGAAAGGAATTACTACTTACTCTTTCTGATGGGGAGCTCAGCTGGGCTGAACCAAGCTAATATGTCTCTTGAGAGAAGATTCCAAACAAGTCGCAATTATGGCCAGACGTATTACTGGCATAGCCAGAAAGTTGGGGGTGAGGTAGCGTAACTGAGGTGCAACAGATGCCAAATTTCAAGAGGAGATTGCCTCTTAGAAAGAACTCATCCCAAAGGGAGAAGTCGTTAAATACTGACTTTCTCAGCTTGGGCCTCTTGAATTTCAACCAGCCTTTTTACCATACTTTAATAAACCTATAGGAAGAGTAATAAGATGACCACAAGCACAGAATTAGAGAGCATGTCAGTAAGGAGATCACCAGGAAAAAATGTTAATGCTTATAGCTCATCCTTACTTGGTTTCAAGTCCTCGTTGGTCCAAGCCTTGCAGTATTTCCCTGAGTTTTAGAGCTTTCCTAGCCTTGCTATTACCGTGCCTCTCCATTGGTCAAGGGAGGAGGCATTGGACTCCATATTGATTGTGAAAGATCAGGGATTCTCAAGAGTGACACTATTGACATTTTGGGCCAGATAATTCTTTGTTTTTGTTGGGGAAAGGGGTGGGAGGAGAGGGTGGGTGCTATCCCGTGCATCATAGGATATTTAGCAGCAGCCCTGGCTTGGACCCACTAGTGATGTCCCACTACTCAGTGATAACGAGAAATGTCTCCAGACATTGTCAAATGCCACTTCAGGGGAAAAATTGCTGCCAAGCTGAGAACCACTATGATAAAACCTCAGAACCCATTGCCATTGAGTCAATTCTAACTCACAGCAACTCTATAGGACAGAGTAGAGCCGTCCCATAGGGTTTCTAAGGCTGTAATCTTTACAGAAGCAGATGGCCACATCTTTCTCCCACAGAGCAGCTGGTCAGTTTGAATTGCCGACCTTTCTGATGTTGTTGTTAGATGCTGTTGAGTTGGTTCCAGCTCATAGCAACCCTGTGTACAACATAATGAAACACTGCCTGTGTCATCATCACAATCATTGCTATGTTTGAGCCCATTGTTGCAGCCACTGTGTCAATCCATCTCGATGAGGGTCTTCTCTTTTGCTGACCCTCTACCTTACCAAGCATGATGTCCTTCTCCAGGCACTGGTTCCTGCTAATAACATGTCCCAAGTATGTGAGATGAAGTCTTGCCATCCTCGCCTCTAAGGAGCACTCTGGCTGCACTTCTTCCCAGACAGATTTGTTCATTCTTCTGGCAGTCCATGGTTTTTCAATATTCTTTACCAACGCCATAACTCAAAGGCATCAATTCTTCTTTAGTCTTCCCCATTCATCGTCCAGCTTTCACATGCCTATGAAAAACTATGAGGTGACTGAAAATATCATGGCTTGGGTCAAGCACACCTTAGCCCTCAAAGTGATGTTTTTGCTTTTCAACACTTAAAAGAGATCTTTTGCAGCATATTTGCTCAATGCAATATGTCAATTGATTTCTTGCCTGCTGCTTCCATGGGCGTTGATTGTGGAGACGAAAGTAAAATGAAATCCTTGACAACTTCAATCTTTTCTAAGTTTATTATGATGCTGCTTATTGGTCCAGTTGTGAGGATTTTTGTTTTCTTTATGTTGAGGTGTAGTCCATACTGAAGGCTATAGTCTTTGATTTTCATCAGTAAATGCTTCAAGTCCTCTTCTTATAGAGGTATGAAAAAGTCCTTTTTTTTCTTTTTAGTTTAGCTGAGAGAAGAATAAAATTTATTTAAGACACCATTTTCTAAGGAACATAAGAGAAAAAGGCAAAACATAAAAGCATAGCATTGGTCAAGTATGTAGAATACAGATTTCTGATTTACATTTTTGTAATTGTGATATATATATTTCACTATATATATGTATATATTCCTGGGTGGTACAAACAGTTAAGTGCTCAATTACTAGCTGAAAGTTGGTGGTTCGAGAACACAGATGCGCCTCAGAAGACAGGCCTGGCAATCTGCTTCTGAAAGGTCACGACCTTGAAATCTCTAAGAACCATCCCGGTCTGCAACCATGGGGTCGCCATGAGTCAGAATCATCAGAATTGATTTGATGGGAGCTAACATAGCAACAACATATATATGCAGCAAAACATTTGCCATTTCTACATTTTTTAAAAGCACAATTCAGTGACATCTGATTCTAATTTAATTAAATTTACAGATAGACTAACATTGCTAATACAGTTTATCATGTACCTAGACTGAGGTTCTTCCCCTTGCCTCAGCATTGTCTAGGGAACTCCAAGAGCCCCTTTTTTTAGGATGTTAGTTTTCATTTCTGTTTCCTGTCAGACATCCAAGGAAAATCTCCTAGCTAGACAGGATGTTGCTGTTGTTGTTGCTGTTAGGTGCTGTTGAGTTGGCTCCAACTCACAGCGACCCTATGCACAACAGAACGAAATACTGCCCGGTCCTGTGCCATCCTTACAATCGTTGTTATGCTTGAGCTCATTGTTGCAGCCACTGTGTCAATCCACCTCATCGAGGGTCTTCCTCTTTTCCGCTGACCCTGTACTCCGCCAAGCATGATGTCCTTCTCCAGGGACTGATCCCTCCTGACAACATGTCCAAAGTATGTAAGACGCAGTCTCGCCATCCTTGCCTCTAAGGAGCATTCTGGTTGTACTTCTTCTAAGACAGATTTGTTCCTTCTTTTGGCAGTCCACGGTATATTCAATATTCTTCACCAACACCACAATTCAAAAGTGTCAACTCTTCTTCGGTCTTCCTTATTCATTGTCCAGCTTTCACATGCACATGATGCAATTGAAAATACCATGGTTTGGGTCAGGCGCACCTTAGTCTTCAAGGTGACATCTTTGCTCAACACTTTGCAGCAGATTTGCCCAATGCAAATCTTTTGATTTCTTGACTGCTGCTTCCATGGCTGTTGATTGTGGATCCAAGTAAAATGAAATCCTTGACAACTTCAAACTTTTCTCCGTTTATCATGATGTTGTTCATTGGTCCAATTGTGAGGATTTTTGTTTTCTTTATGTTGAGGTGTAATCCATACTGAAGGCTGTGGTCTTTGATCTTCATTAGCAAGTGTTTCAAGTCCTCTTCACTTTCAGCAAGCAAGGTTGTGTCATCTGCATAACACAGGTTGTTAATGAGTCTTCCTCCAATCTTGATGCTCTCTTCTTCTTCATATAGTCCAGCTTCTCGTATTATTTGTTCAGCATACAGATTAAATAGGTATGGTGAAAGAATATAACCCTGATGCACACCTTTCCTGAACTTAAACCAATCACTATCCCCTTGTTCTGTCTGAACAACTGCCTCTTGATCTATGTAAAGGTTCCTCATGAACACAATTAAGTGTTCTGGAATTCCCATTCTTTGCAGTGTTATCCAGAGTTTGTTATAATCCACACAGTCAAATGACTTTGCATAATCAATAAAACACAGGTAAACACCCTTCTGGTATTCTCAGCTTTCAGCCAGGTTCCCTCTGACATCAGCAATGATATCCCTGGTTCCACGTCCTCTTCTGAAACCGGCCTGAATTTCTGGCAGTTCCCTGTTGATATACTGCTGCAGCCATTTTTGAATGATCTTCAGCAGATCAGTAGTTGGAAAATATAGATAGAAGCAATGCTGGAGATCGAAGGATAGACTTTTGCAAGACCAACGACTTCTTCATTGCAAATACCTTCTTTCACCAACATAAACGGCGACTATACACATGGGCCTCACCAGATGGAACACACAGAAATCAAATTGACTACATCTGTGGAAAGAGACAATGGAAAAGCTCAATATCATCAGTCAGAACAAGGACAGGGGCCGACTGTGGAACAGACCAACAATTGCTCATATGCAAGTTCAAGTTGAAACTGAAGAAAATCAGAGCAAGTCCATGAGAGCCAAAATATGGCCTTGAATATATCCCACCTGAATTTAGAGACCACCTCAAGAATAGATTTGACACATTGAACACTAGTGACTGAAGATCAGATGAGTTGTGGAATGACATCAAGGACATCATCCATGAAGAAAGCAAGAGGTCACTGCAAAGACAGGAAAGAAAGAAAAGAGCAAGGTGGATGTCAGAGGAGACTCTGAAACTTGCTTTTGAGCGTTGAGCAGCTAAAGCAAAAGGAAGAATTCATGAAGTAAAAGAACTGAACAGAAGATTTCAAAGAGCCTCTCGAGAAGTCAAAATAAAGTGTTATAATGACACATGCAAAGAGCTGGAGATGGAAAACCAAAAGGGAAAAACACACTTGGCGTTTCTCAAGCTGAAAGAACTGAAGAAAAAACTCAAGCTATGAGTTGCAATAGTGAAGGATTCCATGGGGAAAATATTAAATGATGCAGGAAGCATCAAAAGAAGATGGAAGGAGTACACAGACTGCTTATACCAAAAAAAATTAGTCGATATTCAACCATTTCAAGAGGTGGCATATGATCAGGAACCGATGGTGCTGAGGGAAGAAGTCCAAGCTGCTCTGAAGGCATCGGTGAAAAACAAGGCTCCAGGAACTGATGGAATATCAATTGAGATGTTTCAACAGACAGATGCAGTGCTGGAGGTGCTCACTCGTCTATGCCAAGAAATATGGAAGACAGCTTCCTGGCCAACTGACAGGAAGAGATCTATATTTATGCCTATTCTCAAGAAAGGTGATCCAACCGAATGTGGAAATTATAGAACAATATCATTAATATCACGCTAATTAGCCCAGGGCTCATTATCTGAAAGAACCATTATAACAGGAGGAATCTTGGAGATGAACTTGTTTTATAGGTTAAAAAAAAAAAGGTGAGGTCAAAACAGGTTGAGTGACTTGTGCAGGTTCCCAGAGCTCCTGGAAGAACATGCCGGGACCAGCACCTAGACACCCTGCTTACAATTCAGTGTTGACGCTGCACTAATTCCACTCACTGGATATACACTCTTATCACAGACTGTCAGTGCCTTTTGTGGATTATAGTCTTTATTTTAAAGGAGAAAAATAGCTAATGGGAAGAAAATAAAGGCAGCTTAACATGAATGAAATCCTCTAAATAAATATGTAAACTGAGAAGTGACTGAGGGACAGCAGCATGTATTTTCAGAAAATAGGATACACCAGTTCTACACACAAGAAGAACATATATTTCCATTATTTTTAAGTTTTCAAAACTGCCATTCCACAATCCCTATGTTTCAGCCATGACAATTTAATTCCTGTTCTCTGAACTTTCATGGCAACGTTTTCTGCCTTTGCTTGAACTGCGTCCTTACCTGGAGGTTCCTCCCCTTGCTTCTACGTTCTCCTCACCCAGACACACATCAGATGTGAACTTCAGACTTCCCTGAACTTCAATCCCCTTGGCACCTCCAGGAAGAAACTAAACATTTCTCTCTGTTTCGTAGCAACTTACAGGTCCAAGCATTTCACCCACAGTGGGTTTTTATACTGCAAACTGGATATAATTAAATACAGAGAGAACATGAATCACCTGCCCAAACTGGCTACAGGTTCTATGACACGAGCTTGAAATGGAACAGATGCGGTTGCTTCTGCAGGAACACGAGGCTGAACAAGTGGCCGGCAGCTCAGTCGGTCTCTTGTTCAAGCTTGGTGTTTGCAAACTGGGCTGGGATTTGTTTTGCATCATAGTTCACTTTTGGGTCATGTCTATCATTGCAACGTGTAATAAAGCGGATAATAAAGGCTAATGACAGCACTGAGTGGAGTTAGGAAAATAAAGGCTATGACTGGTACAAAAATTAAAGGTAATAAATTATTTAAAAAAAAATATGCCATAACATACAGCTGCTGGATTTCATATCATTACAGTCAATGTTGATAAGATTTTTAAAAATATCTTTCCAGAATAAAAGGGCTTAGAAAACTTCAGAGCCCAAAACAATAATGAAAGTGGAAAAGCTCCTGAGTGTGTTTGTTAAAGGGCCACAAGAAAGGTTCAGGCTGGTTTTGTCCATTTGATTAACCAAACTGTTAATTTTAGACCATAATAACAAAAGCATCTTTATTGCATACATTGCTGAAATTCTTCTCTCTGAGATAATTGCTGTTATAATGCAATGTTTGGATGATAGGACTTTTCGCAAGCATCCGATGAGTGCGAATGGCAGAACAGTACCTCTATTTGTTTCTTTCTGAATTCTACCTTATAATGCTTTGTTTATATTTCTCATCGTTATGAGACTGCAGGCTTCTTGAGGACAGGAACCATGGCATTCACTCTGTATCCCATTTCCCCCTTGGCCTCAGAAAAGGAGCACCAAGACAAACATATAAGCGTATTCAATACCGTTTTTTCCCCTGTGAAATTGAATGGGGAATGAGATTCAACTTTTTTTTTTTTACCTTTTTTTTTGTTTTGAAATATGACTCTTGATCAGAAAAGTGCACAATATGAAAATGTATATGGCTCAATGAATTATCATAAGGGAAACATGTAACCACTGCTCAGCTCAAAAAAAAAAAAAATATATTACCAGCAGCCCTTTCTTAATCACCATCCTCTTTGTACACCCAGAGGTAACCAGTTCTCTGACTTTTCCAAGCATGTACTCTTAAAGCTCTAGTTTAGTCTTGCCTATGTTTTAAAACCTTCTCCAAATGGACTACTGCATTGTGTATCCTTTTGTAACCAGCTTCTTTTACTCAACGTCATGTTTGAGAGATTCATTAACTCTGTTGTATTCTCGTTGCTGTATGTTATTCCATTGTACGAACACGTCACGTTGCCGATTTATCCATTCCTGATGCACATTTGGTTTGTTTCCAGTTGGAGGAGATTACAAAGAATACTGCCATGAACATCCATGTCCCGGTCTTTGGTACATTCCTGTTGGGTGCCTGGGGGTGGAATTGGTGGTCGTAGAGTATGTGTGTCTTTAGCTTTAGAAGGAAAGTCTAACTGTGGCTGTATCATTGCCGCCTTCTTCCCAGTGTACGAGGGTTTCCAAAGCTTCACACCCTTCCCAGCAGATGTTATCATCAGTCTGTTTAATTTATCTATTTTGGTGGGTACTTATTGTTATCCAGTCGTGGTTTTAATTTGCATTTCCCTGATTACTCATGAGGTTGGACGATTTTCATATGTTTGGTGGTTATTTGATATCCTCTTTTGTGAAATGCCTGGTGAAGCCTCTTGCCTATTTTTCAATTGAGTTATCTTCTCTTATTGATTCTAGTAGTTCTTTATATACTCTGAATACAAGCCCTTTGTCAGTTATACATGTTATACATTTCTTCTTTTCGTGGCTTATCCTTTCATGGTCTTAATAATGTCTTTTGACGAATGGAAAGTTCTCAGTTTTAATGGAATCAAATTTACCAACTTCTCCATTTGTGGGTTCTTTAGAAGGCTTTCCCTATACCAGGATCATGAAGATATTCTGTGTTATCCTCTGATTTTTTTTTTTTTCTTTACCTTTCAGGCTTAGGCTATGTCTTTACATCCAGAGGAACAAGTTTTTCCAGCCAGTTCTTTAATGAGGTCTTGGCTATTTTTGGTACTATGTATTTCTATATAACTTTTAGAATTAGTATGTCAAATGGCACTTTTATTTTCTCTCCCAAGGCTGACTTTCAGCAGCTAAATTCCGTATGAGACGATGTTTAGTTAAAACTTTAATGCAAAAAAAAAAAAAAAAGCTTTAATGTATAAGGTGAAACAAACATGGGCTGTGGAGTTGGATCTGAGTTTGACTCTATCCCTTCCATGCCCTATTTGTGTGAGCCATGAGAAGGGCTCAGACTTGTTTTTGCCCATTTTGATCAACCATCTATTATTTTTAGTCCACAATAGTAAAAACATCTTTATTGCTGAAATTACTGAAGAAAAATAACTTTGTTGTTGCAAGTGTAAAACTTTTTTTTCCCCAGTGAGACAATCACTTTTATAAACACATTATTTAATTTCCCTAAATTCAAGTTCATCCGTTGTAAAATGGAGATAAAAATGTCTACCTTAGGAGAATTGAAATATTGTAAATGTGCTTAGCATAGAGAAGACGCTTAGTAATGCCAGTGCCTACTCCTGTTTCTTCTTGGCTCGTCTGGCATGTTTTCCTATCCCTTTCTCAGCTGAACTAAAAGTTTTTGCATAATGAAAGCCTAACTTTCATAAATTCATGTACCTATCCTGGTAGAAGAGGAGCCCTGGTGGCTCCGTGGTTAAGCCCTTTGCTGCTAACTGAAAGGTTAGTGGTTCAAACCCACCATCTGCTCTTGGGGAGACAGATATGGCAGCCTGTTCCCATAAAGATTTACAGCCTTGAAAACCCTATGGGGCAGTTCTACTCTGTCCTGTAGTGTCACTATGAGTCAGAATTGGCTCGACAGCAATGGAAAAAGTGGTAGAGATTTGGACTACATATAAAAATGATGTATGTGGATATGTACTTTATGTTTTTCATGTGTTACTTAATGTTCATAATTTTTTGATTGTCCCATGACATGACGTTGACTTGCCCATACCATTTTAACTTAACTGTCTCCATATTATTCAGAATTTAGTTTGATTTTTCCTTCTAATAAAATATATGTACTTGCACACAAAGACTTCTTTAAGATTTTCATAAGTGGGATAATTAGGTCAGAGGTTGTAAACATCTTCTCAGCTCAGGGAGCATGTTGCCAAATTGAGTTTCCAAAGAGATGTAACATTCCACAAAGGTATCAGCAGTGTGTCAGTTTCTGTCCATCCTCACAGTTCTTTTTTTGTTAACTTTAATATCTAATTTTTATTAATATTTGTTTAAATTTTGATACTATCAGAAGCTGAAAATGGAAAACCATTGCTTTTTAATTAATTTGAGTTTTATTTAGTAACTAGCAGGGCTGGACATTTTCCTATGTTGGCATCCCAGTTGTTAGGATGTACATTTTCAGCTCCGCCATCATTATTCTCCATCTCCTCCTCCAATCTTAATTTAATTATAAAGCATGTGGGGGGAGGGGCAGAAGCTTTGTTTCTATAGCGCTCAATGCAATTGAATGTCAGTTTGTGGTTGGTTGTTAAAATTCATCACTGCGCAGGTCGGTTGGCATGGTGATAAATATTTTTTTTAGTTGAGCTCAGAAATGTGTCAAAGCTATCACAACAATGTAGCAGACAATGTATCAGTCAGCTCTGAGCATCCTTACCTACTTATCATGACTGTAGGTTATACTTTATCTTTTAACTTTAAACATCCCTACTTACCTGTAAACCAATTTAATTTTTTTCTTTTTACCATACCCCCCGAAACATACATAACTCACAAAACACATATGTCTTATATGTAAGTGATAAAGTTACAATGAATCCCCGCGAACCTAATGTCTGACATCAAAACCATGTGTACTTCCCTGTTCAAGGCTTCCTATTTAAACATCCTGTTTAAGCACCTTGGAGAATTTGGCTTCTCTAATACATTATTGGTTTAATATTCACTTAAAATATTCTCAGACTTGATATAAACAGCTGCATCCAGCTTCAATATGTCATTACTTTGCAGCTCATTAATGCTATGAAATCTCTGAACATATTTATTTAGAAAAATTGGCAGGCAGGCAGTTTTGCCTCCAATTCTATCTACACCTCTAAGTGTCTGCATGCTGCCATGACTACATATGGCCTCTTACACACGTTCAGAAATGAATTCCAGTCTCTCTGTATCTCTATCCCTTCCTCACTCTTTCTTTCTCTCTCACATACATATTCAGACACACACATAAAGAGAAACAACCAGAAAAAGAAAAGATGAAAACAGCTTTCATCTGATCTGCCTACCATCTGTCCTTTCTTATCCATCACTCTGAAAAATTGGACAAAATGCTCACTCTTGTATTCTTTTCCCTCTTTAGTTCCTATTCCTTATTCATGCTGGGTTGGAGACAAAGTGGGTGTGCAAAAAAGCAGTCCTTTTTTCGCGCCGCATGATTTCCCTTTTCAGGGACTCCATGGCG
The DNA here is from genome assembly GCF_030014295.1 of Loxodonta africana. Classification (NCBI taxonomy): domain Eukaryota; kingdom Metazoa; phylum Chordata; class Mammalia; order Proboscidea; family Elephantidae; genus Loxodonta; species Loxodonta africana. Next base: position 11,395,026 of record NC_087351.1, read on the forward strand.
GCTGTCAGCTCACAGGAGCCATCACAGAGATGCTCTTTTGTGGGTACATGGGGAACTTTGATTGAACACATTGTGGGAGGTGTCTCACAGGAAAAAAGTGAAGAGTCTGTCAGCCACTGCTATTACTGCAATCCTGTCACCAGGTGGCAAAGGCAAACGGGTTCTGTCAAACGGCCCAAAAGCCTATCACAGAGGCAAAGGCTGAAGGGTTTACAGCATCTGAGCTTGTAAAACATGCTCATTTATGTCGTGGAATGTTTCATTTTTCTCTCTGGCTCTTCAATTTTAGGAACACTTATGTTTTTATGGTTGTAATCTTTTACTTTTCCCCCTTTATCTCTCTATATGCATATTTTTTATACACGTGTCTGTGTATTTATATATGCGTGATATAGTTACACATTACATATACACATATACATATATGAGTGTATATAAAACCAAACCTGTTGCCGTTAAATCAAACCTGACTCATAGCAACCCTATAGGACAGAGTAGAAATGCCCCATAGAGTTTCCAAGGATGTAAATCTTTACAGAAGCCCATTGCCACATTTTTCTCCCGAGGAACAGCTGGTGGGTTAGAACTGCTGGCCTTACGGTTAGCAGCCAAGTGCTTAACCACTGCACCATCAGAGTTCCTTGATATATATATATATATATATATGTGCATGTGTGTGTGTGTATCCCATAAAAAAAAACCAGAACTGCCCCATAGAGTTTCCAAGGAGCACCTAGTGGATTCGAGCTGCCGAACTTTTGCTTAGCAGCCATATCACTTAACCCTACACCACCAGGTTTTCCATATATACATATACATAATAACACACCCAGACCAAACCCACTGCCACTAAATAGATTCCAACTCGTGGCAAGCCCATAGTGCTTCCAAGGCTGTCATTTTTACGGAAGCAGACTGCCACATCTTTCTCCCACTGATCAGCTGTTGGATTCATATTGCCAGTCTTTTGGTTGGCAGCTGAGTGCTTTAACCACTGTTCCACCAGGGTTCATTTTATAGTTATATAATAGTTACGGATATACAATCCAAAACCAAACCCACTGCCATGGAGTTTTTGCCAACTCATAGTGACCCTACAGGACAGAATAGAACTGCCCCATAGGGTTTCCAAGGAGCAGCTAGGAGATTCGGCCTGCTGACCTTTTGGTTAGCAGCCAAGCTTTTAACCACTGTGCCACCAGAACTCAGTAGACATTTGAGACATTTATTAAGCACATATGATGTGCCAGGCATCAAAAATACAGACATAAATAAAATATAGACCCAACTCTCAAGGAGCTAATGGCCTAATGGTATAGATAATATTCTGAAGAGATTTTAAACATAGGGACCACATTTGTTAAATTATAGTACACAGAGCATTAGATCCTAATAAGACTTTCTAGAAGGCACAGTTCAGCCATAGGACTTTGCATATCATTTACATATATTTATATTATTTTAATTTTGAAACAATTTTAGACACACAGAAGAGTTGCAAAGATAGTACAAAGAGTTCTCATACACTCTGCTTTCAGTTTCCGCTGATGTTAACATCTTACCTAACCATGGAACATTTATCAAAACTGTGAAAGTAACATTGGTACAATATCATCAACTAAAACATAGACTTTATTTGGATTTCATCCATCTTTCCACTCATGTCCTCTTTCTGTTACATAACCTAATCTAGGATCCCACATTGCATTTAGTTATCATGTCTCCTTTAATCGCTGACGTTTCGGCAATCTTTCCTTACCTTTTATAACCTTGACACTTTTGAAGAGTACTGACCAGGTGCTTTGTAAAATGTCCCTCCATTTGGATTTGTCTAATTTTTTTTTTTATGACTAGTATTGAGGTTACGGGTTTGGCGAAAGAATCTCGAATAGGCAATGTACCCTTTCCAGTGCATTATTTCAAGAGTATGTGATACTGCCCTGCCTCATTACCAGTGCTGTTAACCTTGAACATTTTGTTATGTAGTATCTGCCAAGTTTCTCCACTGTAAGGCTACTATTTTTTTTCTCTTTGTATTAATAGATATTTACCAAACCCATCACCGTCAAGTTGATTCCGACTCATAGAGACCCTCTAGGACAGAGTAGAACTGCTCCATTACAAAACCAAACCTAGTGCCGCTGAGTTTCCAAGGAGCACCTGGTGGATTCGAACTCCCGACCCTTTGGTTAGCAGCCGTAGCACTTAGGCACTACACCACCAGGGTTTCCCCTGCTCCATTAGGGGAAGATATTTTGAAGCTATGCAAACATCCTGTTTCTCATTAGGCTTTCACCCACTAGTTTTAACACGTGATTGATCTTGCCTGCAGCAATTATCACTGTGGTGTTCTAATGGTGATTTTCTGTTTCCTTCATTCCTTCTACGTTATTAATTGGAATTTTTCTCTAAGAAACAGTTGTCTCTTCTCTCCAATTTATTCATTCAATCATTTATTTCTTTCAGTATGGACTTACGGATATTTATTATGTTCTTTGTATTTTATAATATTCTATTTTTATGTAAAGTTATCATTATTTATTTTGTTGCTCAAATTGTCCCAGCTTTTGCCATTGGGAGCTCTTGCGGGTTAGCTCCTGTGTCTGTGCTTTTGACAGATTCTCGCCCCTTCTCTTTTCCTTTTTTTGGGGCCAGGTGGAAGGGGGACATTTTCTTACTTTCTGGCACCACGTATATAATTTTTATATAGCTGCACAGCACTGTCATCTAGAAGGTTTTTAGTTAAATGCTTATTATCTTCTTCCTCCGTTGACATTTTAACTTTCTTCTTTTTTTTTTAATGCTTTAGGTGAAAGTTTACAGCTCAGGTTAATTTCTCATACAAAAATTTATACATGCATTGTTATGTGATCCTAGCTGTAGTCCCCACAATGTGACAGCATACTTCCCCTTTCCACCTTGGGTTTCACATATCCATTCAACTGGCTCCTATCCCTTTCTTCTTATCATCCAGACATTACGATTGCTCTGAATCACACTGAAGGAGCAAGGGATGGCAAATGTGCAGAGAAGGGAAAGAGGGTGAGGTCCAGCTGGATGGGCCTGTTTGCCTGCTCCTTCCTTTATTTTACAGTCTTGGGCAAGTTACCCAACCTCTCTGACTGTCAGTTTACTCATCTGTAAAATGGTGGTAATAGTAATAATTATTCTGTTATGGAGTCATAAGGGTAGATGTGTTAATTGTCATAAAATGAAAAAAGTACCTTGTTAATTACACATTATTATATAAATGTTATAGAGTCATCGCTATATCATAGCACAAGGGCGCTGTATTTTATTCTTTTAATTATTTGCTAGTGGCTGTTAAGAACATGTTTTTATGGTTACACAGAGAGGCCCATTCACGGAAGAACAAGGAACAATTGAAATTGCGTTCACTAAAAAACTGAGCCTGTAACTGGATTAATATATTCACTCAGATGCAATCTCATCTCTATAACTCCACTCATTCAGAAGACCCAAGGATTATACAGGTAATAACATGACCTCTTTGTCTTTCAAACATAAAATGAAAGCTTTGTCCCTGTTAAAATAAAAATCTGTCAGGATCGAATGATTTTTTTCTCCAAAGTCATGAAGTATGTTTCCTAAACCAACAGAAACTGTCAGGTGGGAGCAGTTCAGGTTGTGGAGCCTGGGCAGGACGATCATCTACCTTGTTCATCGTCAGTCAACAGGATTCATTAAGTGCCCACTACACACAACCAGCACAGGCTGCAGAAACTACCCTGGAAGTACCGGACAGAGGACCTTCCCTGGAGGAAAACAAAACCTCCTCCAGGGCAGGTTCTGGAAACTGGAGCTAAAGAAGGAAACAGGAATTTTGGAATGACTTTCTCCAAAGAAACTGGAACCTGAAGCTTAAGCGAACACATGCAATGTGACTACAGAGCCAGGAAAGGACAGAGTGAACTGAGACCCAAGATCTATGCAGAAGCGGTTTCTCTTTTTTTATGGCCTGTTTCCCCAATTTTCTCTCTCTCTCTTTTTTGTCCGGTGTTTCATTGTCTACCTCAAACTTCAGTGTTTGATTTGACCCAATTCTTTTTTTTTTTTTAATAATTTTTCCTGAGCTTTAAGTGAACGTTTACAAATCAAGTCAGTCTGTCGCATATAAGCTTATATACACCTTACTCCATACTCCCACTTATTCTCCCCCTAATGAGTCAGCCCTTCCAGTCTCTCCTTTCGTGACAATTTTGCCAGTTTCTAATCCTCTCTACCCTCCTATCTCCCCTCCAGACAGGAGAAGCCGACACAGTCTCAAGTGTCCACCTGATACAAGTAGCTCACTCTTCATTAGCATCTCTCTCCTACCCATTGTTCAGTCCCTTCCATGTCTGATGAGTTGTCTTCAGGAATGGTTCCTGTCCTGGGCCAACGGAAGGTTTGGGGACCATGACTGCCGGGATTCCTCTAGTCTCAGTCAAACCATTAAGTCTGGTCTTTTTATAAGAATTTGGGGTCTGCATCCCACTGATCTCCTGCTCCCTCAGGGGTTCTCTGTTGTGCTCCCTGTCAGGACAGTCTTCGGTTGTGGCCGGGCACCATCTAGTTCTTCTCGTCTCAGGATGATGTAAGTTTCATGTGGCCCTTTCTGTCTCTTGGGCTCATAGTTATCGTGTGACCTTGGTGTTCTTCATTCTCCTTTGATCCAGGTGGGTTGAGACCAATTGATGCATCTTAGATGGCCGCTTGTTAGCATTTAAGACCCCAGACGCCACATTTCAAAGTGGGATGCAGAATGTTTTCATAACAGAATTATTTTGCCAATTGACTTAAAAGTCCCCTTAAGCCATAGTCCCCAAACCCCCGCCCTTGCTCCACTGACCTTTGAAGCATTCAATTTAACCCCGGAAACTTCTTTGCTTTTGGTCTAGTCCAGTTGAGCTGACCTTCCGTGTATTGAGTATTGTCCTTCCCTTCACCTAAAGTAGTTCTTATCTACTAATTAATCAGTAAATAACCCTCTCCCACCCTCCCTCCCTCCCCGCCTCGTAACCACAAAAGTATGTGTTCTTCTCAGTTTATACTATTTCTCAAGATCTTGTAATAGTTGATTTGACCCAATTCTTGATGGACAGAGAATGGCACTGGAGAGCGAAGGTATGTTTTATGGTGCAGTGTTTGAAAGAAATTCAAGACAGTGCATTATTAATCCTTTTTAAAAAATGTTTGTTAGAAGCACACAGAGTGCCTTCTATGGTTTAACAAACCTAGAATAATCCATTGATATACCATCAAGCTTTTTGCCCATAGCAAACCAGGAATTTGGGCCACAGACTATCCCCTGGTTCTGATCTGAGCCTTATTCTAGGCCCTGTTCCTTCCTCCGTGCACAATCCTACAATGGTATTAGAAACATATTGTTGTCGTTATTTTGTTTTATTTAATTATTTATTTGTGTTTTAGGTGAAAGTTTACAGCTCAAGTTAATTTCTCATACAAAAATTTATACACATATTGTTATGTGACTCTGGTCACATAACATCCTTACAATGCCACAGCACACTCCCCCTTTCCACTCTGGGTTTCCCATGTCCATTCAGCTAGCTCCTATCCTTTTCTGTCTTCTCATCTGCCTCCTGACAGGAGCTCCCCATTTAGTCTTGTGTATCTAATTGAACTAAGAAGCACACTCATCAAGAGTATTATTTTATGTTTCACAGTCCAGTCTGATCCTTGTCTGAAGAGTTGGCTTCGGGAATGGTTTTGGTTCTGGGTTAACGGAGAGTCTGGGGACCATGTCCTCTGGGGTTCCTCTAGTCTCAGTCAGACCATGAAGTCTGGTCTTTTTATGTGAATTTGAGTTCTGAGTTCTGCACCACACCCTTCTCCTGCTCCATAACGGACTCTCCATCATGTTTCCCGTCAGGGCGGTCATTCGTGGCAGCTTGGCACCATCTAGTTCTCCTGGTCTCAGGCTAATGCAGTCTCTGGTTTATGTGGCCCTTTTGTCTCTTGGGCTAATATTTTCATTGTGTCTCTGGTGTTCTTCATTCTCCTTTGCTCCAGGTGGGTTGAGACCAATTGATGCATCTTAGATGGCCGCTTGCAAGCTTTTAAGACCACAGAAAGCACTCGCCAAACTGAGATGCAGAGGATTTTCTTAATAAACTTTGCTATGCCCATTTACCTAGAAGTCCCCTGAAACCATGGTCCCCAGATCCCTGCCCCTGTTATTCTGTCCCTCAGTGTTTGGTTGTGTCCAGGAAATTTCTGAGCTTTTTGTTTAGTCCAGTTTTGCTGACTTCCCCTGTATGGTGTGTTGTCCTTCCCTTCACCTAAGATAATTCTTGTCTAGTGTCTAGTAGAAACGTTGATTTTAAAAAGATCTGCAATACTATCTAGAAAGAAAATAATATAGACCAGGATGCAAACTAGAATTACCACATAGTGGCTCCATCCTCTCCTCTGTCCTTTGACTCCAACTCTCGCCTCACACCTCTTGCCCCTAGTTTTTACTATTTTCAGCACAAACACTATAGGAGCTGGACTTCAGCTCCTCAGGTTGAATATGATTGCCACGTATCTGTGTTAAACAGAAAGGCGACGTGTGGTTGTCCCATCTTGGTTTTTATGGCTGTGTAACTGTAACACAGCTGCACTATGACATTTCAGCACTAAGTGGAGCCAGTCGCCCAACTGCCTTAAAACTTACAAATCAGCTGAAGAGCACAGCGCACTTACTGGGAAAACTGACGTTGCCCTTGAGTTTACAAATGGACAGGGCTGGAGTTTTATAGTGCATCATCTATTTGGTAGATCTAAATACTCAAGCCTCAGGGGACAGACACCAGGTGAACAATTCTTTTAGCTCCTCTCACAGGGACTAAAGACAATGGATCAAATAAACACAAACTACCAAGCCCTATGTCGTGATTCCCAATCTTTCTGCCGTATGCTGCAAGCTTCTCTACAAGACGGAGACCTAGCTTCTTCTGGTTCAGGTTCTGATCTGCAGAATGAAAATGGGCCCGTTTAGGGAAGGGTCCAGGCTAACAGATAGATTTTTGATAGCGTTTGGGAGATGCTTTTGCTAGTATCTGTATTTGGTATAGGGATAGATTTGCCTCCGGGCAGTTTCGGGTTGTGGGAGTGGGAGGCAGTTATGGGTTGATGGAGTATCTATAGGAGGCTGATGGAGGGTAATAAAAAGAGTCACAGACCAGTCTCATCTACAGACCAGCGTAGACAGACTGAGAAAATCATCCAACTCTTGAGAGACCCTGAGATCCTAAGTATAAGAGGTACACTCATTCCACTGCTTTCCGCCTCAGTTTCACTATCTGCGAAAGAGGATCAGAATGCTTATTTCACTTCTAGTCTAGGGGTCATAAAGTTTAAAATCCCTGTTTTCCTTTTCTGGAGACTATAAAGACTTTATTTTGAGTGAGGAACTTAGTGTGATATGTCACTTTCAAGTCAAGTGCCTGCTGGAAGGCCAGGTCTAAGCTTGTCCTTACAGGAAGACCGATGGCCTGAATCAGTAAATAAAATACTTCTTGATGCCTTACAACCTGAATTTCCTTTATTTACTCCTTTATTCAATAAGAATTTATGGGTGCCTACTGCTGCTAACCAAAAGGTCGACAGTTTGAATCCACCAGGCGCTCCTTGGAAACACTATGGGGCAGTTCTACTCTGTCCGATAGGATCGCTATGAGTGAGAATCGACTCGACAGCAACCAGTTTGGTTTTGGGTTTACTCTACGTCACTCACAGCAACCCTATCAGACAGAGTAGAACAGTTCCATGGGGTTTCCAAGGCTGTAAACTTTATGGAAGCGAACTGCCCCATCTTTCTCTCATGGAGTGGCTGATGGGTTTGAACTGCTCACCTTTGGTTAGCAGCTGAGCGTTTAACCACTGCTCCAACAGAGCTCTATGTCAAGATTCCTGAATGGCATCAGTAGTTTACTCTTGAAGATATCCATATTTATGACTATTCCAAAAAAAGATGATCCAACTGAATGCAATTATCGAACAACATCATTAATATCATACGCAAGTAAAATTTTGCTGAAGATCATTCAAAGCCAGTTGCCACAGTACATCGACAGGGAACTGCCAAAAGTTCAAGTCAGATTCAGAAGAGGATGTGGAACTGGGGATATCATTGCTGATGTCAGATGGTCCTGGCTGAAAGCAGAGAATACCAGAAGGATATTTACCTGTATTTTATTGACTATGCAAAGGCATTGGACTGTGTGGATCAGAAATTATGGATGACATTGTGAAGACTGGGAATTCCAGAACACTTAATTGTGCTCATGAGGAACCCGTGCATCGATCAAGAAGCAGTAATTTGAACAGAACAAGGCGATATTGCGTGGTTTAAAGTCAGGAAAGGTGTGCATCAAGGTTGTATCTTTTCACCAAAACTATTCAATCTGTATGCTGAGCAAATAATCCAAGAAGCTGGACTATATGAAGAAGAATGGGGCATCAGGATTGGAGGAAGACTCATTAACAACCTGCGATATACATACTACACAACCTTGTTTGCTGGAAGAGGACTTGTAGCACTTACTGATGAAGATCAAAGACTACAGGGTTCAGTAGGGATTACACCTCAACATAAAGGAAACAAAAATCCTTACAACTGGACCAATGAGCAACATCATGATAAATGGAGAAAAGATTGAAGTTGTCAAGGATTTCATTTTACTTGGATCCACAATCAACAGTCATGGAAGAAGCAGTCAATAAATCAAAGGATGCATTGCACTGGGCAAATCTGCTAAAAAACCTGTTACCGTCAAGTGAATTCCAACTCATAGCCTCTTTAGAGTGTTAAAAAGCAAAGTTGTCTCCTTGAAAACTGAGGTGTGCCTGACTCAAGCCATGGTATTTTCAGTAGCCTTTTTTTTTTTTCATGTACATGCGAAAGCTGGGCGATGAATAAGGCAGACCAAAGAAGAATTGAAGCCTTCGAATTATGGTGTTGGCAAAGAATACTGAATATACCATGGACTGTCAAAAGAATGAACAAATCTGTCTTGGAAGATGTACAGCCAGAATGCTCCTTAGAAGCAAGGGTGGCGAGACTCAGTCTTACATACTTTGGACATGTTGTCAGGAGTGACCAGTCCCGAGAGAAGGACATGATGCTTGGTAAAGTAGAGGGCCAGGGAAAAAGAGGAAGACCCTCAACAAGATGGACTGACACAGTGGCTGCAACAACAGGCTCAAGCATAACAGCAATTGTGAGGATGGCACGGAATCCGGCAGTGTTTCTTTCTGTCGTACGTAGGGTCACTGTGAGTCAGAACTGACTCAGCACGTAGCAACTAATCTAAGGGCTGGCTCTTTGAACCCACCCAGCAGCACTGCAGAAGAAAGCCCTGGCGGTTGGCTTTAATAAAGATTACAGCCAAGAAAACCCTATGGAGCACAGTTTTACTCTGTAACACATGGCATTTCCATTAGCTCGAATCTACTTCACGGCAACGGGTTTGGTTTACTCTATGTCAGGCACTGTTTGGCATCAGGAAGCCAGTGATGAAAGCCCCAGTCTCTTCTAAACCTACTCCTGACATCTTGTCAAATCCTGCTTTAATCATAGTCTCAATTATGTTGTTATTGTTGTTAGGTGCCATCGAGTCTATTCCGACTCATAGCGACCCTATGCACAACAGAACGAAACACTGCCTGGTCCAGCGCCATCCTTACAATCGTTGTTATGCTTGAGCTCATTGTTGCAGCCACTGTGTCAATCTGCCTCGTTGAGGGTCTTCCTCTTTTCCGCTGACCCTGTACTCTGCCAAGCATGATGTCCTTCTCCAGGGACTGATCCCTCCTGACAACATGTCCAAAGTATGTAAGACACAGTTTCGCCATCCTTGCCTCTAAGGAGCATTCTGGCCGCACTTCTTCCAAGACAGATTTGTTCGTTCTTTTGGCAGTCCATGGTATATTCAATATTCTTCACCAACACCACAATTCAAAGGCGTCGGCTCTTCTTCTGTCTTCCTTATTCATTGTCCAGCTTTCACATGCATTTGATGTGATTGAAAATACCATGGCTTGGGTCTGGTGCACCTTAGTCTTCAGGGTGACATCTTTGTTCTTCAACACTTTGAAGAGGTCCTTTGCAGCAGATTTGCCCAATGCAATGCGTCTTTTGATTTCTTGACTGCTGCTTCCATGGCTATTAATTGTGAATTTAAGTAAAATGAAATCCTTGGCAACTTCAGTCTTTTCTCCGTTTATCATGATGTTGCTCATTGGTCCAGTTGTGAGGATTTTTGTTTCCTTTATGTTGAGGTGTAATCTATACCGAAGGCTGTGGTCTTTGATCTTCATTAGTAAGTGCTTCAAGCCCTCTTCACTTTCAGCAAGCAATCTATGTCATCTGCATAATGCAGGTTGTTAATGAGTCTTCCTCCAATCCTGATGCCCCGTTCTTCTTCATATAGTCTAGCTTCTTGGATTATTTGTTCAGCATACAGATTAAATATGTATGGTGAAAGAATACAACCCTGGCGCACACCTTTCCTAACTTTAAGCCAATCAGTATCCTCTTGTTCTGTCTGAACAACTGTCTCTTGATCTATGTAAAGGTTCCTCATGAGCACAATAAAGTGTCCGGGAATTCCCATTCTTCGCAGTGTTATCCATAGTTTGTTATGACCCACACAGTCAAATGCCTTTGCATAGTCAATAAAACACAGGTAAATGTCCTTCTGGTATTCTCTGCTTTCAGCCAGGATCCATCTGACATCAGCAATGATATCCCTGGTTCCACATCCTCTTCTGAATCCAGCCTGAATTTCTGGCAGTTCCCTGTCAATATACTGCTGCAGCTGTTTTTGAATGATCTTCAGCAGAATTTTGCTTGCATGTGATATTAATGATATTGTTCTATAATTTCGACATTCAGTTGGATCACCTGTCTTGGGAATAGGCATAAATATGGATCTCTTCCAGTCAGTTGGCCAGGAAACTGTCTTCCATATTTCTTGGCATAGACGAGTGAGCGCCTCCAGCGCTGCATCTGTTTGTTGAAACATCTCAATTGATATTCCATCAATTCCTGGAGCCTTGTTTTTGCCAGTGCCTTCAGAGCAGCTTGGACTTCTTCCTTCAGTACCATTGGTTCCTGATCATATGCCACCTCTTGAAATGGTTGAATATCGACTAATCCTTTTTGGTATAACGATTCTGTATATTCCTTCCATCTTCTTTTGATGCTTCCTGCGTCATTTAATATTTTCCCCATGGAATCCTTCACTATTGCAACTCGAGGCTTGAATTTTTTCTTCAGTTCTTTCAGCTTGAGAAACGCCAAGCGTGTTCTTCCCTTTTGGTTTTCCATCTCCAGCTCTTTGCACATGCCATTATAATGCTTTACTTTGTCTTCTTGAGAGGCCCTTTGAAATCTTCTGTTCAGTTCTTTTACTTCATCAATTCTTCCTTTTGCTTTAGCTGCTCGATGCTCAAGAGCAAGTTTCAGAGTCTCCTCTGACATCCATCTTGGTCTTTTCTTTCTTTCCTGTCTTTGCAGTGACCTCTTGCTTTCTTCATGGATGATGTCCTTGATGTCATTCCACAACTTGTCTGGTCTTCAGTCACTAGTGTTCAATGCATTACATCTATTCTTGAGATGGTCTCTAAATTCAGGTGGGATATACTCAAGCTCATATTTTGGCTCTCATGGACTTGCTCTGATTTTCTTCAGTTTCAGCTTGAACTTGCATATGAGCAATTGATGGTCTGTTCCACAGTCAGCCCCTAGCCTTGTTCTGACTGATGATATTGAGCTTTTCCATTGTCTCTTTCCACAGATGTAGTCAATTTGATTTCTGTGTGTTCCATCTGGTGAGGTTCATGTGTATAGTCACCGTTTATGTTGGTGAAAGAAGGTATTTGCAATGAAGAAGTCGTTGGTCTTGCAAAATTCTGTCATTTGATCTCTGGCATTGTTTCTATCACCAAGGCCACATTTTCCAACTTCTGATCCTTCTTCTTTGTTTCCAACTTTCACATTCCAATCACCAGTAATTTTCAATTCATCTCGATTGCATTTTCGATCAGCTTCAGCAGCTGATAAAAATCTTCTATTTCTTCATCTTTGGCCCTAGTGGTTGGTGCGTAAATTTGAATAATTGTCATATTAACTGGTCTTCCTTGTAGGCTTATGGATATTATCCTATCACTGACAGTGTTGTACTTCAGGATAGATCTTGAAACGTTCTTTTTGACAATGAATGCAACACCATTCCTCTTTAAGTTGTCATTTCCAGCATAGTAGACTATATGATTGCCCAATTCAAAATGGCCAATACCAGTCCATTTCAGCTCACTAATGCCTAGGATATCGATTTTTATGCATTCCATTTCATTTTTGATGATTTCCAATTTTCCTAGATTCATACTTCGTACATTCCAGGTTTTAATTATTAATGGATGTTTGCAGCTGTTTCTTCTCATTTTGAGTTGTGCCACATCAGCAAATGAAGGTCCTGAAAGCTTTACTCCATCCACGTCATTAAGGTCGACTCTACTTTGAGGAGGCAGCTCTTCCACAGTCATCTTTTGAGTGCCTTCCAACCTGGGGGGCTCATCTTCCAGCACTATATCAGACAATGTTCAGCTGGTATTCATAAGGTTTTCATTGGCTAATACTTTTCAGAAGTAGACTGCTGGGTCCTTCTTCCCAGTTTGTCTTAGTCTAGAAGCTCAGGTGAAACCTGTCCTCCGTGGGTGACCCTGCTGGTATCTGAATACCGGTGGCATAGCTTCCAGCATCACAGTAACACACAAGCCCCCACAGTACGACAAACTGACAGACACGTGGGGGAGTCTCAATTATGGAACACCCTTATCTTCTTTTTTCACTTCAAACTTTACCGATTTTTCAAAGAGAAAGTAGAATCCCACCATGAAAACTTCTTGGGCCATTGTAACCTTCAGTTAATCTCTTTCTTCTTTACATATAAAATATTTACCATTTTACTTAGCATATAAGTAATTACTCCACTTTATTAATATCTAATTATTTCATGTTGCAGTAGTTAAGAGCTATGGCTGCAAATCAAAAGCCTCGCAGTTCCAACCCACCAGCCAATCCTTGGAAGCACTCTGGGGCAGTTCTACTCTGTCTGATGTGGTCGTTATGAGTCGGAATTGACTCAATGGCAATGGGTAATTATTTCATATGGGTAGTTAGTATAGTCTACATAGTTAGATGATAAATCAATTAAGAATCTATGAGTTATAGTTCCTGTATGTTCCTCATTATCCAAAGGAGCTGAGTACATAGCAGAAACTCAGCATACTTGATTGATTGATATTGTGGAAGCTAATCTGATGTTTTAGGAAACAGATTTCTCAAATTTCAATCCAAGGTAAAACCTATGATGCTTCCAAATCATTTGACTGAATGTCATATTACGCTTTTATTAACTAGAAGATACAATGTTATTGTGTCATTAGTTTTTTCCAGCATCATTTTAATTCATGTTTATTACATACATGTCATGGCAAGCACTAGGCACACTGGGGAAGGAAAGGAAAGGATTACTGTCATGGACTGAATTGTGTCCCCAAAGTGTGTGTCAACTTGGCTAGGCCATGATTCCCAGTATTTTTTGGTTGTCTTCCATTTTGTGATCTGATGTGATTATCCTATGTGTTGTAAATCCTAACCTCTATGTGTTAATGAGGCAGGATTAGAGGCAGTTATGTTAATGGGGCAGGACTCAATCTACAGGATTAGGTTGTATTTGGAGTCAATCTCTGAGAAAGTCCTAGACCAGGGGAAGATCAACAAAGAGGACCTTCCCCTAAAACAGACAGAGAAAGAAAGCCTTCCCCTGGAGCTGGAGCCCTAAATTTGGACTTCTAGCCTCCTAGACTGTGAGAGAATAAATTTCTGTTTGTTAAAGCCATCTACTTGTAGTATTTCTGTTATAGCAGCATTAGACAACTAAGACAAAAAAAAAGACAGTTAATTTGTAATAAAATTGCAAGTAGTAGTCAACCTCAACGTAGAAATTGTCTGTCACAAGCCCAACATCCTTTCCACCACCATGCCACTTCTTCTGTGCTAACAGAATCCCCGTTTGTTCAGGTACAAGTAGAAATCCTTTGACTTTAGGAAGGGGAGATGCCGTACCCTAGCCATAAAAAATGAATCACAATTCACCTTAAGAAGACATAGTAATCTCATTCTCCTAAACTTGGCCACAGCTGGTGAGGCATAAGGGAAGTTTGTAGGATGTGGATTCTAGGAAAGTTTTTGCTTTCTGGGTAAATGGAACAGTCTCAATCGGCAGGGCCCCTTTTGTCCCTTTGCCATGTCTTCTTTCCTGGAATACTGACATGATGTCTGGGAAGTACAGGAGCCATCTTGGGACTGTGAGGCACAAGAAAAAGGACCAAGAAATAATCTGTTAAAGTAGGGTTCAACAGAAAGTTAGCAGGAGCCTGGGATGCTGATGGCAACCTTGAGCAGCTGACCTGTCTTGGTCTAACCAGTTTCATGAAACAAATAAACCTCTATTTGCTTAAGTCATTGTAGTTGGGTATTCTGTTGTATGTGCCTAAATGCAGTCCTAGCTGATACTTAATTCTTGCTCTCCCTCTCTCTTTTTTTCCATTTATTTTTATTTAACCCTTCCTTAATACTTTTTTTTTTTTAATACTTACTATATGCCAGACACATCTCTGAGTATTTTACAAAGTACAATTGAATTATAGGAGGCTACAGAGTTAGTTAACCTCCTCTGAGCCACTTTTTTAGTTTATTTTTAATTAAAAAAAATTTGTACTTTTTCATGATGAAATATACATAACAAACTTTTGCCATTTCAACCTTCCTTGTGTATAAAATTCAGCGACATTAATTATGTTCACCCTGTTGAGCAACCGTCACCACCATCTATTTCCAAGCATTTTCATCACCCTTAACAGAAACTCAGTACCCCTTAAACAGTCCTCCCCATTTCCCACTCCTATGTGCTCCTAATAAACGTTAGTCTCTATGCATTTGCCTATTGCAGATATTTTGTATAAGAGGGATCATACAATATTTGTCCTTTTGTGTCTTGCTTTTTTCACGCAGCATAAAGTTTTTAAGGTTTGTCCATGTTGTAGCTTCATTCACGTATCAGGACTTCATTTCTCTTTATGGCTGAATAATATTCCATTGTATGTATATAACACATTTTGTTTATCCATTCATCTGTTGATGGACACTTGGGTTTTTCCACTTTTTTTTTTTTTTTTTTGGCTATTGTGAATAATGCTGCAATGAACATTGGTGTACCCGTATCATTAATTTTAATAAAAACAAAAAGTTTGCTATTGATGAAAGCTATGTATCAGACTTATCAGAATTTGATGTCTGGCAATGTTTCATAAAAATGAATAAATTACAAAAATCAAACCCCATCTGCAGTTTCTGTTTGCTCTTAAATGCTAGCTCAACAAGAAATCTTTTCAATTCTTCAAACACTAATACCATGGACAGCTCATGGCTGCTCTCCTGCATAGTAAGTACAGATTCTGGACATGCAGAGACCTTAGAACTTAGAGAAATCTGTTAGGCCCAAGTGCAGGACTAGCTGGTGGTTGTTGAATGCTGAGTAGGGCAGTATGCCATGAGAAAAAGGCCGAGGCTGAAGTGTTTTCCTTTTAAATATTGTTAGAAAATCCAAGGTCCTATGAGTCAGAATTGATTTTTTTTTTTTATGGTTTGATGTACACCATTTGATTGAGTTCTGTCTCAAGAAAATAGGTGTATGTAAGTGTGTGGGATAGCAACAATTGCGAGGATGATGCAGGACTGGGCAGCGTTTGGTTCTGTTGTACACAGGGTTGCTCTGAGTTGGAGCTGACTCAACAGTACTTAGCAACAACAACGCTTGTGTGGGGGGAGAGGAAGCTTTAGAAGCCATCCTCTTTCAGGTTATTGTCTATGCCCCCCCCACCCCGCCCTTGAGTATGTGGAAAGTTACCCGAACAAGGGCTTCTATTCTTCAGTAATTCTCAATTCACCTTCATGATTTTTGCCAAGTGTTTTTCCTTTAAATTGATTAACTATTTTCATTTATATATCAATAAAAGAAAAAACCAAACCCACTGCTGTCAAGTTGATTCCAACTCACTGTGTAGGACAGAGTAGAACTGCCCATAGAGTTTCTAAGGCTGTAATCTTTTTTTACAGAAGCAGGCTGCCACATCTTTCTCCTGCGGAGGGGCTGGTGGGTACCAACCACCAAGCCAATCTTTGGGGAAGCAGCTGAGCGCTTAACCACTGTGCCACCAGAGTTTCTTTGTTTATATATGTTTACTTAAAAAGAAAACGTCTTTGTATTATTTCCATAAATAAAAAGCCAGTTTCTGATAGCCTAAGTAGAATGTAACTGTGAAAATAAATACATAAAAAACAAAACTTTTTCTTTAAATTCCTGCTAGCTACTCTTGTCTGTGGAACACTCTTTGCCCAAGGCTTGACCCAATGTTACACAGGAGGATTAGCAGATGTTAGAGTGGTGTTAAGGTACATTAGCATTAAAGTGAGGTTTTTGGTTTGTCGTGATCAGCGTGAATAAAAGAGAATTGAAAGGAAAATAATTTTCTCGTTGTCCAAGTTCATGTTGTCTACCAATCAACTAAGATTGTGTCCTGTACCCCAGTAGTATGTGTGTCCCATTTTGTGATACACTGGACTTGGAGAAACTGGGATTGAACAATTAAAAATAAAAAAACTGAGGGAGAATCCCCAAAAGGAGGGATCCTTATGACACCTAAGATTGTCATGCACGTGTGTTTTCAAATCTCTGAAGCACAATTTTCTTACTTTTCATTTTCATTCTAGGATCCTTTTTACATAGGCTCAGGATTGATAAAGGAAGGCATTTCAATGCATCTACATTTGTTAGCTGCTGTAGATTCAGCTCCCACCCATGGTGGCCTTGTGTGTAAGGCTAGGAAAGGTTGCCCGGTCCTGCGCCATCTTCAGGATAATCGCTATATTTGAGTCCATTGTTGTTGCTATTGGGTCAGTCCATCTCACTGAGGGTTTCTCTGCATTGAACAGACCTAATTCCATAGATTTGGAGACTCGATTAATCTAAAGCAATCAGGATAAACCCCTCCCTCTTGTAATATAGTTACTTTTGAAGAGCCCCATGAACCAGTTTTGACCAGTAAGTCAATAAGGAGAGGTTTGTTGGAAGCTACTGCAAAAGAAAGTTCATCGGTCTTGCTAGAGGTTAGGAAGAATATAGCTTCATTAGCTACCGCAGCCATCCTAAAATCTTAGGCTGAAGCTGATATTAAAGATCACAGAGCAGAAAAATTGAAAAAATCTGAGTTCTTGATGATGTCATTTTCCCACTGGGTCAGCTCAGGCGCTTATTCCACATCACTCTGGCTTTCTAATTTTGTGAACCAATATACTTTCTTATTTAGGCCAGTTTGAATTGGGTAGATGTTACTTGCAGAGAAGAGCATCCTAACTGGACACAGGTTTAACTTTTAGAGACTTATAACGCAATTGGAGAGGCAATATTTACCATATTTCATTGATTGTATGGTGCACTTTTTTTTCCCCCACTTTTAACATCTCTGAAACTAGGATGCGTCTATTGTTCTCAGTCTGGTGTTAGCCTTATCGTAGTTATAAATGTCTGTTAAAGTGAAGAATGACTTGTGTATATGTTTGTTGTACTAGACTGTGGGCTCCTAAGGACAATGACAAAATTTTCATTAATTTTATTCATTTAATAATGAGATGGCCACTGTCTTAGATGCTGTAAAAATGACATGGAGGCAGCAACGTCTGACCTCCTCTGACTTCACAAGGGGGAAGGAGAATCAAGATCAACAGCCCAAGGCTGATTCCCATGAGACAGAGGTCAAACATGCCTCCCCTCTCTGCCATCTTTACCAATTCTAACACCAACCATCCAACCCACGGCACTCTCTACCTCTCTGCTGGGTTTGATAACTCATTGCAATGGCCACACAGAACTCACAGACTATACTCACAATTACGGGGTTTTTTAGGGAAGTAACAGATTACAATGCAGGTTCAGGAATGCCCAGGATACAGTTCTTCCGTCAGGACACCCTCTTCCCACCTGTGCTTGCAGGCACACCTCTCATTGGCCCTGGGCCTCTGAGAAGCTTCCTTGCTCCGTGGGCCAGGAAGCCCACCACGCTGTCTTCTGCTGCTGATCTCTGCTGCTGGGTCTCTGCCACAGCTTTTTGATGTGTTCAGTCTTACAGCTCACTCTTTCTGTCTCCTGGTTCCAAGAGTTTCTCAGCGCAGGGATCCAGGGTCCAAGGGATGTGCTCTCTGCTCCTGGCTCTTCTTCTTTGGTGGTGGTGGGATCCTCTCTTTCTCACCTGTGGGGTGGCTCATTTCAAGCCCAGCAGGATGGCAAAACTGACAACCCCTTTCGTGGGCCACTATTACCCTATCACACAGTCCCACCCAAGTGATTGGGTGGGCATTACAAGAGCATGGTTAGAAAGGCCACAAAAAAATTGATCCATCTCACCGCAGATGCCCTCATGAAGCTTCTCTTCAATCAGAAAACCCAGATATTAAATTAACAGATAATAACAAGTGTGTAATACTGTAGTATGATGGAGAAATGTAGGTTGTAACAGGAGCACATATTGGGGGACTAACCTAGTCTGCGGAATTACGGAAGGTTTCCTAGAAGATGTCATATTTAAACCGAATTCTAAAGGATGAGTAGGAAGTAACTAGGTGAATGTGGGAAGGGAGTTGAAAGAGGAAGGGAACAGTATCCAAGGAATCTAAGATTTCAGGAAATAACTACGTGTTCTAAGTCCAAAAAGAGTTCTAACTGAAAAAGTTGGGACTGTGGAGATTGAATGAACAAGGGAGTGCGGCACCATGTGGAGCGTCAGGAGCAGCGCAGGGCGGGATCATGCAGTCCTGAGAAC
Source organism: Loxodonta africana (assembly GCF_030014295.1). Taxonomy (NCBI): domain Eukaryota; kingdom Metazoa; phylum Chordata; class Mammalia; order Proboscidea; family Elephantidae; genus Loxodonta; species Loxodonta africana. The sequence goes on from NC_087351.1 coordinate 11,413,980, forward strand.
CTAGGACTTTATTCTGCGGTCAATGGGAAGTCATTGGAGGAACAGCAGTGGAATGATGTGGTCACAATTGTGTTTTGAAAAGTGCACCTTGGCTGCGATATGAAGAATAGATTGGAGACGCACGCACACACATGGGAAGGCCAATGGTTTTTTTGTTTGTTTGGGTTTTGGTATTTTTTTGATGAGGAGAGGCTTGGTTTTGTTTGTTTTTTGCAACAATCTAGACAAGAGGGAATGGTGACTTCAATCCTTAGATCTCTACTATTGAGTACACGTGCTTGCATCCAGTGTAGTTAGTAAATGTTCCTTGAACTGATGTACATTGATTGATCCATCGTTTGTAAACTCTAAGATGCTACGATCATCATAAAAGCATTTCAAACACTTGGGCCTTCTTCTCCGGGTGAGCTCAGGTCTGCAAGTCTGGGTTCCACTTAGTACAGAGAAAACCGTTCCTTCTCAGGTGGTTACTGAAGATTGTGTGTCAGGATGAAAGTGCTGAGGCTAGAACTACTGCTCCCTCATTTTATGGGAAACTTCCCTACAAAGGTCACTTGTCAAGTACTGGAAGATATGACATTTCTTTCAGTTTCAAGAAAGGAAGCTCATTCTTTCTCATTAGTTGGCTCCCGCCTTGGTGGTCAAAGTTTCAAAATATGTAAATAGAATCTCTCTCTTGGCTTACAGCATAAAACGACAGCTTATGCTTTAAATTTTTTGTGAAGTTAGAAAATCGGTCCAGGTGTGATATTGGGTAATTTTGTGTCAGACCATTTTTATGCTTAATAACTTTTTTTAACTTTCAAGATAATCATTTATCACCAGAAAGGGAAGTATGTATGCCCAAGGAATGTCACTTCTTTGTCACATTTTCACCTTGAAATGAGTATTGAACATAATTACAACGTATTGTCCTGGATTGAATTATGTCCCCCCCCAAAAGTGTGTATCAATTGGACTGGGCCAGGATTTCCAGTATTGTGTAATTTTTCTATAAGTTGTTAATAAGGGAAGATGGGTGGCAGTTGTGTTAGTGAGGCAGGACTCAACCTGCAAGAATGGATTGTGTCTTGAAGCAATCTCTTGAAATATAAAAGGGAGAAGCGAGCAGAGAGAGGGGAGACCTCATACCTCCAAGAAAGTTGTGCCAGGAGCAGAGCGCATCCTTTGGACCTGAGGTCCCTGTGTGGAGAAGCTCCTAGTCGGGGGGAAGATTGATGAGAAGGCTGACAGAGACAGAAAGTCTCCTGGAGCTGATGCCCTGAATTTGGACTTTTAGCCTACTTTACTGTGAAGAAATAAACTTCTCTTTGTTAAAGCCATCCACTTGTGGTATTTCTGTTATAGCAGCACTAGATGACTAAGACTTATATCATAAATTAATTTAAAAAATGTTTTAGAAAGAAAAGAACAGATACCCAAGGACAGCATAATTTTTCAGGGTAGCTGGGATCTATATCTATAGATTTATATTATGTATAGATATCTACCCTTTCAGATACATTTAAGGAGAATCACCTTTTGGGTAAATTTCTCTTCACTGTGACAAGGCAAGAAGAATTGATACCATTCCTTCAAACCCATTTTTTCTTATCTGTAAAATGGAATTAATAATACCTACCTTAAGAAGTCATTAGAATTAAATAAAATGATGTTGAATAAAATAACAATTAAATAAAATAAATAATATTTACATAAAGTATTTAATAACTAAAAAAAAAAAACCAAAAACCTAACACACTGCCCAACACTCAAGTACTCTATATACCCGGCCTCCTTCCCCAATCAACCTGAAAGATTTCTAATTCCTAGGAATGACTACATTATGGATTGGATGAAGGGATATTTCTGGACAAATTTTGAAGTAGTTGCCATTTGTCTTTGGCTTACTCTTCTTTCTGCCTCTGTCTGTTCCTCTGCTTCTCCCTGGTTGGTCCTCTTTGACACTTACATTCCTGGTGTCCTCCTAATGGTTTCTGGTTGCTCATAGCTTCCCTTCCACAGCTGCTTCAGACCTAATCGCTCCTCAAGTATTTCATGATATACTCCAAAATGACTTATCTTTTTCGCCTATCCTATTTAAATTGCCAACCTCTCCGTGGGGGCTGACCTTAGGTAGGTGTTAGGAAGAAAGTACTCTTGCTAAACTAATTTAAATCAAACCATTTGGTTGATTTAATCTTCATGGATATATTTGCATTTGAAAAGAGAATAGTCATTATCCCCAAAGAGAAAGATTTGGCTATAGAATTTTAAGATGTCTTTAGGTCAGGGGACTGTTTAACTAGCAGTTGTTCTCGAAATCATTTGAGAAGCTTTTAAAAAATGCCTGTTTGGGGACTCTACCTCTAGAGACCCTGATATAATTGCTCTGGGGTGGGGCCCAGGCACTGGGATTTTTAAAGCTCCCCAGATGGATTCTTACATGCAATTAGGATTGAGAACCACCAGGTATAATGACCTTATCTTGATTTAACTTTCATATCTGAAAAGTTTCCATTTTTTCTGTTATGTGAGTTATGGACTGTTTCATTGCTCTCTCTGGGAAAAACATGGGGAAAGGAAAGAGAATAGAGTAATATTAGTAACTTAGTAAACTTAAAATAAAATAAAACCAAATGTGTTGTCACCAAGTGGTTTCTGACTCATAGTGACTGTATAGGACAGAATAGAACTGCCCACAGGGTTTTCAAGGCTTTAAATCTTAACAGAAGCAGACTGCCACATCTTTCTCCCTCTCTACCCCCAGGGGCTGGTTGGTTGACATCTCGGACCTTTCGGTTAGCAGCCAAGCACTTAATCACTGCACCACCAGGGGTCGTTTTAGTAAACCCCATAGAGTTTCCAAGGAGCACCTGGTGGATTCAAACCAGCAATCTTTTGGTTAGCAGCCGTAGCACTTAACCACTATGCCACCAGGGCTTCCTTAGTAAACCTAAAAACCCAGATAAAAAAACCTAGGTGTCCTCAAATCCAACTTCCACATTTTACTAATGAGGAAACAGATTCAAATGATTACGGTTACCCAGCTAGTTGGAAGTGGAGCCAGGACCAATGTTAAATGACTTAAACTTAGGATATTTTAAAATATCTTTTTTTTTTTTTAAGTTAGAAGTTCCTGGTGGTGCAAACAGTTAAGCACTCGGCTACTAAAAGTGACAACTAACGGTCAGTAGTTTGTATCCACCCAGAGGTACCTCCAAAGAAAGGCCTGGCAATCTACTTCTGGAAGGTCACAGCCATCGAAAACTCTGTCAAACATAGTTCTTCTCTGAAACACATGGGGTCACCTTGAGTTGGAATCCACTCAGTGGCAACTAGTTTGGTTTTAACTATTTTTTAAACTTTTTGAAATTTTATTTTATTTACTTACTAATAATCGGAATCGATGGCACTGGGTTGGGTTAGGGTGAACTTAAATTAAAATAAAATTAACTCATGCAAATGACAAAAAATCAAACAGCACCAAAAGGTACAAAATGAAAAGTAAATACCTCTGACCTCAACCTGATTCCAACTTTGAGATGTTACTTTTTTTCTCCCCAATCATTTCTGCCACAAAGAATGTAACCACTGTTTCCCACAAGGCGGCAGTATTGCTTACTCTATAGCTGTCTCCCCAAGGCTGGACACTTCCCTGGATGTCAGGGTCAGCTGTGAAGACTTTGGTTTTCACAGTAACAGTCAGTCCCTGGTACTGAAATGCCAAGTCAGAGCCAGACTCCTCATTCATGAGGAAAACCAGAAGTGAGCAATGAACTGCACCAGACAGAGCTGCAACTGTGGAGAAACTGCCAGAAATAGGTCAGGGACTGAGAGAACCAGAGGAAGCACAGGGCAGATGCCTGCTTGGAGACCTTCTGCTATCAGTTATCTGTGTCTGTGAAGGTCCTGAAGAATCAGGGTCCAGTTTTGTGAAAACGTGCTCCCAACTCTGTCATGCACAAAACCTTCCCCTCACAACATCATGAGGCTGTAGGATCATGTTAGGGCTCCCACGGTATCCCCTTATAGCTCCAGGAGTCTCTGGGCTACTGGAAAAAGGCCTGGATTTTTTGATAGTGCCCTTCTCTGAAATGACTTGGGGAGATCATATTTTGGTTACCCAAACTTTGTAGATTTCCAGTCAGGAATGGGGTGATAAGGAACACAGATGCTCCAGTTTTCATCACTCAATTCTAGAGACATACAGTGTGAGGACACGTATGTTTTAGACTTTCACCCTGTGTGATCACATATCTTCTAGAATGAAAACTCATCACTGGTGACATCTTCAGGATTCTGGAAGAATGAGCCTTCTCTGTGACATTTAGGAATAGTTTTCTCAAGACAGGGCGGAAATGGCAGGATAGGCGCTTCCAGTGGTCCCTCTTACAATAAAGACTGGAAAAAACAAGTGAATCAATTATATATGACAATCTAGGAGCCCTGAACTTCAAAGGCAAAGTTGAGGAATTGGATTGAGCAGCAGAGGGAAGGAGAGACAGTTCAGAATCAGCGAGGAGTTGCGGGACCTGACTCAGTGAGAACCAGCACCCTGCAGGCCAGATCCACTGGTGTGAGTGGGGTGACGCAAACAGTGGCATTTGGGATGCATTTTCCACCTCAGGAGAGACTGAGTGGTGGAGAGTTCACTCACACCTCCAGAATCAGTGAAAAGTGGTGCTGCTGGCATAAGTACTTGTGTCTAATCTACCACAAGGGCCAAAAAACACCCTTTTGGAAAAAAACTCTCCCCCATTTAACTGAGCCCTCCCTGTTCTGCACTGGGTCCCAAGCCGGCTTCAGTGATAGCCTTTTTCCCTGCCTGGAAGTGGGACTTGTCTCATGTCTTGAGCCATCCCCCCAGCCTTGGAGAAGGAACAAATTAACAAACGGGGGAAAAATAATCTGCCAGCTCCCCTAAACCGGGAACTCAGGGCAGAAACAGATCCCTTGCCTAGGCACAGGGATAAGGGATCCACGGACTTTGAATGCCTTTCACCACTGCATAGACCTGTGTGGGTCCATTTCAACAGTGCAGGCCCTCATTAGCACAGTACAACAGGGTATATACCTAAATGACTAATTTCAACTGTTTCAGCTACATGCTGGAGAGGCAGTTTCATGCTGTTTGACACTACTCTGCCTATTAAGCAGGTTCCTCATCTAAACACATCAGGGACTTGAAGACTGGTGGCTCCACCCATGCCATCTAGCCATCCTCCAAGGACAAGTGGGGTCCAAGGACAAGTGGCGCCTCCCCTTCCTTACAGCCAACAGCATTGGGTGCCCATAGCCCAACTGCAAGACCCACCCACCTACTTGCTCTAGGGAACAGGGACACATTTTCCTTACAGACACTGAGCGGCAGTTGCCAGTCCCCTGCCTTGCTCAGCGCGTGACCCCCTACTACAGCCAGATACCTGTGCCTACACCAATCACCCCTGCCCATCTAAGACTGTAAATGAGAAACTGCACCACACACCTGGTGACCGACTACCTGGACACCTGAGCTGAATCCATACAAGAAAAGTAAATGGACTCCCAGGCTCATATACCTAGTAACAGCTCTAACCACCTAGTGACAGGACGTTAGAGCTTCAAAGGTGCCAATAGTCAAACTAGCTCACTTGAGCAGCCTATTTGGGCATATCAAAACAAAACAAAATAAGAAGCTAGGGCAAAGTAAGCAAACACAAAATAAATAAATACAATAATATATTGATGGCTCAGAGACAACAGTCAATATCAAATCACGTAAAGAGGCAGACCATGATGGCTTCAGCAAGCTCCCCCCCCCCAAAAAATAAAAAGAATCAAGAAATCTTCTGGATGAAGAGAATTTCCTGGAATTACCGTAGGTAGAATACAGAAGATTAACATACAGAACTCTTCAAGAGATCAGGAGGGAGATCAGGCGAAATGCAGAACAAGCCAGGGAATGCGTTAGCACTAGAGGAACTTAAGAAGATTAGAGAAGAGCACAATGGCAAATCTGATAGGCTGCAAGAATCCACAGAGAGACAGCAAACAGGAATCCAGAAGATTATCAATAAAATTTCAGAATTAGACAACTCAATAGAAAGTCATAAGAGCAGAATTGAGGAACTGGAAGTCAGAATTAGTGAGATTGAAGATAAAGCACTTGACCCCAACATATCTGAGGAAAAATCAGATAAAAGAATTAAAAAAAAAAAAAGAAGAAACCCTAAGAATTATGTGGGAGTCTATCAAGAGCAATAACCTACAAGTGATTGGAATACCAGAACAGAGGAGGATAATAGAAAATAAAGAGAGAATTGTTGAAGATTTGTCAGCAGAAAACTTCCCTGATATCCCAAAAGATAAGAAGATACCTATCCAAGATGCTCATCAAACCAAGACACATTATAATCAAACTTGCCAAAGCCAAAGATTAAGAGAGAATTTTAAGAGCCAAGAGAGAATTTTAAGAGCAGCTAGGGATAAATGAAAAGCCACCTACAAAGGAGAGTCAATAAGACTAAGCTTGGACTACTCAGCAGAAACCAGGCAGGCAAGAAGGCAATGCAAAGACATACATAAATCTTTGAAGGAAAAAAATTGCTAGCCAAGAATTATATATTCGGTAAAACTGTCTTTCAAATATGAAGGTGAAATTCGGACATTTCCAGATAAATAAAAGTTTAGGAAATTTGCAAAAACCAAACCAAATTACAAGAAATACTAAAAGGAGTCCTCCAGTTAGAAAATCAATGACAACCCAAGACTAGAACACTGGACAGAGCAACCAGTTATCAACCCAGACAGGGAAATCTCAAAAATAAGTCAAAGCAAAAACACTCAAAACAGGGAAACAGAGATGTCATTATGTAAAAGATGACAACATTAAATCAAAAAAGAGGGACTTAAAAATGTAGTCATAGATCTTTCATATGGAGAGGAAGTCAAAGCGATGTAAAGAAATAAAATTTTGGTTTAAACTTAGAAAAATAGGGGTAAATATTAAGGTAACCACAAAAGAAACTAACAATCAAAATAAAAAATGAAAAACATACAGACTCAGCAAAAACAAAAGCAACAACAATTAAAAAGAGGAAAAGATGACATGTAAAGAAAAACAACTCAGCACAGAAAATTAAGCGGAAAAAAGAAACTGTCAACAACACACACACAAAAGGAATAAGCTTCTCTATGACCTGGGACAGGACAGAACTGGAAAAAAGGAGCAAGTGATCTAATCTTGGGCAGAAAACCTTTTTGATCTTTTCGAAGGATTGAGATTGTTGCAGTAGGGCTAGGGGTAGGGAGAAGGAATGGGCATGAGAGAAAAGGACTAAAGAAGGGCGGTATTGCCAGCAGCATAGCTCTGCTCCCAAAGCGAAAACACAAACCAAAAAGGAAGAGGTGTGTGGGAAGCATGTTATAGAATTTGCAAGACAAAGCTCTAATAACTATGGATCTACTGTTTAGGAGCCTTAGAAGTAAAGGGTTTATTCTCAACTCTCTAAGAACATAAAGACCAAGAATCCAACTTTTTATCCCCTTATGAAAGGGCTTCCTAAAAACTTTCAAGCTCTCGGAGGAGCTTTGTAATTCAAAAAGTCTTTTGGTAGCTGTGGGAGTAGTTGAGCCTAATTGCAACAAGGATTAAGTGAGGTGTCATATTAAATACTCTGAGTAATGATGTCAACTTAAGTTAAAAATCTTTACTTTATAAGAGTATTATTTCTTTTAGTGTTCCCCAGTCATTTTGAAATGATGTTCCTGATTTCAACTCTGAAGGTGCACTTCTTTTTCGTACATTGTATCCAAACTCATTCTTAATTAGAGCACTTGGCAAAGTGTCCAATCATCAAGGTTTGGAAAGGGAAATTCTGACCATTTGCTTCTTGAGGCTTGGAAATCTTACACAGTTTGGCAGAACTTTAAATGATAAATAGCTATAAAGAAACACAATGTTGACCTGCATTTTCTGGGTTTGAAGCTAAAATAAGTTTTGCACAGGGTGTAAAATGTAGTCAATGAGGACTCCCAAACCTCAGACTAGAAACATGAAACCTGGTCAAAAGCCAGTGACAAAAACCTCATGTGCTCCAAGGGGCTATTAAGGGAGTTCACTGAAATGATTCTTTTTAATAATGGAACTAGAATGCCACACTTATTGCTACGTGGTTAATAAAACAAACAACAACAAAAATATACCCAAACCCGTCACCATAGAGTTGATTCCAACTCAGAGCGACATTATAGGACAGAGTAGAACTGCCCCATAGGGTTTCCAAGGAGTGGCTAGTAGATTTGAACTGCTGGCCTTCTTGGTTAGCAGCCATAGCTCCTGAGCACTGCACCACCAGGGCTCAACAGGGTTAGTAGAGCCCTAAAAATATTTTTTTTGGAACGTCCACTGAGTTCTTTCATTTCACCTTAATTCAGTTAGAAGATAAACATAAAAACCAAGAAGGGAGTAGTGTTGCCAGCGCCTTGTTATGCCCTAACTTCACCTGGAGCCAGGTGCACAGTAACCAGGAGAGATGCTCTGACAGATCAAAGACAATAGGAGTATGTGTGCCTACTTCTCAACCGCAGTGGACCTGTCTGAGTAGACTATGCCTGCTCTGTAGATTGTTCACCAATATGTGGCTCCCTTTCTTGCCCTGTTGAACTTGGGCATCACCACGTGACTTGTCTGCCCGTTGAAATGTTAAAGGAAGCTCTGGAGTTTCTCTGGCAGAAGTTTGAAGGGCCAGAGTATTACAGGGCAGGGCTTCCCAGCTCAGGACTAAGCCCTGCTTAGGCTCTTACCTTCTTCTGACCAAGAATGACCAGGAGAGGCTCAGAGGTTTCACACAAACAAAGGTTTGTCAGGAAAAGGCTTGCAAGGGAGAGATGGAGAGGAGTTTTCTCCTACGCTGGCCTCCAGTCTCTCTCTGAATGAGGGATTTCTTAGGGCTTATGAAAGGCATTGTCTTTATTCACTAGATGGGTGGAGACTTTCAGGAGAAGGATTATGAGAATTAAACGTGCGGGGGCAGCTGGAATTCAAGACGGATTTCCTTGCAGAGGTTGCTGGAACTAAGATGGAGTCTGTCACAAAGGCTGCCGGGATGCCGAACAGCCTTATTCTGGGATGTTGTGCATGCGTGATGTCTCTGGATCCTGGTTTGAGTCCCAGCAAGGGATTTTTGTTCATGATTATCTCACGTGGAAGGTCATTCATAGGTTACCTTGATTTTTACTGTGCATGCTTTGCACCTGGTGGGGGACTTGAAAAACAACTTAGGAGGGTTATTAGTAATTTATAGCTGGTCAAGCATGTAGGGATAGGAAGTATGGCCCCTTATCTTGTCTAAGCACCTAGTTTGTTAGTCACAAGTAGTCCTCCTGTGCCAGCAGTAAAAGTTACGTGGCGTCTGCACTTAGGTTTAAATTCCAAGGATATTGAGTCAAAGGCCGTTTAATTTTAGCCAGCCTGATCTCTTGCCTGTCTCAAGAGCGTGCTTTTCATGTTTCCTTTTTCCTTTGCCATGATTGCCAGCAATATTCCAGACAGAGGCTGCTCTGGCAGTGCAGGTGGGAGGACAATGATGGAGAATAGACTCCTAATTAACCTCCGATGCACAGGTTGTGCAAGTGAGATGTAAACGTCTGTTGTTTTAACCCAGTGGGATTTTGGGTTCCTTGTCACTGTAGGCAGCCTAGCCTATCCAGGTGACTGATTCGTCCACCCCATGATATACATTCTCAATGTGAGCAATATTTCCCCCAGGTGGGCAAAAATTAGTTCTTAGAGGGCAAAAAAGTCTTATTCTTTTTATGTATAAAGCACAGATATGCATTCAGCACATAAACGGGTATAAAAATATCTGTGGTACTAAAATTTCATGAGTGGAAGGAGATGATTAGAAAAAAAAAGTCTGAAGAATCTCCCTAGGGGGTAATAATGAAATAAAGGTTGAGAAACACTGGTCTATAAGATAAAAAAGTAATCGTCAGATTATTTTCATAAAGTCTAATCCAGGGATTCTCAACATTGGTGACACCTTTAAATCTTCTGGAGAGCTTTTTAAAAGTACTGATCCAAGTATAGTTCCCAAGTCTAGTTCTCAGAGATTTTAATTTAATTGGTGGAGTTCACACATTGATTTTTTTTTTTTTTTCCAAAGCTCCCAGGTAATTCTAATTTGCAGACAGGGTTAAGAACCGCTGAGCCAGACGTTCTCAAAGACAAAGTAGTTCTGCTTCCCCCAGGGAGAGATGCCACACAAAGCAGAGAGACAGCAAAGAGCATTGGAAACACAGGCATGGAGTACAACCCACTCCTGTCTTATATGGGCTATTCTGGCCTCAAACCAGGTAACAAAAAGCTGGATTCACCAAAAAGAGACAGCGATGTCCACTTTCTACATTTCATCTTTCCCATTTCATGACACATTATTTGGATGCACAGGGTCCTTTATGACTCATTTGGAAAACATAAGAAGAAGAAAAAATGACTGTGGTTATTCCTGGACTCGTCAGCATTTTCTGCACAGATGCAATTTGGAAATGATCTCTATCTTCAGCTCGTAAAATTCCAGGTTCTTACAGAGTGAGTTAAAAATGCAGTTCAGCATGGGATCTTCTATATCTTCTATACTTAGGAAAACTCTAGATGCCAGAGAGGGACTGTCTTAATTGTCTAGTGGTGCTATAACAGAAATACCACAAGTGGATGGTTTTAACAAACAGAAGTTTATTTTCTCACAGTAAAGCAGGCCAAAAGTCCAAATTCGGGGTGTCAGCTCCAGGGGAAGACTTTCTCTCTCTGTTAGCCTTCTCATCAATCTTCCCCCAGACTAGGAGCTTCTCTGAGCAGGGACCCTGAGTCCAAAGGATGCTCTCTGCTCCCGGCACAGCTTTCTTGGTGGTATAAGGTCCCCGTCTCTCTGTTTGCTTCTGTCTTTTATGTCTCGAGAGATTGCCTCCAAGACACAATCCAATCCTGTAGGTTGAGTCCTGCCTCACTAACATAACTGCTGCCCATCCTCCCTCATTAACATCACAGAGGCAGGATTTACAACATACAGGAAAATCACACAATACCAGGAACCATGGCCCAGCCCAACTGATACACACGTTTTTGGGGGGTACAGGATTCAATCCATGACAGGGACTTTTACATAGACTGAGCTTCCAAAGACTCATTAACAACCTGAGATATGCAGATGATACAACCTTGCTTGCTGAAAGTGAAGAAGGCTTAAAACACTTACTGAAGAAGATTAAAGACTACAGCCTTCAGTATGGATTACACCTCAACATAAAGAACACAAAAATCCTCACAACTGGACCAATAAGCAGCAGTTCGAAACCGCCAGGCGCTCCTTGGAAACTCTGTGGGGTAGTTCTACTCTGTCCTATAGGGTTGCTATGAGTCAGAATTGACTCGATGGCACTGTGTGGGTGGGTGGGACCACTAAGCAACATCATGATAAATGGAGAAAATATTGAAGTGGTCACGGATTTAATTTTTCTGGGATCCACAATCAACACTTATGGAAACAGCAGTCAAGAAATCAAAAGACATATTGCGTTGGATGAATCTGCTGCGAAAGACCTCTTTAAAGTGTTGAAAAGCAGAGAGGACTAAGGTCCGCCTGACCAAACCATGGTATTTTCAGTCACCTCATATACATATGAAAGCTAGACAATGAATAAGGAAGGCTGAAGAAGAATTGATGCCTTCGAGTTATGGTGTTGGTGAAGAATATTGAATATACTACGGGCCGTCAGAAGAACATACAAATCTGTCTTGGAAGAAGTACAGTCAGAATGCTCCTGAGAAGCAAGGATGGCAAAACTGAGGGACCAGTCTGTGGAGAAGGACACCATCCTTGCTAAAGGAAAGGGCCGGTGAAAAAGAGAAAGTGCCTTAAAGAGATGAATTGACACAGTGGCTACAACATGGGGCTCAAACATAGCAATGATTCTGCAAAGAGCACAAGACTGGGCAATGTTTCATTCCGTTGCACACAGAGTCACTATGAGTTGGAACTCACGCCATCGCATCTAACAACAACAACAAAGCCACTTTCTCTGCCTTAGCATGGAAAACGGATTTGGTCAGGCTAAATTAGTGACATGGGATTATCATGGCTGAATTTGGTTGGTAAATGGGTCATCATTCACTTCTTCCTGAAATGTCACTTGAAATTCACAATGATATGGCCGTATTTTAATAAAGTGACACCATTTTCAGCTAGGGTGTCAAAATTATAACGTGTTAATTAACAAGGATATCACTTCGTATTTTGCTTTCATACATCTTCACAGTAAGACGGCATTTATGTTGGTCTCATTCATTTGGAGGTACTAACTAAAACGTGTAGATTGGCTTTCCTGATGTTATTTTTGACCACTGAGCACTCGGCTCCAGGGCAAGGCTGGAGATATTTGTAGGCATTACTTGTAAAATCTCTTGAAGCACAAAAATAAAATTTCCAGGAAATTCTCCATGAGGAGTCAACATCACTTTTATGTGTTGGCAAATGTTCACAACTAGCTTGTCAACACTTTGTTGATGATTTTGGCAGATGTAGGAATGAGAAAATCAAGTGTTTAAGGTTATCAGTAGAGACAAGGGTGGATTTGAGATGCAGAGATGGACAAAATGTGGACCCCACGGGATTGATTGATTTAAATGCTAACTCATCTGTAGTTCATCATCATCAAATTTCAAGGAATTGCAACAATGTAGTGGATCCTTTTCAAAATGCCTAAAGCCCCTCCTGGAGCCCTGATCGCACAGTGGTTAAGCATTCTGCTGTTAGCCAGAAAATGGTCGGCAGTTCGAATCTACCAGCTCCTCCGTGGAAACCCTGTGGGGCAGTTCATTGACTCCACAGCAATGGGTTTGTTTGTTTTTTATAGCCCCTCCTGCTTAATTAAGGGGTGGGCCAAACCAGTGTTCTGGCAGTGCTGTTCCCCTGGCCAGAGCTGATGAGATAAAAAGTAGATGCCTGCCCTAAGCTGGGTGAATTACTTTCTCTCTCCAGGGAATTTAGAATTGGGATGCAGAGTCTGTAGTTCAGTATTGGTCACTGGAGCTGGTAGGTGACAAAGAGCTGGGGGCTAGACTGCCGTTTTCTACCAAGGGCACGCAGAAGCAGAGAAACCCACTTTTCAGAGAGAAGAAAGAAGACATCAGGGAGTCTAGAAGAGATGAGTAAAATACCCACAGTTTATGGCTTTCCAGTCCTGTATGAGGTCCCTTGAGAAACTTGGCTGTCCTCACTGGCTTTGGTTCCACAAGACGCTCCTGTATATTTTCAATAAGCATCACCCCCTTGTGCTTGAGCTAGTTTGAGTGGGTTTCTGTTCCTTGCAAGCAATTACCCCTAATTAACTCGTGTTCTTCTCCACGTAGAATGGCTAAAATCTATGACGTATATAGGCCACATTTACTGCAGATGTTCAGCTTTTTAAAGTTTTGCTTGAATTATACAGATTACCCTTCCAGTGGATGAGCTGGCCGTTCAGTACAACAGATGCTTTGTGAGCAAATGGGTCACAAAGAAATGTTGAATGGAGTGAAATCTTTGCAGAAACGGGCACATGTTTTACCATACATATTCTAAAAAAGTATAGAATCAGACATGGAAAACCTTATGGTTGCATTTTCTCTCTTTAACCTAATTAAACTCTGCTTAATATAGCTAGAGTTAAAGGAGGTGTGCACAGCGATTTCATGTCTCCATTATAAAGGGGTTTGAAAAGATGCCAAGATGGATAGAATAATCAGCTCTATCAGCTCCATCAGTTCCTAGCCCCTCCTTGCTTCTGCTTTAGACCCCTGACACCAATTATGTAAATTTGCTCACGCAGAGTCTGGTTGCTTTTGCATTGTAATTTAAATGTAGGTGTTTTATGAAGACAAAAGGAAATGCATTGTCTTTTCAGAATCTAGAATTTGAACTGATTCACTGATTTTGTTCCTGTCAATTACCAGGCAGCTGGAGAAACAGCTGGACAAGTGTCTGAACATCAACAAAAAACTCAAAGTCTGAATTACAATGGGGGTTTTCATCAGAATTTTACAGTATTGTTTAATAAATACAAAACACACATTACTAGCAATTGGCTGCTTTCCTGTTTACATTAGCAAATGTATTATGAAGATGGAGCCAAATGTACTGGGGGTTGCTTTCATTCACTGACAGTAATCAGAGTCTGGACTTTTGGAGACTGAAGAGTAATCAGAGACTGGACTGCAAACTCCAGTTTGGAAGAGGATCTAAAAAGCCTGTACTTTAACCTGTCTCAGCATCCCAGAGACAGTACAGCATTGTGGTTAAGAGTCTCTCTAGTCCTCTAGGTTGCTTAGGTTCAAAGCCCAGTTCTATTAGGTGTATACATTTTGGTAAGTTACTCAACTTCTCTATGCTTTAATTTTCTCATTTGTAAAACAAGGGTTTTAGCAGTATCTACTTCACTGCAATCTGAGAAGCTGGACAATATGAAGAAGAAGGCGGCATCAGGATTGGAGGAAGACTCATTAACAAACTGCGTTATGCAGAATGACACAAGCTTGCTTGCTGAAAGTGAAGAGGACTTGAAGCACTTACTAATGAAGATCAAAGATTACAGCCTTCAGTACAGATTACCCCTGAACATGAAGAAAATAAAAATTCTCACAGCTGGACCAATAAGCAATATCATGATAAATGGAGAAAATATTGAAATTGTCAAGGATTTCGTTTTACTTGGATCCATGGAAACCGTAATCAAGAAATCAAACAACACATTGCATTGGGCAAATCTGCTGAAAAAGGCCTCTTTAAAATGTTGAAAAGCAAAGATGTCACTTTGAGGACTAAAGTCATGGTGTTTTCAATCACCTCATATATAGGCAAAAGCTGGATAGTGAATCAGGAAGACTGAAGAAGAATTGATACCTTTGAGTTATGGCGTTGGTGAAGAATATTGAATATATACCATGGACTGCCAGGACATACAAGTCTCTCTTGGAAGAAGTACAGCCAGAATGTTCCTTAGAAGCAAGGATGGCAAGACTTTGCCTCACATACTTTGGACATATTATGAGGAGGGACAAATCCCTGGAGAAGAACATCATGCTTGGTAAGGTAGAAGGTCAGCAAAAAAGAAGACACTCAACAAGATGAATTGATACAGTGGCTGCAACAACGGGCTCAAGCAAAACAACTATTGTGAGGATGGCACTGGACCAGGCAGTGTTTCGTTGTGTTGTACACAGGGTCGCTATGAGTCAGAACTGACTCGAAGGCACCTAACAACAACAACTTCATTGGGTAAGGAGCTCCTGTGGCTCAACAGTTAAGCACTGAGTTGCTAATGGAAAAGTTGTCGGTTTGAACCCACCAACTGCTCTGTGGGAGAAAAGACCTGGCAATCTGCTCCCATAAAGATTAAAGCCTAGAAAACCCTATTGGCCAGTTCTGTTCTATCTCATGGGTCACTCTGAGTTGAAATTGACTTGATGGCACCTAATAACAACTTCACTGGATAGTCGTGAGGATTAAGTGAGCTAGTTTGTATGAAGTATTTAATACAATACCTAGCTCATAGTAAGTGGCATATAAATGTTGTTTATTATTATGCCCCGAAATGCAAAACATTATATTTTCTTGAAATTTCAGCCACTATAACGCTTATTCCAACTAGTATAATACCCTTTCAAACTCAGTCAGTGATTCAAAAGTAGGGAAATAGACATAATATCTGCCTTTTTTACAGGCAGATAGCAGTGTGAATAAGCAGGGTACAGAACAGTGTGTGCACAAGCCATCCTGATCCCAAAGCTCAGGCCTCCTACTTCCTTACGAGAATCACTTTTTGTCCTGTAGGCTGGGTGAATGACGGTCGTGTCTTAGGTGGACAGGGTGCACTGGGTCAGGACAGGCGCAAGGTGGATCCAGCTGCAGGTCCTGGGAGGAAGTCCTGACTGACTGCTACAAATCAGAAGGGCATGGATATTGGCAAGGGAGGGTAGCCTGGGGAAGCTGCTGGCAACAAGGAGGAATAATTTGGAGTTACGGGGTTTTTCTTAAGTGGCAGGCATTGTGCTGGGTAATCCAGGAGATGTAGTATTCAGAGATCCAGATGGACAGCCTGCTGCTTGAGTTAGGGTTGTTTGCAGATAGCAGCTCCAGATGAGAACTAGTAAGAGCACGTATTAGGCCCCTTCTCAGACAGACTGTGATTTTGCTGTTTGTCCAGACAAAGAAGACAATTAAATGAACCAGAAAAGAACTCAGATACCAGAGTGGGAGGTCAGTTCTCAGAATCGGGCAGAACTCTGTGTCAGAGCTGCAGCAAGCATGAGACCAAAACCATAGCAGCAACAGAAAACTGAGGCTGCGTGTCAAGATAGGGCTCTTCGGGAGGGTCAGGATGCATTGGGCGGAAACTTTGGGTCCAAAGGATCCAGCTGTGTGGATAAGAAGGCTAAACAGGCTGAGAGAGGGAGGAGGAAAAGAACACCAGGATGTTTATGGGGCAGGGAGGTGGTCCTTTAGGCAGTGTTCTAGGTTAAACAGTGCCCCCCGCCCCAAATTCATGTCCTTCCTGGAACCTGACGTAATTAGTTAAGATGAGGTCATACTGGAGTAGCTATTGTTGTTGTTAGGTGCCGTCGGGTCAATTCCGACTCATAGCAACCCTATGCACAACAGAATGAAACATCGCCCATCCTCACAATCGTTGTTATGCTTGAGCTCATTGTTGCAGCCACTGTGTCCATCCACCTGGTTGAGGGTCGTCCTCTTTTCTGCTGACCCTGTACTCTGCCAAGCATGATGACCTTCTCCAGGGACTGATACCTCCTGACAACATGACCAAAGTATGTAAGACACAGTCTTGCCATCCTTGCTTCTAAGGAGCATTTTGGTTGCACTTCTTCTAAGAGAGATTTGTTTGTCCTTTTGGCAGTCCACCGTATATTCAATATTCTTTGCCAACACCACAATTTAATGGCGTCAATTCTTCTTCGGTTTTCCTTATTCATTGTCCAGCTTTCACATGCATATGATGCAATTGAAAATACCATGGCTTGGATCAGGCGCACCTTAGTCTTCAGGGTGACATCTTTACTTTTCAACACTTTAAAGAGGTACTTTGCAGCAGATTTACCCAATGCAATGCATCATTTGATTTCTTGACCACTGTTTCCATGGGTGTTGATTGTGGATTCAAGTAAAATGAAATCCTTGACAACCTCAATCTTTTCTCCATTTATCATGATGTTGCTCACTGGTCCAGTTGTGAGGATTTTTGTTTTCTTTATGTCAAGGCGTAATCCATACTGAAGGCTCTAGGGTGGGCCCTAAATCCAGTCTGGCTGGTGTCCTTATAAGAGAAGAAACAGAGACAGAGACACAGAGGAAAGATGGTCATGTGAGGACAGAGATCGGAGTTGTGCTGCCACAGCCAAGGAATACCTGGGGCCATCAGAAGCTGGAAGAGACAAAGCAGGATTCTCCCCTGGGGGCTTAGAGGAAGCATGGCCCTGCTGACACCTTGATTTTGGACTTCTAGCCTCCAGAACTGTGAGAGAATAAACTTCTATGGTTTTAAGCCACCAACTTCGTGTTACTTGGTTATGGCAGCTTTCGGAAAACTCACATAGGTAGTTTCTTCCATCTTACAAACTTTGAGTAACAGAAAGGACCATTTAACTTTTGGCATTCTCTCAGTGAAGGAATGATAGCACCTAGGAATGCCTCATGCCAGTCCTGGTAACATCTCTGAGTGATGGGGAGGAAAACAAACTATATTCCATACAGAACTCCTAGATTTGTCCTCTTTAAAGATTGGAAGTTTCCTTTCTTTCTCTTCCTCACCTCTTTTTTTCTCACATCCTGAAAAAACCTGCTTCCTGGTATGCAGAGAACTGGACTTAGCCACCTGTTTAATGCCTATTAATCCAGAGTAAACAAAAGAACAAAAGGGATTAATGTTAGTTAAAACTTCTCTAATTTTCTCTTTCTAAGGCTGAGAGAGGGACCGTTATTACCCTTATTTTATGAAAGAGGCAACTGGGGCTTAGCAGCATTCCCAAGGTCACACACTGCAGAGCTAGGACTGGAGCCCTGGCTGTCTGAATGGTCTTACCCATCATGCTCTCCTGCTTCCGCCCGTAGAACCTGCTGGCAGTCGCTGTAAGTGTTCTATAGTGCTTACAACTTACAAAGTCCTTTCAAACCCATTTTTTGTTTTGCTGGGTAAATGTATGCTGCACTGGTTTATTATATTGTTCTTTTTGTTATCTTTTGCATTCTTAAGCCTCAAGCTGCCCCTGCACTGCAACAATCAAGTTGTGTTTTTATTTTTTATCAAAGTTAAACATGCACAGAGTTCAGGAATCAAATACTTCTACAAGGCCTGTTACGAAAAACAGTGATTTCCTATGTTCCAATTTTCTACCCCTCAGAGGCCACAACTTTCATCGCTGTTAGTTGCTTCTTTTGGTATTCACCTCCATATCTCTAAATAATATGCTTACACTGCTATTTCTTGATTTTTAAATATTTAGGTGTTTATGGGAAATCAGAAACCCTGGTGGCGTAGTGGTTAGGTGCTAGGGCTGCTAACCAAAAGCTCAGCAGTTCAAATCCACCAGCTGCTCCTTGGAAACCCTATGCGGCAGTTCTACTCTGTCCTATGGGGTTGCTATGAATCAGAATTGACTCGACGGCAATGAGTTTGGTTTAGAGTTTTTATGGGAAATGAGGATTTAACTCTCTTTCAAATACCCCAAAGCCCAGTTCACCCCAGTCACACTTGTACACACTTCCCTATCCATTCTCCCAGTATACATAATTTAGGTTAAATCAATACACAATATTTTTATTATTAAGACTGTTATTATTTTTCTTATTATAGACAATGATTACTTTTCCTCTTATTATTACTTTTCCTCTCTTACATGGCTTTTCCTTTTTCTTGGAGTTAATAAATGCTTTTTTATTTTCCATTTACTTTGTTTTAATATAATTATCAGTAATTGATAACCAAATTCTCCTCCAAAAGTGTAAATTTCTTCTCAATATAGCCAGATATATTAGGTATTATATCAATTTCACCTTCTTGGAAACTCCTCTCTGAGAGCTTTCTGATTTTCGCCCTTCTGGTGTTGATTTGGAAACCCTGGTGGTGTAGTGGTTAAGTGCTACGGCTGCTGACCAGGAGGATGGCAGTTCGAATCCACCAGGTGCTCCTTGGAAACTCTATGCGGCAGTTCTACTCTGTCCTACAGGGTCGCTATGAGTCGGAATCAACTCGATGGCAACGGGTTCAGTTTGGTTTTTTCGGGTGTTGATTCTTCTCTAGACTAGCTTTATAGCTGTCATTTTGGTATCAAACTTCACCATTATCCTAAGGATTCATATTACTTCTTTCTTGTCTTGGACCCCATTTCCAGGATCCTATGTGTCTTAGAAGGAGCCCTGGTAGCGTAATGGTAAGCACTAGGCTTAACCAAAAGTTTGGTGGCTCTGTGGGAGAAAGACCTAGTGATCTGCTTCCATAAAGATTTTAGCCTAAGAAACCCTATGGGACTGTTCCACTGTGTCACATTGGATTGCTATGAGTCGGAATCAACTCCACAGCACCTAACACCAAAAACAACAACATGTCTTAGAGGGGTCCCTGGGTGGAGCAAATGGTTAACATGCTGGGCTGTTAACCGCAAGTTTGGAGGTTTGATTCTACCCAGAAGTGCCTCGGAAGGAAGGCCTGATAATCTACCTCTGAAAAATAAGCCACTGAAAACCCCGTGGAGCACAGTTCTACTCTGACACATGTGGGCTGGGGTAAGTCAGGACTGACTCCATGATGATAACAGGTATTAGGTAGTTTTTGATACATTTTATTGTAATAACAACTCCAAAGTATGGATATCAGTGGCATACAACAAAAACGGTTTATATCTCACTCTCATTGGATATCTTCTCCGGCTTGGCTACAGCTCTTCTCCATGTTGGCTTCCTCCCAGGGCCCAGGCTGGAGGAACAGTCTTCACTGAGCCATACTAGTCCTTTGGGAAGGCAAAGAGAAATGATACCCATCATTACACTTACTTTCCACTGGTCAAAGCAAATAGATGGCCAAGCCTGACGTTGATGGGGTGGGAAGTAAAAAGCAAGTCCCACTAGAGAGGGGCGGTGAGTATTTTCAACTCAAAATACAATCTACCAGACTATGTCTTCCTATATTGTGGGTTATTCAGCAAATGTCTACAGAATTATTTCCTATAATCTATCCATTGTGCTGGGCACTTGGTAAAGAAAACCAAAATCAACCCATTGCCATCAAGTTGATGCTGACTCATAGCGACCCTGTAGTACAGAGTAGAACTGCACCATATGGTTTCCAAGGAGCACCTGGGGGTTCAAACTGCCAAACTTTTGGATAGCAGCCACAGCTTTTTCTTTTTTAAAGAATTTTTATTGTGCTTTAAGTGAAATTTTACAAAGTCAGTCTCTCATACAAAAACTTATATACATCTTATTATATACTCCTATACAGCAGTGTTTTTTGTTTTTTTTTTTTTAATATACTCCTAGTTGCTCTCCCTCTAATGAGACAGCACACTCCTTCCCTCCACTCTCTATTTTTGCATCCATTTGGCCAGCTTCTGGCCCTCTCTGCCCTCTCATCTCCCTTCCAGACAGGAGCTGCCCACATAGTCTCATGTGTCTATTTGATCCAAGAAGCTCACTCTTCACCAGTATCATTTTCTATTCCCTAGTCCAGTCCAATGCCTGTCTGAAGAGTTGGCTTTTGGAATGGTTCCTGTCTTGGGCTAACAGAAGGTCTGGGGACCATGGCCTCTGGGGTCCTTCTAGTCTCAGTCAGACCATTAAGTCTGTTCTTTTTACAAGAATTTGAGGTCTGCATCCCACTGCTCTCCTGCTCCCTCAGGGGTTCTCTCTTTTGTTTCCTGTCAGGGCAGTCAGCAGTTGTAGCCTGGCACCATCTAGTTCTTCTGGTCTCAGGGTGATGTAGTCTCTGGTTTATGTGGTCCTTTCTGTCTCTTGGGCTCATAATTATCTTGTGTATTTGGTGTTCTTCATTCTCCTTTGCTCCGGGTGGGTTGAGACCAACTGATGCATCTTAGATGGCTGCTTGCAGCCATAGCTTTTAACCACTACGCCACCAGGGTTTCCACTTGGTAGAACCCCGTGCCGTTGAGTTGATTAGGCTCTCTAAATTAGAAAATTAATGTCCTTTGTTATGGGAACTTTTCTTGAATTACGCCTTTGATAATTTCTTGACCTCCACTTTTCTTCTCTATTTCTATTAAGTTTTTATTTTTCTTTTCTCTTATTACATTTATAAAGGTTCTTTTTTAGTCTCTGAATACTTTTTCCCCTTCCAAAATGGCATCCTAAATGGCATTTCCATTCTAGAATACATTATCCCAAAAGGATTCAATATCTTCTATTTCTATTAGGATACTAACTAATAGTTTCCTTTTTGAAATTTTTCTTTTTTCTTGCTTAGTCTCTTTGTCCTCTAAGTTGCCTGTTCCTTGCTTGTTTCGATCTCTATATTTTATGTTAGAGGCATTTCTTAAAATTCTGGTAGCCTCTTATTACCTGGTCATATTCAACAGTATGGTACATAAAAGTGATTGGAAGCTTTCTGTATATGACTGCAGCTTATCAACTTGGACTTCTCTGTGATTTGGCTGGACTTCAGGAACTCTTGGTTTTAACATTTTTATGTCTCTTTAAACATTTTTTTGAACTGTTATGATTCCGCAGAGTAGAATCTTATCTTTTGCCCAAAGGGCATAATCTTGGCAGCCAATATTTTGGGAGCTGAAAAGGGGAAGAAAGCTATGGATTCTCCCCTGCTCTCAACTATATGTGGTTCCCCCCACCTCAACCCCCCCACCCCAGAGTTTAGAGACTGTTTTATTCTCTCCAGAGAATTCCCTCCAGTCTTCTGACAGAATGGCAAAAAGAAGTTCTAGAGTCACGGAAGACAACCCCCCCTTTTTTTTCTAAATTTTATTTATTTTGTTGTTGTTGTTGAGAATATATACAGCAAAACATAGACCAATTCAATAGTTTCTACATGCACAATTTAGTGACATTACATTTTTCGAGTTGTGTAGCCCTTCTCACCCACCTTTTCTGAGTCATTGTTCCCCCATTAACATAAACTCACTGCCCCCTAAGATTCCTATCAGATTTTCGAGTTGCTATTGTCACTTTAATCCCATATGTTTTTTTAAAAAGTATAATGCTCCAGGCAGACATTTTTTACTAGTTAAGCTAAACTGCTGTTAGGTACTAAGATGACTTCAGTGGATATTTTCGGTTTAAAGTTTAGCAACTGCTTCTTAAGTAGACTTTCAGACAATCCTCCTGTTTTCAGTCCCTTCTCCACTTTCAAAAGCACTTGGTACATGTGTTTCCAAATATTTCGTAGGTTCTACAATACAAATCAGGTGGTTTTTCTTTGCTGGGTTTGGATTCAGCTTTCTTGGGTCTACTCAGTCAATTATTACTCATCTGTATGCTTTCTCTTTTCCAAAATTTTTTTGTTGTGGTTCCTCTCCACTCATATTGGTCTTGTAGGTTTATGCTGCTTAAAAATCACCTTACTGTTGTGAGAGCAAAGGTAAATGCATGTCCTCAACCTGCCATTTTAAAGCAGAAGTCTTATGACTCTCAGAACAACTAGGGAAGGCATTATTATTCCCATTTTACAAATGAGAAAGAGTTTAAATGACTTGCCAAGAACACATAGCATATAATGTTGGAAGTGGGGCTTGAATTCAGGTTTTCTGACTCTAAGTTCAATATTCTTTCCACTAAATTCCTGAAAGAGAAGGCAGTTCTTTTTTTATAATACAGTTGTGAAAAGCACCATCTTTGGCACAAGAGACTTGGGTATGAGTCCAGGTTTTGCTTCTTGGTAGCTGTATACTTTTAGCAGGTTGTTAGTCTCACTACACTGAAAGTTTCTCATCTATAAAATGGAATGGGTCCATCAACAGATGAATGGATAAACAAACTATAGTACATACACACAATGGAGTACTACGAAACGATAAAGAACAATGATGAATCTGTAAAGCATCTCACAACGTGTATGAATCTGGAGGGCATTATGTTGAGTGAAACAAGTCAGTCACAAAAGGACAAATATTGTATCAGATCACTACTATAAAAACTCATGAAAATGTTAACACACAAAAAGAAACAATCTTTCATAGTTACAAGGGAGGGGAGGGATGGGGATGGAGAAACACTAAATAGACAATAGATAACTGGTAACTTTCGTGAAGGGTAAGATAGTACATAATACTGGGGAAGCCAGCACAGCTTGATGAAAGCAAGGTCATGGAAGCTCCATAAACACATCCAAACTCCATAAGGGACCAAATTACTGGGGTGAGGGCTCTGGGGACCATGGTCTTAGGGAACATCTAGCTCAATTGACATAACACAGTTCACAAAGAAAATGTTCTACGTTCTACATTGATGAGTAGCGTCTAGGGTCTTAAAAACTTGTGAGCAGCCACAGAAGACACTCCACTGGTCTCACCCCATTTGGAGCAAGGGAGAAGGAAGAAAACCAAAAATACAAGGGAAAGATTAATCCAAAGGACTAATGGACCACAACTACCATAGCCTCCACCAGACTGAGTCCAGCACAACTAGATGGTGCCCAACTACCACCACCGACTTCTCTGACAGGGATCACAATAGAGCGTTCTGTGCAGAGTTGGAGAAAAATGTAGAACAAAATTCTGGCTCACAAAAAAAGGACCAGATTTACTGGTCTGACAGAGACTAGAGAAACCCTGAGAGTATTGCCCCCAGATACCCTTTTAGCTCACTAATGAAGTCACTCCTGAGGTTCACCCATCAGCCAAAGATTAGACAGGCTCATAAAACAAATCAAAACTAAAGGGGTGCACCAGCCCAGGGGCAAGTACGAGAAGGCAAGAGGAGACAGGAAAGCTGGTAATAGGGAACATAAGCTCGAGAAGAGGAGAGTGTTGATATGTCGTGGGGTTGATAACCAATGTCAAAAACAATATGTGTACTAACTGTTCAATGAGAAGCTAGTTTGTTCTGTAGACCTTCATTTAAAAAATAAAGAAAAGAAAAAGAAAAAAACCGGGATGGTAACAATAGCATAGCCTCATTGGACTGTTGAGAGGGCTTAATTAGATAATACATGTAAAGTGTCCAGCCTAGTCTCTGGCACATAGTGAGTGCTCCCTTATTACTATAAAGGGAAAATTGAAATGATAAGATGTAATAATGATTTGCAATTTTAATTAACTGAGCTATGTCCAGGGAAACTTACAAATTAATTCTGTAGACATTCACTGAATAATTAACATGTGCATTGTGGATTGTTTATTCTTCATTTCTCTTCTACTTGAACCTCTTTATGAAAATATCTTTGATTAGCAACTACTTCAAACCTAGTTGAGTTTAAATGACAGACTTCTGAGTAAGGATAGAAGAATCAGGCAGGGTCAGGGGCACAATTATGCATACTCCCTCCCATTCCCTAGACATAACCAAATACCTCACGGGATTGGTTTACTGGGTTTGAAGGCTTGGGACCAAAGTCTTATGGGATAACTCAGTCAATTGGAAAAACATAGTTCATGAAGATAATGTTCTACATCTTACTTTGGTGAGTCATGTCTAGGATGTTAAAAGCTTATGAACGGCCATCTAAGACACAACTATTGGCCTGTACTCATTTGGAGCAAAAGAGAAAGAAGGAAACCAAAGACTCATAGAAGAAACTAGTCTACAGGACTAACAGCCCACACGAACCACAACCTCATCAATCCTGAGACCAGAAGAGCTAGGTGGTACCTGGCTACCACTACTGAGTGTTCTGACCAGGGGCAAAATGATAGTCACAGATAGAATGAGAGAAAAATATAGAACAAAACTCAAATTCCTAAAAAAGGCCAGGCTTACTGGACCAGTAGAGACTAGACAAACCTCTGAGACTATCACTCTGAGATATCCTTTAAACTTGGAATTGAAGCCACTCCCAGAGGTCATCGTTCAGCCAAATAATAGATTGGCTCATAAAATAAACAGTATCACCTGTGAGTACTGTGTTCCTTTAAATAATTATCTGTAGAAGACCAAACGGTCAACATTTACCCTAAAGCAAAGATAAGAAGGTAAGGGGGATGGGCAGAGAAGCTAGATTAATGGAAACAGAACACAAAGAATGGAAATAATAAGAATGCTGGCACATTCTGAAAAATGTAACCAATATCACTGAACAATATGTACAGAAATTGTTAAAGGGTAACCTAATTTGCTGTGTAAACTTTCACCAAACACACACACACACATACATATAAAGAATTAGGCAGGGCCGCAGTTCAGTTTTTCTCTCCATAAATACTTAATGAAATGAACAACAACAAAATGCATTGACAAAGACAAAATTTACCAGCAGCTATAAGGTAAAGGTTGAAACCTTACATAAAAAAATTTTTTTTTTTTTAAAAGGGTGGACAATAAAAGAAACAATATATTAGTGCAGTGAGATGTGTTTTCTCTTCCAACCCTGCCCCTATTTCTCAGAAGCAGACTGGGAGAGAGGGAAAAAAAAAAGGGTATGGGGTGGGGTAGTTGACAACATTCTGAGAATTCTCATTAATACCTTCACTAATTTGTGAAGAAGCATTCCTAGGGTGTAGATAAGCAGCCCTAGGTGTGTGTGTGGGGTGGTGTGGGGAAGGAGAACCAAGAAAAATGTTTTAGAGTAGAATCCTCCATATGCCACCATGGGACCTCAGCAGAGACAATAGGGACTCCAGAGATTTCCATCTTTCACAGAACTAGGCTGAGCAGAGAAATTGATACAAAGCACATGTGAGGGTAATACACCCTTGGCTTGTTAGATTGGGCTGGGATAGGCCACTGAATTTTACTCACAAGAGGCAAAGCCTAATAAAGGAACACTCAGCCACAACTCACCACTTTTTTTTTCTCCTTATCCTGCTTCAGAGGATGCAGGATAAGGAGAAAATTGGCTAGAAAGTAACAGCCAATTCTTAAATTGGGGGAAGAAAAACTAGTACATCTCAGAGCAAGTAGAAAGCCCAAAAAGTCTGTCTATGCTAAACATGGCCAAGATGAAATATAAAGGTATGACTACCATTCAAACATGGTAGAAAGAAACAAGATTTTTAAAACACAGCTGAAGAATCTAGAACAACCCAGAGAAGTATATTTCTTATGATTATTTCGTACTATAAACTTATTAAGAAATAAAATTCAATGAGAGGTCTAAGATGAGATATTAAAACAATAGAATGATTGAGAACCAAAATAATATATCATTACAGATCATATAAATAAATTTGCAACAGCAAGGAACAAAATAGATTTGGCTGAAAATCAGGTTAATGAATGGAGGAAAGACTTGAGACAACCACAATGAATGGAGAAAGAAAAGGCATAGAGATTTAAGAATTGTGAGAAAATAAAAGATATGGTCAAAGATGATCCAACATAGGACTAACTGTGTCTTTGAGGAAGAGCATGCAACAAATTCAAAAGCAATGAGATATTATACAGAAAACCACATATTTACACCAGGGACAATTGATTTGGAACAATCAGCATAGACGTGTATCCTGATTAAGTTACTGAACTTCAGGGTTAAAGAAATAAATTACTTAGACATCTAGGAAAAACAAAAAACAAACAAACAAAAAACAAATTACCTATAAGGAAAAAAGTTAGACTTATCTCAGACTTCTAAAAAGCAAATGACAGTAAAAAAAGACAAAAGAGCCATGGCTATAAAATTCGTAGAGAAAGAGTGTAAGCCACAAACAGCATTTCTATGCAAGTATATGGTAAAGTGTAAAGGCAATACCCATGCCGTTGAGTAGATTCCGACTCATAGCGACCCTACAGGATAGAGTAGAATGGCTCCATAAGGTTTCCAGAGAGTGGCTGGTTGATTCATACTGCCAACCTTTTGGTTTGCAGCCGTAGCTCTTAACCACTGCACCACCAGGGCTTCTTGTAAAGACAATAGGCAGGCAATGATGAACCCAGGGTACGTGACTGTTGGCCATTATTGACCAAACGACTTAACAAAGAAATCCTGCCCACCAGGATATGAGTAAAAAATTTTAAAACCCAGGGATGATGATGTTATGATAAAAGAACCAGTGGTAAACACTGAATCCATCTGAACATAAAAGACTAAAGAACTAGAGGAAATACGGTTGTCAGAAGCTATAAATACTATAAGCCTTGCACAATAGAAATAAGTCACAAAAATTGGGACTTGGCGTGCAGAGGATGAAAGGAAGTATAAGAATGCTAATTATCTCATTTTGCAGAGCAAGTAGTCACTTAACACTGTTAACCAAGAAATATGAATTCTCTAATTTCCTCTTGTTTTATATATTTCCTTTGCCCATAATCATTGGGTTACTTCTCACATCAGTGTTGCCTTTCTCCTTTAGGTCTTTTTTTTTTTTTTTTTTTAACCAATGTGCCTTGAATATTAATCTACATGAACTGAATACCTAATAAATGTTGTTGAAGTAACTTTGCAGATGGCATGAGATTGTAAATTCCTTGAGGATTGGGAATATGTTTTATTCATCTTTGAATTCTCTCAGCACCTGGCATAGGGATACGCATATAGTAGACAGTCAATAAAGGTTTTCTGAATAAATGTATTAATTTGCTTTGTCTCTTATACATTTTGTTGTTAGAACAATGGCTGAAAACTAGCTAGAAATATAAGGAAAATGAACTGTAATTGAAGACTATAACAAAGCCTGTCACCAACATCTGAAAGACCTACGATAAATGCTTCCGATGTCTCATTAAAGACATTCTATTGTTTTCAGAATCCATTTTTCCCTAGTAAATAATCTGCTCTCACTCTAATTTAATCCTTCACACTGCTATGAACATAATCATTTTCCAAAACACGGACCTAATCTTGTTACTTCTCTGGCTAAAACGGTCAGTGGTTCCCTACGTCTATACAGCAATGTCTAGATCCCTAAGAATGGCATTTGAAGCCCTTCGTCATCTGATTTCAGTTCACCTCAGCCCAGTCAATGCACACCACACGCCATCCACCCAGGGGGACTTGCAGCTTCTGGAACATCCCATAAACATTTATGCCTCTATGTCTTTGCTTATGCTGTCTCCTCTACTTAAAAGGTCACTCATCACCCCATAGCCTTTTCCTCTCCTGCCTTCTTCATCTGTCACAATACTGCTGCATTCCTCAGGACCCAACTCAAACGCCTTCTTCTCTGTGATGGCCTCACTACTTCCCAAGCTTAAAAACTTGTGCCATTTGCTGTGTTCCTGTGGTACTTTGTCATGCTCTGTGTGTTGTGTTACAGCTAATTGCACGTATGCCTGAGAGTCTAGAGACTGTAAGCTCCTTGGTGTCTTGGTCATGTCTTACATATTCTAGAAAACTGTCACAGTGCCTGACACATAGTAAAAGCTCAATTAATGCTTACAGCTTTGAAGTTTAAGAAAAAAGGTGTGCTTCTTATATTTTCATTAAAAAAATAAATAAATAACAACCTCTTCTAAATGTGACAGGGAGCTAAACTGAAAATCCTAAGGATTAGTAGAGGGTAGAAAGGCTGTCTATCAATCTGTAGGTGGTTTTCTGCCCTGATAAAAAAGACTTGAGCATCTCTTCAGAGGCAGACTACCCCGAGAAAACTATACGAATTGTTGACCTACCCAGATTACAGCAAGTTTCTGTCAATTATTCTTGGAGAACAGTAAGTAACTAGTAGCCTGAGCGTAGAGGCTTTAGGCTGAGAAGCAGAGTGCTCCATTCAGATAAGCAAATCCTTGTGTATGGGGTAGAACCACCGCTTTTGTAGACATCGATGCTTTGGAGGGAAGAACTGTTTCTTTCCTTTTCGTGGATTTAGACGATATTACATCAATACGTAGGTGTCCCTCGGTGGTGCAAACAGTTAACGCACTTGGCTGCTAAAGGAAAGGGTGAAGGTTCAAGTCCGTAGGCACCTTGGAAGAAAGGCCTGGTGATCTACTTGTGAAAAATCAGCCATTGAAAACTATACGGAGCACAGTTTTACTCTGACACACATGGGGTTGCCATGGTTGGAGTGGCAACTAGTTTTTTTTTAAACTGGTGTCAATATATATAGTTGTTTCTGCGGAGACGTGAGAGTCCTTGTTTGAACCCTTGTTCTTAGGAGAACAGAAGCCGAGACCTAAAGGAAGCATAGACAGGCGTGATCCTCACACATGCTGCAGAATAAGTACGCAAAGGGACTGGACTGGCTTCAGAGAAGCTCTCCCTGGACCTACGTGCAGAGACTGGATAACTCAGTCTTTACGAGAAATGTGTTGATGTTAGACTATTATGTTCTAAGGTGATGGTTCAGTTGGGTCAGAGGTCAAGGCCACATGCCTGAGGATGGAGAATGGGGTTTCCCCTAAAGGGAGCAGATGTTCCCATGGTCAGTCATCCTAGGGAGAGGCAGCACCTGCGACCAGAAAACGGGATTTTGAAAGTGGACCTTAAATTGGATTAGGAAAGTTGTTTTCTTCTCTGAGCTTCACAGTGGATGGATCTGGATGCCCAACATATGGTCAGGGGAATTCTTCAGGGAGAGGGGAAGCTGTCTTTAGCTGCATGCAACCAGGCTGGAAGCTCCATAGCGTGGCAGGCCTGTAGCTAGTCCATGAGGGGTTTGACGGTAGCCGTATCACACCTGCAGGTTACTCTTTGGATTATATTTCCTCTCTGTAAATATTGTTAGAAGTTACAGCCTGGTCTTAGCTATACTGTGGGGGGACTTTGGTAGGAGGGGCCTTTGTTTAGGAGGGGCCTGAGAGGGCAGTGCCCATTCCTGCCACATCTCAAGGCAATGTTGAAGGTCACAGAGGTGAGAGAGATCAGCGTCCCAGGACTGACTGCCCGGGAGACTCATCAGGGTATGGGGCATCGAAGCAGAGGCGGAATTAGTTCAGCTATTGCAGCCATATGTGAGAGACAGCACCTCCCCTGGGCACTCCCTCATAGTAGAGAAGGGAGAGAAACTCTAAAAAAAGAGGGGGCTGAAATCCTGTTAATTTTGCAGTTAGGGGCTCGGAGCCATTGAACTTTGGAGTTTTATTTTAAACATAACCTCCTTTATATTCAAAGACTCATGAAAGCTGTGACATGCTGGTTCTCAAGGCCATATGAGGCCTTTTATTGAACAAATCTTTCCCATCCTGAGCATTCTGCTCAATAGACTTGGGAAAAACAATGGTAAACGAAGTATCCCTCAGTTTTATTTTATATGATCCCCTTCTTTCTGGAGACCTGGTGGCACAGTGGCTAAGAGCTTGGCTGCTAACCAAGAGGTTGGCAGTTTGAATTCATGAATGACTCAGAAACCCGATGGGGCAGTTGGTTTCTTCTTCTTTCTAGTTCCCATTAGGCTTCTGCTCTTGAGCCTTGTTGTGGAGGCATACATTTAACTCTGATACATCAGACATCTAACACTTCTCCACAGACAGAACCATAAAATCTAACTCAGGAACTGTCTGATAAATTGTTGCTTTCCTTCCGTTATTTTTCTATTCTCTGTTTTCCTCACAAAGTATTCAGTAATCAGGCAGGTAGGGAGAGTTTGAGGTTCTCTGTACATATCATGCACACACATGGACGAGTATCTAACAGCTCCTTGGTGGCTGAGGCTCTAAGCAGACGGTTTCCCTGGGCTGAGCAGCAATGCCATTTGGCACACTGGCACAGCAGCCAGTTTCATCCCTGTTGACTGCATCTACGGTCAGACTTTGAAAAAACACTACACTCAGTTCCTTCGAGCTTCCTGGATTTATGGTGCTTTGTCTTTTTATTTTAACAGCTGCTTATTTGCATAACCTGTTAACGCTGCTTCCATATCCTCACTCTAATGGGCTTCCTCTGGCTTCTTGGACATTTTTTCTTGCTCTTGTAGACTCAATAACAAATAGCAACTTTTGTCTTCAACAAAAGTTCTGCCTGTCTGAAATCTTCCATATCTTCTCCCAACTACACAACAAAGGTGAGTTTTGGAGGATATAACTTGGGCTTGTCTCTAAAACCTTCCTGAAATTCTCCATTTCTTTATAGATCTTCCCCTGGGATTTAGGTGCTGTAGAATATCTATGTCTAGTAGTTGCATTCACTTCAGTTCAACAAAGATTACTGAATACCTGTTGTGTTGCAGGAGTCCCTGGGCATTAGAAATGGTTAAGTGCTTGGCTACTAAAGCCTGGCGGTTCGAACACCCCCAGAGATGCCTAGGAAGAAAGGCCTGGTGATCTGCTTCTCAGAGGCCACAACCTTGAAAACCCTGTGGAGTGCAGTTCTACTCTGCACACATGGCGTCGCCTTGAATCCGAATCTCCTGGACGGCAGCTGGCCTGTATTATGTTGCAGGCACGGGGCTACCTTCTGGAACCACGAAGTAGAGGAGCACACGCCACTTGACTCACTGGTTTTAGTCTCATAAGTAACTCCACCAGGACTGCACTGACAAGAGGGACCTACTCCTATCCCTATTGACTATCACAAGAAAGGATGCACTAATAAGGAGAATAATCCAAGCTACTGAGGTGATAACTGAAGAGAGGGGGGAAATAAAGCTGTCATGCAAAAAACAATTGGGAGAAAAAGTTGGACTCCAAAAACCCTAGAGAAGAAGTACATTCTACGCTAATGTAGGGTTTTATTATTTTTTTTAATGTGATATGCCTATAAATATGTGTATACAAAGGTAATAAGAAATTATGCAACTACTGGAACTAATAGAAGATTTCAGTAAAGTATCAGGATACAACATCCAAAAATCAGTTGGATTCCTCTACGCCAACAAAGAGAATGTTGAAGAGGAAATTACCAAATCACTATCACTTACGACAGCCCCCAAGAAGATAAAATACTTAGTAGTAAATCTAACCGGGATGTAAAAGACCTATACAAAGAAAACTACAAGACACTACTGCAAGAAACCAAGAGATCTACATAAGCGGAAAAACATACCTTGCTCATGGATAGGAAGACCCAACATTGTGAAAATGTCAATTCTACCAAAAGCAATCTACACATACAATGCAATCCGTAGCCAAATTCCAATGACATTTTTTAACGAGATGGAGAAACAAATCACCAACTTCATATGGAAAGGGAAGAGGTCCCGGATAAGTAAAGCATTACTGAAAAAGAAAAACAAAGTGGGAGGCCTCACACTACCTGACTTTAGAACCTATCATACCACCACAGTAGTCAAAATAGCCTGGTACTGGTACAACAACAGATACATAGACCAATGGAACAGAATTCAGAATCCTGACATAAATCCATCCATCTATGAGCAACTGAAAAATATTTGACAAAGGCCTAAGGTCCATTAAATGAAGAAAAGACAGTCTCTTTAACAAATGGTGCTGGCATAATTGAATATCCATCTGCAAAAAAATGAAACAAGACTCATACCTCACACCATGCACAAAAACTAACTCAAAATGGACCAAAGACCTAAATATAAAATCTAAAATGATAAAGATCATGGAAGAAAAAATAGGGACAATGCTGGGATCCCTAATACATGGCATAACAGAATACAAAACATAATTAACATTGCACAAACACCAGAAGAGAAACTAGATAATTGTGATCTAAAAACAAACACTTATGCTCATCCAAAGACTTCACCAAAGAATAAAAAGACAATCTACAGACTGGGAAAAAATTTTTGGCTACGACATATCCAAACAGGTTCTAATCTCTAAAACCTAAAAGATGCTGCAAAATCTTAACAACAAAAAGACAAATAACCCAGTTAAAAAATGGGCAAAGGATATGAACAGGTACTTCACCAAAGAAGACATTCAGGCAGCTAACAGATACATGAGGAAATGATCATGATCATTAGCTATGACAGAAATGCAAATCAAAACTACAAAAATACCATCTCGTTCCAACAAGGTTAGCATTAATCCAAAAAAACACAAAATAATAAATGTTGAAGAGGTTGTGGAGAGACTGGAACACCTATACACTGCTGGTGTGAATGTAAAACGGTACAACCACTCTGGAAATTGATTTGACTCCTCGTTTAAAAGCTAGAAATAGAAGTACCATATGATCCAGCAATCCCACTCCTTGGAATATACCCTAGAGAAATAAGAGCCTTCACACGAATAGATCATTCCAGCACTATTCACAATAGCAAAAAGATGGAAACAACCCGGGTACCTGTTTTAGTCATGTAGTGTTGCTATAACAGAAATAACACAAGTGGATGGCTTTAACAAAGAGAAATTTATTTCCTCACAATAAAGTAGGCTAAAAGTCCAAATCCAGGGTGTCGGCTCCAGGGTGTCGGCTCCAGGGCAAGGCTTTCTCTCACTGTGGGCTCTGGAGGAATGTCTTTGTCCTCAATCTTCCCCCGGGATGAGGAGCTTCTCAGGCACAGGGACCCTGGGTCCAAACGACATGCTCTGCTCCCAGTGCTGCTTTTTTGGTGCATGAGGGCCCCCTCTCTCTTTTATATCTCAAGGGACACAATCCAATCTTGTAGAGCGAGTCCTGCCTCACTAACACAACTGCTGCCCATCTTCCTTCATTAACATCATAGAGACAGAATTTACAACATATAGGAAAATCACACAATACCAGGAATCATGGCCTAACCAAGTTGATACACACATTTTGGGGGGACACAATTCAATCCATGACAGTGCCCATAAATGAACGAATGGATAAAAAAAATTATGGTACATACACACAATGGAATAGTGTGCAACAATAAAGAACAACGATGAATCCTTGAAACCTCTCACAACGTGGATGAATCTGGAAGGCATTATGCTTAGTGAAAACAGTTGCAAAAAGGACTACTATCATAAGAACTCAATAAAAGGTTTAAACACAGAAGAAAACATTCTTTGATGGTTACGAAGGTGGGGAGGGAGAGACAGGGGTATTCATTAACTAGACAGTAACCAAGAATCATCTTAGGTGAAGGGAAGGACAACTCACAATACAGGGCAAGTCAGCTCAACTGGACTAAATCAAAAGCTAAGAAGTTTCCTGAATACAGCCAAACATTTCAAGGGACAGAGTAGCAGGGGTGGGGATCTGGGGACCAGGGTTTTGGGGGGACATCTAAGTCAATTGGCAAAAAAAAGTTTATTAAGTAAATGTCCTACATCCCACTTTTTTTAAATGTTTTGTAATATTTTAATTGTGTTTTAGGTGAAAACTTACATAGCATATTAGGTTTATAACAATTTTTATACCGATTGCTGGGTGACATTGGTTACAATTTTCACAATGTGTTGGCATTTTCATTATTTCCATTGTTTGTTCTGTTTCCGTTGACCTAGCTTCCCTTCCCCTCTTTGCCTTCTCACCGTTGCCTTTGGGTAAATGTTGACCATTTAGTCTCATATAGTTGTTTTAAGGGGACATATTACTTACGGATGATATTGTTTACTTTATATGCCAATCTATTATTTGCCTGAAAGGTGACCTCTACAGGTGGCTACAGTCACAAGTTCAAAGGGTATCTTAGGGTGATAGCCTCGGGGGCTCCATTGGTCCAGTAAATCTGGCCTTTTTCAGGAATTTGAATTTTATTCTACATTTTTCTTCCATTCTACCCAGGACCTTCTATTGTGTCCCTGGTCAGAACGGTTCGATAGTGCTAGCTGCCACCATCTAGTTCTTCTTGTCTCAGGGTAGAAGAGGCCGTGGTTTGTGTGGGCTGTTAGCCCTGTGGACCAGCTTCTTTTCTGCATCTTTGGTTTCCTTCATTCTCTTTTGTTCCAGATGAGTAGAGAAAAACAGTTGTATCTCAGGTGGCCACTTGCAAGCTTTTTTTTTTTTTTTTAAATAACTTTTATTGTGTTTTAAGTGCAAGTTTACAAATCAAGTCAGTCTGTCACATATAAGGTTATATACACCTTACTCCATTTTTTTTTTTTTATACCTTACTCCATACTCCCACTTACTCTCCCCCTAAGGAGTCAGCCCACTCCCTCCTTCCAGTCTCTCCTTTCATGACAGTTTTGCCAGTTTCTAACCCTCTCTACCCTCCCGTCTCTCCTCCAGACAGGAGATGCCAACACAGTCTCAAGTGTCCACCTGATACAAGTAGCTCACTCTTCATCACCATCTCTCTCCAACCCATTGTCCAGTCCCTTCCATGTCTGATGAGTTGTCTTCGGGAATGGTTCCTGTCCTGGGCCAACAGAAGGTTTGCGGACCATGACCACCAGGATTCTTCTAGTCTCAGTCAGACCATTAAGTCTGGTCTTTTTATGAGAATTTGGGGTCTGCTTCCCACTGTTCTCCTGCTCCCTCAGGGGTTCTCTGTTGTTTGTGCTCCCTGTCAGGGCAGTCATCAGTTGTGGCTGGGCACCATCTAGTTCTTCTGGTCTCAGGATGATGTAAGTCTCTGGTTCATGTGGCCCTTTCTGTCTCTTTGGCTCAGAGTTGTCGTGTGACCTTGGTGTTCTTCATTCTCCTTTGATCCAGGTGGGTTGAGACCAATTGATGCATCTTAGATGGCCGCTTGTTAGCATTCAAGACCCCAGACGCCACACTTCAAAGTGGGCTGCATCCCACTTTGGTGAGTGGCATCTGGGGTCTTATAAGCTAGCGAGCAGCCATCTAAGATGCATCAATGGGTCCCAGCCCATCTGGAGCAAAGGAGAATGAAGAACACCAAAGACACAGGGAAAATATTAGCCCAAGAGATAAAAAGGCCACATAAACCAGAGACTCCATCAGCCTGAGACCAGAAATAGATGGTGCCCAGCTACAACCAATGACCACCATGACAGGAAACACAACAGAGAGTCCCTGACGGAGCAGGAGAAAAGTGTGGAGCAGAACTAAAATTTATGTAAAAAGACCAGACTTAATGATCTAACTGAGACTGGAGGAGCCCTTGAAGCCACGGCCCCTGGATGCTCTGTTAACCCAGAACTAAAACCATTCCTGAAGCCAACTCTTCAGACAAAGATTAGACTGGAGTATAAAACATAACAGTCGTGAAGAGTTTGCTTCTTACTTCAAGCAGATACATGAGACCAAATGGATGGCTCCTGTCTGGAGGCAGGATGACAAGGCAGAGAGGGACAGGAGCTGGCTGGATGGACACTGGAATCCCGAGGATGGAAATGGGGAGTGTGCTGTCACATTATGGGGATTGTAACTAGGGTCACATAACAATATGTGTATAAATTTTTGTATGAGAAATTAATTTGAGCTGTAAAGTTTCACCTAAAGCACAATTAAAAAAAAAAAAAAAAAGACCAGATTTATTGGCCTGACAGAGACTGAAGAAACCCCATGAACTATGGTCCCAGGACACATTTTTAGCTCAATAATGAAGTCACTCCTGAGTTTCACCCTTCAGTCAAAGATTAGACAGACCCACAGAACAAAATGAGACTAAATGGGCACACCAGCCCAGCGGCAAGGAAGAGAAGGCAGGAGGGGACAGGAAAGCCAGTAATGGGGAGCCTAAGGTTGAGAAGGGGAGAGTGTTGACATGTCGTGGGATTGGCAACCAATGTCAGAAAACAATATGTGTATTAATTGTTTAATGAGAAACTAGTTCGCTCAGTAAACCTTCATCTAAGGCACAATTTTTAAAAAAAGCAAAGATGAGAAGGGGGCAGGGCAACTAGAGTACTGGAAATGGAACAAACAGAGCACAGTTAAAGAGAATGTAGACACATTGTGATACATGTAACTAATGTCACTGAAAAATGTGTATGGAAATTGTCAAATGGGAACCTAACTTGCTATGTACATGCTCACGAAAAACTCGATAAATATTATGTAAAAAAAGAAATTATGCACATTTTATCATTTTAAATTAATATACTTACTACAGTGCCAATGTTCTGTATTGATATGATTCTTTTATAACATTTCCTTCTATCAAAAATCTAAGAGGTTAAAAAAGAATCTTTGAGGGAGAATATTATGCCCCTTAGTGAAGTTCTCATAAAGAACTCTAAAGTCTGTAGACGTAGGGTCACAAAGGGCAGCAGATAATGCCTTTCTTTATGATGTGTATCTCCTGACATGCTGTGGTGTTTTGTTGAAGTCTGAAGCTATCATTCTAGTTCTGCAGGTGCAAGGAATGGATCCATCGCTCCGTCTGCTCCATTCTAGCTGACGGAGCACGCCTCAGCCCCCTCCTTTTGTCTTCTGAAAATAAAGGAGGCAAGGGGTGTGAGTGGAAGATTTTTTAGGGGTTAAACCCGGCTGTTGAAAGAACGTCTGCGGACCCTGCAGCTTTAACTGAAGTAGCTCCCGTAAAGCAGATGTTCCCCCAGTGAAGGCTGGAGGACAGAGGCCTGTGGGACAGACCTGGGGCACAGCGCAGGTGGGGGCGGCTGCCCGGTCCGGAGCAGGCGGAGCCCGCACTCCGCAGGTGCAGGGCTTGGGATCTCGCCGCCCAGCTCCCGAGAGGGCGGGAACCAAGGCGCTGCAGAGTAAAAGCGGTTTGGTACCCTGAAGCAGAGCCCGCTGTCTTCCAGGCAGCCGACTTCGATCCAGCCGGGTGCCCTCACCTGGCCCGGGGGAGGACAAACAGCCGCCACTGGCACGGCGGGGAGGAGAGGAGCCACGGGTTTGGGATGCCGGAGGGCTGGTCTCGCAGGGCTCGGTCCGACTGCTTCCCAGTGATTGCGCCCCCTGCCTGCCCATCGTCCCAGCGCCCCTCCTCGATTGGCTCTGCCATCTGCCACTCGGCTCCGCCGCGCTAGTTCCCATTGGCTCCTCCGGCCGAGGCCCCGCCCCGCGAGCTGGCTCGGGCTGTGGGGCGCGGAGGAGAGAGCGGGGCGCTCGCTACGGGCAGGGGGAGGCGGTGGCGGCTGAGGAGAAGGAGGAGCAGCGGACCGGCGGGAGGCGGCGGCGGCGGCGGCGGCGGCGGCGGCGGGCCGGGGTGATGGTGCAGGTGCCCGGGGCCGGCGCTGGCGCGGAGCTGCCCGGCTGAGGGGCGCCTGGTCCGGGGTCCGCAGCGCCGCCGCGTCGCTCCCGGGGGCGGGCGGGAGGCGGGAAGATGCTGAGCAGGTTGATGAGCGGCAGCAGCAGGAGCCTGGAGCGCGAGTACAGCTGCACCGTGCGGCTGCTGGACGACAGCGAGTACACCTGCACCATCCAGGTCAGCGCCGCGCGCCCGCCGCGGACCCCGCGCCCCGCCCGCGGGACCCCGCGCCCCGCGCCCCGCGCCCCGCGCCGCGCCGCACCGCCCGCGGCCGCCGCCCGGGGTCGCCCCAGCGCAGCGCGGCGCGGCGCGGCGCTTTGTCCGTCCGGGGCTGCGACGGGGCCCGGCGCAGGGCGCCTCCTCTGGAGCCCCTGCCCGGGCCGGCCACCCGGCACCCGGCGCCACCGCTGGGCGATGCCCGCGTCTCGGAGCCCAGCTGCTCCGCTCCGCCCCGGTCCTGCCCGCGGTCCCGCCGGCGCGGGGAGCGCCTTCCCGGGCGTCCGCAGGGGGGCGGCCAGGGCGGGAGGCTCGTACCCCGGCCGCCCCGTCGCGGGGCGCAGGCTCCGGCTCTCCCGCCGGGCGCGGACGGCTGGCCGGCTCTTCTTCTCTGTCTCGGGTTGGAAGGCTGGTAATGGTTTAGGTCACGATCCCTCCCCCCGGCCCCTGTGAGTCAGAGCTCTCGCAGAAGGTAGAGCTGAGCGCGCAGCCCCTGCAGAGTGGCCTGTGGACGGGGACCCAGCCCTCCGGGCTTCCAGGTTTAGGCCCCCTCCCGCCTGGCGCCCCCCGAATCGTATCGTGGTGGGCAGTGCTGGGGGGCGTGAGGGAAAGGGTTAGCAACAAGTCTCAGCGATTTGGGGGTGGGAGGTGGCGAGAAAGAGCCGGCGACTTTCAGGAAACGTCAGTACGGTAGATACTGCTGCATTTCCTCAGAACCTGGTGTTTTGAGGGGATGTGTACACCCCCTGGCTTGTGTTCTTCCCTCCTGCCGTGTGCAGCGCCAGGAGTAGTAGTCTTCCCAGGAATGCAGTGCCAGCCCTCTGTCCTCCTGCATAAAGTCAGAGATGGAAGACATCGACAGTGCTCTGGTGTTTAGTTCATCAGCCAGGAGGACCCTGCGCTCCCCGCCAGAAGCCGCTCTGTCTGCAGAAGCAAAATTGAGTTGGACCCGGAGCGGAGGGGTCTCGCTGATCCCTTGCCTTTGCAGCAACAAACAGGAGCGGCTTCTCGGCTCCGATGTGGCAGACAAAAACTGTCGGC
Source organism: Loxodonta africana (assembly GCF_030014295.1). Taxonomy (NCBI): domain Eukaryota; kingdom Metazoa; phylum Chordata; class Mammalia; order Proboscidea; family Elephantidae; genus Loxodonta; species Loxodonta africana. The sequence goes on from NC_087351.1 coordinate 11,453,254, forward strand.
CGGGGTCCTACCCTCTTTGTCTCCCTGTAGCCCGCCCCCCTTATTTATTTATTTACGCTGACAATGCCCAAGAGAGGAGAACAGCGGTGTGTGAGAAAGCCGGTGGGTACTGGATGAGAACGGCTGCTCTGCCGACCCGGGCTCGGTCCAGCCTTCTCTCCCTCTCCCTCCCCCAAGCCCAGCTCTGGGCAGAAGTGCTGACTGCTGCCAAAGATCCACGAGGGTAGGGAAAGAGCACAGACCTCTCTTTAAGGCCGTTTAAATACAGATTAAGCAGTCATAAAGATGCTAGCAATCAAGTGAAAGGATTTTTGTAGTTGAAGATGATAGATGTGATTTATTACTGTATTTCCTTACTGAATGAGTGGCTTGCTCCCGTTTGTTCCCCTTGTATCTTTATGTGCCATATACAGTTTTCTGTGTGTGTTGGGCGGGGGGGAGAGAAAACGTTGAATTGACATCTTCGTCATTTGAGTACATTATCAAGAGCCTTTAAAAGTCTTTATCCTTCTGTTTTAAAATTTAAAGCTTTTACACAATGGCATTTCAAGGGCAGTGTGAGATTTAGACTTCACAAGTCCTCCAAATACTTTTGGGGTAAATGGTGAAATAAAAATTCTGGCGCACGCATTGACTTTTGCCAAGGTATAGAGTACATATGAGACACAGTTCAATCACCGCTCCATTAGAAATGATGAATAGCCTTGTGGCTTTTAGGTATCACAATAAGGCAACTAGTTATATTTCCCCATCAGTGTAACCTTTGAGGTTGGCTGGCTGGTACTACAGTAGTGGGTACTTTTTTATTTGAGAAAAAAAATTTTTAAGTTACCAAAACCCAAGCCCACTGCCTTTGATTTGATTCCAACTCATAGGGACCCTATAGGCCAGAGCAGAACTGCCCCATAGGGTTTCCAGGGCTGTGAATTTTTATAGAAGCAGACTGCCACATCCTCCTCCCCACTGAGTGGTTGGTAGGTTTGAACTGGTGACCTTTATGAGCGCTTTAGCCACTGTGCCACCAGTTTAAGTTAAGCAGAACTTAATTGTATTTATGCTTGCTACATCCTCTGTGGTTGTGTTTATTTTCCTGTTGGCCTTACTTTATGTTATTACAATTTAATATGGTATAAAACATTTAGGGCAGTTCAAAAAAAATTAAGCTTAGTGTAACATGGCCACACTGTAGTAAGTGTGCATTGTGATTCCTGCTTAGAATCTAAAAACGTAGGCGTTCTAAAGTGTATGTAATAATGCCGTTCTTTGGCACCACCACTGTGGATTGCTTTTCTTTTTACCCATGTGAGGAAATGCAAAAAAGACAGCGTTTTATGTGAAAGCAATATTTTGTGCATATAGCTTTTTAGAGCATTTAGAGATTGAGTTTTCTTAGCAACTTTCCCCCTTTTACTTTTCCGTAAAGGGTGTGTGTATGTATGTGTGTGCACTTTGTCGTCAAACACTGGGCACAGGGTCTTTGAGATCAGTATGGAAAGCACTGTGAAATTCTTAGTAGGTTAGCGCAGTATTCCCAGCATTTTAGGAATTGCAGTATCCTATATTTAAAAAAATTTTTTTTGGTGGTAATTTGAGCCCCTTTTCCTTAAACTATTTTATGCCATACTTAAATAAGGTATCTATTTTTAAAAATATTTCACTGCCTCTTGAGGTAATCAAAGGCCACTTAGGGTATTCCAGATCTGAAATGGGGATCACTGGGTTAGAGTCGTAAAAGCCACGTTTGGTAAATTTCAGTTGTAGGAAATCCTGTCAAAGTATTGGTCTGGCCTTTCACACTGCAGCAGTTACACTGCTCTGGCATTTAGGATGTGATTATTAAGGTCATGAAGATTCCTCGTATGCTCTCAATGAAGGTTGCCACAGTTACCAGACTATCCTTTCATTCTTTCTGATATGCACATGTGTTTGTAGACTATGAGGAATGAAGGATGCATGGGAGGGTTGTAGTAAATTGCTCCCCGTGAAGAATGCTGCTATAGCTCCTTGACAGTTTTGAAGGTCATCGCCTCATAAATGCAGATCTGGTCCATATTTTTAACTCCTCTGTTTCAATTTATGCACAGCTAGGTTTATTTACCACCTTTGTTATTTTATTTGGGAGAAAATAGGAAAAATGAAAAGGCTACCTAATATGTCTTCGAACCCAATAATACTAAATGGAGTTATTTAAATGCTTAGGCATATAATACCCTAAGGAATAAATTTTTAACTATTTTTCAGGATATAATAGTTTACCTATAAACCAGTAAGAATATATAGTGCAGAATTTCCAGTAGAAATATGTATTGAGAAAAATACATATTTTCAAGTCAGAAATAATAATCACTTTTTTTGTGTGTGTGGTTATAGAAAGGGAAAGCTACTGTAGAAATGAATTTGGTTTTACAGGAAACACATTAAAATAACGACAGATTAAGCAGCTAGTTAAATTAGCTCTTAGAGTTCAATAAGACACCAGCGTGAAATGTGAATGCAGAGGCAGTTCTATAGTGAGGCCAGGATTTGGATTTGACTGTGGCTCAGCCACTGGAAGACCTTGGATAAGGGAGGGAGTGCTGGGGAGAGAACAGAGGTACTGAGCCCTGTGCTTGCCACACACCCTATGTGCCTTATTGTCTCCTTTACCTCACAATGACATTACAGATTGGTCATATGCCCGTTGTGCTGGGTGAGGAAACTGAGATTGTGGATTGGTGGCAGAGCCTATGTTTGTTGAATGGCTAACTTGTATTAGGCATTCTGCTGGGTGCTTACTTGTACCTTACATCAGCCATTTGAGAGGTAGGTGGTATTATCCCCATTTCACAGATGAAGGAATAGGCCCAGGAAGCCAAAGGAACTTGCTCAAAGCAAGTAGGAGATTGTACTACATTTAAACCCTGGTCCTTTGTCTCCAAAACCCATATTTATTTATTTATTTTCCATTCTGACTCCCTACGTCACTCACTTCACCTCTCTGTACCTTAGTCTCTCATTTATAAAATGGGAAGGTTTAGACTTAGCTTGTAGTGAGGAGAAAATGATTTGGAAATCTCACTACAAATAATGAGGAACATCTAAACAGACTAATGTACTGTACTGACATTGTGTCTTATTGTACACAAATAAAAAATGTAATTGGGAGATGTTTTACTTATTTTAGGAAAATCAGTTTATGCGGTAAGTCCGCTCAAAATGAATTCTGATTAATTTTAGTGAAATTGTAAGATCACAGGCAAGGATTAACTGGGTTCTTTATCGGAGCTCTTTTTTAAAATTCAGGGATTCAGATTTGCTTGCTATCCCTACCAGCCTGGCTTTTGAGGAGCATTGATTCCCTGGACTGTGATTCGTCTTTTCTCAGAACTTCTGCTTCTTGTTTGGTAAGCAGGATCCTTGATTTCATTAATGCAAAAGGGTGTTAGAGAATTAGGATAATTGTATTCATAGAGAAAAAACAAAGCTGTTGCATTTTCATGAATATTGAAAATTTTAACTTAAAAACGTTAGTTATGCTGTCTTAGGATCTTTATTACAATAGCAAGGCAGTTAGGGTCTAACCCCTAAAACTATGATAGTCCTCTGGAATCCTGGAAGCATTTGCATTGTTTCTTAATTTCTCTATTAAACATTTATTTTATAAAACTAATGCAAATCAACCTTGTCAGTACAGAAGGTAAATTCTAGATGCGTAATTGCATGACCATCCTTTTTTCTTTTGGAACGGTCCCCTGTAAGGATCTGTATCAGTGGCATCGAGAGAAACCTAGAGGCGTTTACCACAGCAGATTTTACTCAGGGGTATTTGTGTGAATTTGCATTCTATTAAATACTTGCAATGAATATGCCAGATGAAGCAGTTCAACATAGTGTATAATAAAAGAACATGTGGTCTTCGAGTCCTGTTTGTTACATTGCCCAGAAACTCATTTATCATGTCAGTGCTATCATTAATATCACACTTAAAAAAAAAAAAGATGTTCACCAAAATAAAATAAGATAACGCAAAGACAAAAACAAAAACAAAAACACAGTCCTTTTTGTTACAGGTTTGTAGTGGTTTATGTGTCAGTGTGAAAATGTGTAACCAAAAATAGGGAGAAGCAAGGCATTAGTTTTAGAAGAGATTTACCAACGATATAATTACTATATTAAAGTATTTTGTGTTATCTTAGAAAGAACTTTATTTTCACGGTAGATTACACTTCACGTTAGGTTTATAAAGGAAGGGGTAAGTGAAAGCTTACTTATTTTATCTTAAGCCCTAAGGATTATAGCACCTACGTTTAATGCCTCATGTAGTTATAGTTCAATAGATGTTTGTTCTGACTTGTTTGTGCTACCCAGTTGCTGTGGTAGCGTCAACACTTTAAAATTTCTTATTCCCGAAGACAGACATTTTCTAACAACTGTATAATACTTTTTATAGCTTCCATTCCATTTCATCCTGTCCCATTCCAAACCATTTTGCTCTGCAGCCCTCTCCCTGGTGAGAAGTACAGTATGTAAATGCGGTATTTATGGAGCCTTTGAGATCTCTGATAACTTTCTCCAATTATCCTTTGTTGAATTAGTGGAGCCCCATGCCACAGCTCCTACGACTTTTTGGTTTGTCTCTTAGGATTTCAGAACTTTCATGTTCTTTTTCTTTTCCCTCTCTGCAGGTTTGGAAGGCTTGGATCAAATGAGTACTGTGTATAAATGCAGGGCTTCATGGAATGTAGAGGTCTGCCAGAATTAGGATATTGAGAGAAGGGATCATTACAGACAGAGAAATCTCCTTCAACCTTTTCCACCAGGTCACTGTCACATAAAATGGGGTGCAGACCCTAGCCTCATTTTTCTAACCTCTTGCCCCAGTAGGAAGTAAATCATGTGTCCCAACCTGTTTCTTATTATGCCTATAGGCTGTCTCTAGATTACAAATGAGTTCTGTTCCTAAGTCTGTCTTAAATCGAATTTGTACGTAAGTCAGGACAGTTAGGTACGGTTCGGTTTGTACCTAACATGAAATGTTTGTCTTAGTCTATAGTAGTGTACCTTTCTATGCATAAAAATCATTAAAGGAACACTTCCAGATACACTAAAACATCTTTAATATAATAATACAGTAGTAATTATGTTTTGATGTGTTGCGAAGTAGTGCCTGTTTGTTATTACGAACTGTTGTATGTGCCTCAACATTTTTATGTAATAGGCTTTACAGGGTTGATTTGCGATTACAGGTTGTATGTAAGTTGGACATTCGTAACCCGGGGACTGCCTGTATTTTAACCTGAATTCCTCCTCTTGCTGATAGCCTTATCTGTAACATTCTGTCTCAGACCCTGCAGACCCCGTTTCATGGAGCATCCTCCTTGGGTCACTTGCCTGGTCTTCCTCTGGTGTGTCTTGCCAGGACTTGGACAACAGATATGAATATCATAGCGGTTTGGCAGCAGCTTCTGTATCTCACCTGTGTGGTGCTCAGGGAGGAGAGTGCTACTCTCCTGGAGGCCAGGTTGCAGTCATTGCCCCCTGTTCTCCAGCCCTGACCGTTGGAGCTCAGGCCAGTCATCTGAATGGTTTTCCTATGCAGCTGAGAAACGGAGGGTCAGAAAGCATCCCCATTCCTATATTATAGACTGAATGGTGCTTCACCCATGAGAGCAAAACACCCAGTCACATGTCCGTTGTAGCTATCAAAGCCAGCATGCAGGTTGTCTTCCATTTCTTAAAGAACCTAAACACTGTTGGCGGGTATAACTTTTTGAATTTTTACCAATACTTTAAATATAAGTAGAGTCAAAAATAGACCCTCCAAAGAGAGCAGAAGGTCTAAGTGTACATTCTCCCAACCTCCAGTTTCTCTGGGAAGCTAAACACTAGATTTAAATTGCCTCCCAAGACTGCCATGTGAACCTCATTATTGCTATTAATATTTTGACCAAGATAGGCTCCTGTATTGGCTTTTTGCCAATTGTAGTTGCTGTACTCTTTCTAAGGATGGTGTTTTACTGTTATCGTCTTTCCAAATTCATTGTATAATATGCTAGATTTGGAAGGTGAGACCTTGTAAAGACTCTTAGGCCCCAATTCTCTAGGCTTTTGCCTGCTACCCTCAGACTAAACACCAAATTGTGTGACTGGAGTCCTCTAAGTGGAACCTTCCGTGCCATGCTCATACAGGCAAAATAATTGGACCACATGCTTGGCAACCACTGAGTTTGTGTACAATAGCTCCATTCATTTGTGTGTAGAAAACACCCCTTTGACAGCGATTATCGCTTTCATTCCTCCCTCTTCTCCTGGCTCCCTGTATTACCATGACCTCATCTGCTGGTCCGTATGTTCAGGCACTCTGGACCACTCCAGGAACTCATTCCTGTGTGTTAGGATCATTTCAGAGCCTCAGACAACTGCTACCTACCAAGGAAAACCATTCAAGATCAGGACCAGATCTAGCTTTCCTCTTGCCTCATTCAGGTCATCTTGGTGTGTCACAACTTAGGGGCTGTTTTCTTTTCGTAGAAATTGGGAACCCTGTGAAAAGCAAGGAGTGCAGAAAAGGGATGGATTAAAGCCGTAGTCCTCACAGTGTGCTCCCTGGAGGGGGTGGCATCAGCATCACCTGGGAACTTGTCAGTCCCATCCCAGACCTACTGAAACTCTGGGGATGGAGCTCAGCAGGCTGGTTTAACAAACTTTCCAGGTGATTCTTATGTGGACTAAGGTTTGCAAATCCCTACTACTGGGTTACATAGATATTTAGGAGGTAAAGTTGACATGTTGTTGATTGGCTGGATGTAAAAGAGAAGGGAGAAGCCAAGAATGACTCTCATACTTCCAGCTTTTGATTTTTTCTGAATGGCCTTAACTGATTCTCTACTGTTGCAGAGTGGAAGCTGGGTTATTTATGGATATGCACATCTATCTTCAGGTGGGCAGAATTCTAAGAATTCTATAATGGGTCATAATCCCAGTTTGATGCTTTTGTACATATAGGTTAGTTTTATTTTTATCTCTCCTGACCTAAAAACAGTATGATCATTTTGTATTGTTTTTCAAAGAAATTTTCTTTGTAACTTAAAGCACTGGAAAAATAGAAAGAGGAAAGGTCCCTGTTCAAGGGCTTACAACCTAGAAGGGGATTGTCAACACATAAATAGCAAACTATAAAACACCATAGAATTCAGGGCTGAGACTGTGCCATTGCGTATGCAGGAGTGAGTTGCTGGGGCAGGAGTGGTTCAAAATTAATATATATTTCTCAAAGGAGGTGAGATTTGAACTAGGTCATGACAGATTGCCAAAAGCAGAAAATGGGATGTGGGGATGGGTATAGAACATTTCAGGCTAAGGGAACAGCAGGCTACTTCTAAGGTGGAAAAACTAAAAAATGTAAAGCCAAACATACTTAGTCTTTCCTTTAGTATGTTTATCTGACTTACCCTGGTACAGTTGAGTCAAACAATAGAAATCTGCTTGCCTAGGAAAAAAATTAATATCAACAAATTTCAGTCATAACTGACATGCTCAGAGTAGTCAGTCTAAACTAAAAATAAACACATAAAGCTGGTGTTGAATTAAATATAATTTTAAAGTTAAGATTCTTAACAAAGCAATGGAATCATACTTCAGAAAAGGCAGATTTAGATTTCAATCTTAATTTTGTGACTACGGCAACTACATACGAATTTATTTCTAAGAGATCTCTTTAGTATCAGTTTATTCATCTGGCAAAAAAAGAAGGCATCAAATTTCAGCATTTAGCCGATGTTTGAAAATCCTTTGACAGATACAGCGCAGCCTCAATTGCGCGTTAACAGTTAAGAAATGTGACCCGCAGAGCCCTAAAAGTTACATTTCAGCGTCTCTACTCCTAGACCTAAGCGGCTATCAAAAATAGCTTCTCCAGAGGACGGAGGACTGCTTCCTTGGACTCCCCGGTGAACGCCTGCCTGCCAGCTCTAAAGTTCCCAGCCTTACACAGGGTGCACTTTTAGCACTCAATACAATGCCAGGCTCGAGCTTTGGGGATGGGAACCGCCAAGAAAGCACTGTTTGGCATTTGGGCAATCAGTGTTCGGCAGAATGCCAATGCTAATAAGTTATTTTGCTCTGGAAAAGGAGAAAAAGAAAGGGATAGTCTGAAGGCTGGTGAATACGGGATGACTGACAATACAGGCACTCCACTTTACTGAAGAGATTAAGGGGACTTGCTGTGAAGTGGTTTTATGGGAGCCAGATAAATTAGCAAAGGCCTGCAGGCCCAACACCTGAAAGAAAGAATGGTATGTCAAAACAGCATGTCCCAGGGTACAGTCAAATACCTGGCCACTTCTGAGCGAGCAGTAGGAAAGAACCAAATCATTAGGAGCCCTCATAGTCTGGCATTCCTTCCAGGCATTCCACAGTCTGGTAGATTATCCTTGAACTCCAGGCAGGCGCAGAGCCTTCTTTCTCTACACCCTGATTTAATTCAGAGTCCTCTAGTCTGGGCTTTAAGTGGAAGCGTTGGCTTCTGGAGTCTCAAAGGATCCGAAATACTCTAGGAAACATGTGCCACTAAGAGTCTTGTTTTGTCAGACATGAGCCAAGCAGGTAAGGACACTGATCAGAAAATGGGAGAACAGAGCTAATCAATTCACCCAAGGATCTCATGTACATCAAGGGATAATTTAGGCTGGAAAAGGCATTCAGGCCTGCTTTGTTTCATATTTTTGCCTCTAGAACAATGCAGAAGCCCTCAGAGTTAATATGGAATTGGAGGTTTGTAGGATAGAAGAACTCCATAGACTGGCAATGATGCCTAGAATGTTATAATGCATTTTGACTCTGTAATTTCACAATATGCACTTATCTGCCCAATAGAATATTCCGTCACTTCTTTTTGAGGCTATTCAAAAGCTATGCCATCAAAAGCAAGATAAAAATCTGATAAAAACATAAGCTAGTTCCAGTACTAAAATGCAGCTTCTTTAAGCTATGCCAAATTTCAGTTTTTAGTACATGGGAGTGTGATATGATGGATTGTTTTTGTGTGACCTTTGTCTCCATGGTCTTGTAACTCCCACCAGATGACTGGGTGAGACCATGCTAATACGGCACATGAAACCCTAACAAGGAGATTGATCAGTTTTGCCATCCTGCTGGGCTTAAAATGAACTATCCCAGAGGTGAGAGAGAGAGGATCTCACTACCACCAAGGAAGAACAGCCAAGAATGGAACACATCCTTTGGACCCAGGATCCCTGTGCTGAGAAGCTCCTGGAACCAAGAATAGAGAGAGAGCTGTAACACTGAAGACGGCAAGAAGAGGTGGTAGAGAAAGTGCAGCAGGAGACAGCACACTGGGCTTCCTGACCCACAGTGCGAGAAAGCTGAGTGCCTTTGGGCAGGAGGCTTACTGTCAGAGTGGGGTGCCTTGGGGAACTTATCACCAGAGCAAAAAGAGCTTTGTAACACTTGCCTGAGGAAGGCAGGGGCCGAGGGGCCAGCAGAGCTTTGTAACACTTGACCAGGCAGGGCAGAGGCCGAGGACCAGAGAAAGGCATGCCTGTGAGCATGTCTGGGGAGGGGCTGTCCCGATGGAAGAACTGTATCCTGAGTGTTCCTGAACCTGAATTGTACCCTGTTACTTCCCTAATAAACCCCATAATCACGAGTATTGTCTGGGAGTTCTCTGTCCATTGCAATGAATTTTCAAACTCAGCAGAGAAGTAGAGTGCTGTGGGAGAGACAGTTGGTGTCAGAATTGGTAAAGATGGCGGAGGGAGGAGGCATGTCTGAACTCCGCCTCATAGCCATCAGCCTTGGGTGTTGATCTCAGTCTTCTTCCCCTTTTGTGAAGTTCGAGGAGGTCAGACAGTAAAGCCCCCACACTGTTTTTGCAGTGAGATAGGTTTAAAAAGGTGAATGGGAGTTTGGTGTAGTTGCAGAACACAGGATTCTGAATCAAATATTGCAATGTCAGATTTTAGTTATAAGTAGCCCATTTGATCTGAAAAAAATAACATTTTCTTTGCTTATTTTTAAATATACTTTAAATAATTTGGGTAAGCTTGTTTAAATGAGTAGCCATGGTACAGAATGCATATTTAAGAATCATTTTTGTGATAAAAGAGAACAGATGTTACCCTTATTCTAATTTTTTACTCTGCAGTTTTTTAAGAGACAAATATTATACTCTCTTGCTTTAAATTAGATATCTCAGTGTGTCATTATAAAATGTTATGGACTCTTCCTACTAATGATATATCTCACATACATACTTTTTGTTTCTGGTAGAAAGAATATGACAGAAGAAGTGGAACAACTTGACTATTTCTTCACGTTCTCGATCCCATACCATCTTTCCTGATGTGACAGCTATCTGCCCATCTCTTAATCATCTCAGTTGTTTTATGCTAATTTATGCTTCTGGCCACTCATTAATACTGTCTCTTATCACCACTTCTAGTTGCCATCACTGCTACATTCAGCCTTTGCTTATGGTCAAATTCTTTGTGTGGTTGCCACACCTTTTGGTGGTGGGAGATGTTAAAAAAGGTGTAATCATGATGTATGTAAATATACAGTAAGGCATAATGTGATACATGTCCTTCAAGGTTGTTACTTAACACAAAAATGTTGTATATTACATTAATTGGAACTTGAGATAATACAAATAAGAATCTGTTTTGCATAAAGTGACGTCCGGGGCCTCCAACTCAGACATTCCTGAAAGCCTTGGCTTTTAGCTGGACTAGATATTGTATGCTTAGAGTTTTCTGTTAACTTTTTCACAGTTATTTCTTAATGTTTTGGTAGACCCAGTGAGACTCGAAGTCTTCTATGACTTCAGATCTGCAAGAGTTGGGGCACTGCCCATGCTAGGAAAGTTTTTACTCTGGACAACTGAAAACAGTGATGCTGGAGGGAGAACTAAAGAAATTGACTCAAGGGAAAAGCAAAAGATCAAAACCAGAGAAAATGGGGATGGAGCAAGGTGAGCCTTTAGCAGAAAAAGTTACCTGGTCAGAATCTGGAGGGAGAATTTGAAGAAGCAAAAGAGTCTAGAGATCTGTTCTTTGTTGTTACAGCCGTGTGTGATGGAAGAGGCTTGATGGTTTAAAAGAGGCCCGTGGGTTTGACTCTCATGCAGGGGCGATGTTTAAATATTGAACAATTCCTGAGTCAAGGTGAGCACCTCACTGACCAAGACTGCAGGGAGCATTGGAGCTGGGTCTGGGGCCCTCTGCTGGCCAGACACTAACTCTTCAGTGCTGCATCGTGGGAGGTGGGGTGGGGGCAGCTCCAGGACAGGGAAGAAAAGCCTCTCAGGGCATCCAATAATTGCTGGTAGAGAAGTATCTCAGTATTTTAATGACCAGCACGTCTGCCTTTCACTAGGCTATGAGGTGTTTGAAGGCAGAGGTTGTATCTAGTATCTAAAGTGTCACGTAGGGGCGCAACAAGTGTTGACTGAAAAAAAAGACTGAAGAAGTGCATAAATGAAAGTGTTAGCTGTGAAAAGAGGATTGCTAATAATACAAATGTAAAGTTACCTCTGACTTGAACACATCAAAATTCTTGGTCTTGAGACTTACGCCATGGAACCTTTAAAGAGGTAGTTAGTGTTGATGGTTGCACAACTCTGTGAATATACTAAAAACTGCTGAACTGTACACTTTAAAATGGCGAATTTTATGGTATTTGAGTTATATCTTAATTAGAGCCAAATATATATAACAAAATATTTGCCATTTTGCAACTGAGACCCAGAGAAGTAAATTGACATATCCTGGGTCATCTAGCTAGTTATACTCCAGTGCTTTTTATTCTACATTGTACTATCTTGTCATAACCTTCAAATTCTAGTAATCCTTGGCCTGAGGAAGAATCCTGATGAAAAGTTTACTGATCGAGATTTCTTGAAATCATAAAAAAAAAAAAAAAAAGAGTTTTCTTTATACCGGTAAACAGTGCTTGGGAATGTAAGTTGTTTTTCATAAGTTAGTTGCACTGACTGAGAAGGTAGGGGTTATCTTTTCTTTAGGGAACCAATTTATAGTACAAAACCTTCTAAAATTGCTGTGCATGGTTTCTAAGTAGTGTAGGAGATGGGGCACAACTGTCAGAGATTATAGATGACAATACCTTATGGAAATAGGTGAGGCAGCAAGCAGGGATTTGCCGTGGGGAAACAGACATTATATTTTGTTATCAGTTTTGACAAACACTGGCAATGGCTCATCAATGTTGAAAGGGTTAAATTGAATTCATCAGGTACAATCATCATGGCTAGAAGAAGTTTTTTTTATAAGAAGGGTTCAGTTCTGAAATTCTCCCTTTACTGAGGTTTTTCTAGAAATTACCAGAGTATGGAAGTAGCTCTGTGCTGACAGTCCTGAGTTTGGCTGCAGGATTGATGACTCAGCAATGCATGGCTAGACTGAGTAGGATTTTATTAGAATGCCTTCGGTGGATTTGAGTAGATGTTTTATTTAATAATGGTATAATGAAGGGAGCATCGTATTTGGACTCAGGAAACAACTTCAAGTCTTGGCTCTGCTTCATATTTCCTATGTGACCTTGAATGAGTCTTTCAACTTCTCTGACTTTCAGTCTTTTTATGCTTTTTAAAAAAATCTGCCAAAAGGGATGATAGTGGTTTCTACCTACCCCCTCTGTTTCAGAGTTGTATGAGGATGAGAAAAAGGAGAGAGAAAATATATGTAAAAGTACTTTGTAAGTTTAAAAGTATTAGTTAGCTATAGTTTTATAAATTATAACATTTTGTTTTTGATACATAGGTTTCTTAAAAAATCATTTTTCTTCCTCAATTTGGCCACAGTTTACTTGCATTCTCCTTACCTTTGTACCATGTCTCCGGTTTTGGGGGCAATTTTGTTCTGTCCCCCCCACCCTGTCTTTCAAATAGGTGGCCCTTCCTCACTTCTCTCCATTAGAAGAGATGACCATATTATTTTTTCCCGTGAAAAAGATGAGTTGCTTTTTCATTTCGTACGTAGCTATTTAGGGTAACAAGCTAGCTGTCGTATTAAACCTATAAGCCACGTGTTAGGTTTAATATTTGGTACTAAATTTCCCTTCTTCGTGGTTAAGTGCCTTGTACTACTGCCTTTTCGCTCGGCTCTCTGCTTCCTCTAGATGTACTTGACACCTAATATGCCCTTACCTGGTCAGACTCATTTGTCGGTTTGCAATAAGTCATGGACCTTATCAGGATAAACTTTGTGGACGTAGATGGCAGGGTCATATATTCCAACTCCCCCAATACTGACAAGAAGAGATGTCATTTGTTGACCTGACCCCTTTGTCCTAGTTGGAGCTAAGGGTCTTTGCTAGTCCTTAGTGATTATAGATACTTGGAGACACAACTTTGTTTGGATAAATGGAAGTATCTTCCCTTTCTGATGCCTAAAGCTGATGAGGTTTTCAATTTGAGTGTTTTTTTTTTTCCGCTTTTCTTCCTGGTTAAGAGAAGAAAGTTTTTTACCTGAGGGTTTTCGAAAGCACTCTGAGTGGCTACTGTTTATCATACCAACTTTTTTATTCAAGCTAATTTAAAAAGTAAAGTTGTATATTTTAAGTGGCACTGAGATTAATGTCTATTTTAGAGAACAGTCTTCTGTAGCATAAAATACTCTTTTATTCTTAGGAGATTTATTTATGCTTCTTTCTTAGGTCTGCTTTCATTGTTTGGAGTAATATTTTAAAAAATAACTTGTCTCTTTTTAAAATTAGAGGCTAGTTTCCAAAAAGTCACCGATTATTCTAAATTAAAGCAAAGGAATTACAAATACAGAGTGTGTTCATAATATATTTAGAATTACTACCGGGCTTATTGTGCATTTTATTTCAGAAAATACGCTGTTCTTGTAGTTATATAAAAATGATTTATGTTCATGCTGTGTTAATAGCCAGCAGAGACTTATTTAAGGAGTATTCCCTCCAGTAATGATGAACTGAAGGCATTCTGGTCGCAGCCATCTTTCATGGAGGTGTGGGAAGACTGAACCTGGAAAGGGGTCGTGCAGGTCTCTGTATGGTTTCGTTACTCATTGGGAATTCAAAGGTTGGCATATACTTTTAAACATTCATATATAGGGGAAAATCATATCTTGGCCTAGAAAAAATCTGAATTCTAAACATATTTCCGGGGCAGTGCTCTCGGTGTGCGTTATTGTATGCTGTATAGTTGATTAAAAAAAAAAATCCCTGGGTCCCTAAGTATAGCCTTGCAATTATAATCAAAAGCTTGTAGTTTGGAATACTCACTAGATCAGAGAGATTCAGAAGTAGCAAGATTATGCAGTTTGGACAGCTTGAGCAAGGAATTTGGCTGGAAATAGCATGACTTCTCTAGAACACCACTTACCAGACTTAGTTATAGTTACAATTATAATACAGCTTTCATATTTTTCAATAATATATACATTAAATTATATTCTTAAAATTGTTACCATTCTGTGATAACATAGTGTCTTTTCTATTTAGATACCCAAAAAATATTCACCAACATATACTTAAAATTAAAAAAAAATTTTAATGAACAGTCAGTTTTAAGAAAAAATGGAAACGGTGGCGATGATTGCGCGCCATGATGAATGTAATTAACGTCACTGAATTGTGCGTGTGAAAAATGCTGAAATGGCAGGTGTTTTAAAACAAAGTGGGAAAATAGGTTTTGGGAAATCTATATTTGAGAATAAAACTGCAGAAAGTAATACTTAAAAATGAGAAGGAAGAATTTATATGCTTCTATTCTCTCCAGGAATAAAAAGGCATGTAGTTTCTGTACCCAAGGCAGTAACAAGAGGCTGAATATAATTTTCTACCTCTGAACATATTTCAACAATGACAGCATGATTTTTTTCTGTAACATATGGAAAGGAGTTGTAGTAGTACTATATCTAAATAGGGAAAAAGGTATGGTTACTGTATTTTTTTAAAGCATATTCAGATAGGCTAACTGAATTTGGTATTCTCACAAATTATATATAAATAGCCACCATACTTGTGACTTAAAAACTGCTGGGTTTTGTTGTCCGGTCATATTGGAGCTCACATGTTTTGATTAGTGAGGGTGAAGCAAAGGTTCCCCTGAAGTCTGCTCCTGTCAAGTAAAGCCCTGTAATACCTGACTCAGCAGGTGCTGGGGTGGTGTCACACCCCACTGGCATTTACTGGAAGAGATGTATGCTTGAATATTTTCAGGGTAACTCTGTTTTCAGAAGCTCTTTGCCAACCCTTCTCTTTCCTTTCAACTCCATTTCCTTAGGAATTTCACTTGTTTCCACTTCCCTCTCTTTTCCCTTCTCTTACCTGGTGATCTTAGGTCTCAGAGATTAAAAAACAAAAAAAGTTTCTTTTATCTTCAAAATATTTTTTTGTTTTTCCAGTTCCAAAGCAATTATTTGGTTAAGGGTAACCTTCACGTAAGGTCTGGAGGAGAATGCAGGGAACTGTTCTATGTTTTCCTAATGGAAGACAGAGGGTACAGAGTGCCCTGAAGAGGAGTCATATACCAGGTGAGAATAAAAGGTGATTATAGCCTTGCAGGAAGTCAGGAATAAATGGAAGAGATGAAGAGAGTAAAACCAAGTGTAGTATAGGAAGCAGCAATGAGTGTTTTATTAAGTGTGCAAATTTTATACTTATCAGATTTTCAGGGGCAGATTATCCAATTGGCAAGGTAAGCACAGTGCTTACCTTGCTTACCCCATGATCTGTACAGAACAATGAAAGATGTGGTAAAACCCATGTGAAATTGTTCACTATAGATTAGTAAGTAAGCACAAGTAAGCCCATGCTTACCTTGGCTTACTGGGTCATTCGCCCCTGTCAGGGATTGTAAATTTGAAAAGAAGTCTGGATTCTGTACCAAGGTGCTGTCAGGTTGGGAGAGAGACAGATGCCAGCCATACCTAGAAGCAGAAGCTTTGATGTGGTGAAAAAGTGTGAACTTGTTCACTGCAGATGATCTGTTAAGCACTGTGCTTACCTTCCCTGTTGGATAATCTGCTCCTGCAGGTTCTAGTGAATAAAATTAAAGTGTGCTCACGAGGGCCCAAGCATCTTCCATGTGTGTTCTCATTCCATGGCCAATGTAACACGTGAGCTCAGGAGAGAACAAATAGAGTAATTTGAAGCAGGAGGAGACGGGAGGAGTAGCCTCGGTGATCCTGAAATAATATTGATCAAGGAACAACAGGGAGGGAAAGAAGAAATGTTTGAAGTCAAGGAGGCCTGTAGCAGCAGGCGAGTGTTAGGAGGGGATAGCGCTTGCTTGGTCAGCTCAGCAGAAGAGAAACAGTGCATTAAGGTCGGCGCTTGGGACAGCATCGGAAGAGAAGGGCCAGCAGAGGTGCAGTGAAGGTAAAATCTGGACTATCAGAAAGGAAGTATCTTGGGGAAATTGGTTAATTCCAATTCTTTGAACTGTCCCAGCCTACAAATATAATTGCATGTACAATTTTAACTCTTAACTGCAGCATATGTTTAAATTGATACCTGGGCTCTATATGGGCAGTGAAGATACAGTTTATGTCCACTTTTAGATAGTGGAGGTATTAAAAAAAAGTTTTTACATCAAATAACTGTTGTTGTCATTACTGTTAGAGTTTCAGTTGTGTTTGCCGCCCAGAATAACATGCAAGAATCCAGGACAAGAATCCTAAAATTCATTTTATTTGGCAATGAGCAAGTCTATATTATGATCCCCTGCCCTCTGCTTCTTGTAAGAATTTAATCAAATAGGTAATCTTCTGCATGTGTAAGAATTTTAAACTCTGAAGTATCTATAGATATGGGCTAGACTGACTTTAACATTTTAGAGGTTCACCCCCACTAGAATGGCTAAAATCAAAATAACAAATGTTGGTGAAGATGTGGAAAAATTGGAACCCTCATTCATTGCCGATGAGAATGCAAAATGATACAGCCACTATAGAGAACGGTTTGGCAGTTCCTCAGAGAGTTAACCAGAGCCACCGTATAACCCAGCAATTCCGCTCATAGGTGTATGCCCAAGAGACTTGAAAGCAGCGATGCAAACAGACACCTGTTCACCGGTGTTCATTGCAGCACTGGTCACAGTAGCCAGAAGGTGGAAACTCCCTGAATGTCTATCAAGAGACAAATGCGTAAACAAAATGTGGTAGATACATGCAGTGGAATATTACTCAGCCATGAAGAGACAGGAAGTCCTGATACGTGCTACAACATGGGTGAACCTTGAAAACTTTATGCGGAATAGAGTACGTCCATCACAAAAGGACAAATATTACATGATCTTATATGAAATACCTAGAATAGGCAGATGTATAGGGATCAAAGTTTGATAGTAGTTCCCAGGGGTGAGGGGGAGGGAGAAAGGGAGAATCATTATTGAGGGGCACTGAGTTTCCGTTAAGGGTGATGAAAAATTTGGCAATGGTATTGGTGACGGTGACACAACACGACTGACGCATTTGGTGTTGTGAAAAATGTTGAAATGGTAGATGTTGTGTTATGCATATTGTTATACAGTGAAAAGAGAAAGTGTTAGAGATTAAGCAAATGTTGGTATTAATTATTGCATTGTAAAATTCCTTCTTAATTGGCAGATCGCTGAGAGCGTGAGACTTGTGTTTAAACAGCCGTATCAGCTATGGCATGGTCTGTTCTGTTTCGTGTATTTGTTTTCTAGCTATAAGAGGTGCGCATTCCCCAAACAAACAATTGAATTTATTCTCACAGTTGTCCTAACAGTTAAGTAACTTATTCCTTTTTCTTTAGTGCAGGGTTGCTTGTCTATTTACTGATTGGTAATAGAGTTCCTAGCCACTTTACCTGATTAGAAGGTTGTTTGTACTGTTAATTGGCCTTAATATCAATGTCTCTTAGAACAGAAGATAAATAGGAGCAGTGTTCTGTTTTGCTTGGACATGTACTTTCTCCTAAATGACTGTACACAAATTTGAAGTTAAATTGTATTAATGAAATGCCTCTTTAAAGTGATTAGACAGACGGGCCTTGGACAGGACATCCTTTAGTCATTCAAAAGATGTTTACTAAGTATGTTCTATAACAGGCACTAGGCCAGGTACTAAGGAGCCCTGGTGGCACAGTGGTTAAAATATTCAGCTGCTAACCAAAAGATTGGTGCTTTGAACCCACCAGCCGCTCTGTGGAGGAAGGATGTGGCTGTCTGCTTCCACAAAGATTTACAGCCTTGGAAACCCTATTGGGCAATTCTACTCTGTCTTATAGGGTCACTATGAGTTGGGTTTTTTGGCTTTAGGCCAGGTATACAGGATGAAGAAGAAAGTCCCTGCCCTACAGGAGCAGAAATCTGAGGCAGAATGAGCAAATATGGGGCGCTTGTGTTGCTGCGAAGCCCTGGGTGGTGCGAGTGGAGGTTGAAATCTAGCCAGAAGTGCCTTGGAAGAAAGGTCTGGTAATCTACTTCCAAAAAAACCAGCCACTGAAAACCTTATGGAGCACAGTTCTACTCTGACACACACAAGGTTGCCGTGAGTCAGAGCCGACTCAATAGCAGCTCCTCCTCCTGGTCCGCGGTCAGTAACGCAGGCACTTTCCTGCTGAGCATCCTTCTAAACCCAGTGCTGTAGGCAACCAGTATCACCTGCTTGGAGGTGAAACCTTTTGGCTCTTCAGTCTAAGTGTTACTGTATTTAAAAGTCAAATTGGTAAAGACAGATTTCTTAGAAAAAAATTACTTTAGAAATTAAGGTGTTAATTGGATTTAAAGATGCTGAAAGATGTTAAATCTTTTGTTATTTGCTTCAGCTGAAATGATTCATTGACTTTCAGAAATACGAGCTGAGTTTAGATAAAAATAAATTCAGTAGACTTGGTTTCTCACTTGGATAAACTTTAATTGCTAGACTAAAAAAAAAAAAATTGCTGTCGAGTCGATTCCAACTCATAGCGACAGAGTAGACCTGCTCCATAGGGTTTCCAAGGAGCAACTGGTGAATTCACACTGCTGACCTTTCGGTTGGCAGCGGAGCTCTTAACCACTGTGCCACAGGAGCTTCAGTTTCTAAATAAGCAGTATTAAGAGTCACCCAAAGAAAATAGAAGTATTTGTCTAATTTTTGCATGGGAGAGCTTTCTAAGCTTAAAGGTAATGGAAGAAATCATAAAGGAAAAAAATCAATAGATATAGAACATAAAAATTAAAAAATTTCTTTATGTCAAAAACAAAGCTAAAAGGCAGCAAAAGAAATTCAAGAAGAAAAACTTGCTGCCAATATGGCAAAGGGTTAATACCCTTAAAAACAAAAACAAACAAAAAACTTCACGTGAACACTAAGAAACTAGTAGCTCAATGGAGAAAATGGCACAAAATGGACAGTTAACACAATCAGGAGTTATAATTGGCTAATAAATATGTGAAAAAATGTTTACTTCAGCCTTATTAGTAAGCAAAAACGTGTAAGCTAAAACAAGAAATGCCAGTTTTGCTATTTAAATTAGCAAAAAACTGAAAAAACATTACGGTGGGATACACTGAGCCTGAGTTTAAATTGGTCCAGCCTTTCTGGAAAGATTAGCAAGTTCACCCATGGAAATCTTCTCTAAGGAAATGGTTAAAAATAAAACTAATTTTTATACCAAGATGTTCATGAGAGCGTTATTTATAGTAAAATAATTGTTTGTGAAAATTTATTTTAAATTAAAACATATTTAAAATAGAGAAATGGTTAAATTATGCTGTCAGATGGTAGAATAATATGTAGTTATTAATCACGTATACAAAGACTTTCTAATAATTCAGAAGAGGCTTTTATAAAATGTAAATGCAGATTATAATCTGAACTATGTAAAATAAACCATAGAAAAATATCTGAAGGTATATAAGTTTCCTGGGCTGCTGGAACAAATGATCAAAGCTCAGTAGCTTAAATCAAATTTATTTTCTCACTGTTCTGGAGGCCAGAAGTTTGAAGTCGGTATCTCTGGGCCAAAATCAAGGTGTTGGCAAGGCTGTGTCCCGCTCCCTCTGGAAGCTTGAGGCGAGAATCCATTCCTTGCCTCTTCCAGCTTCTGATGGCTGCCAGGTTGTGATCACACCACTCCAATCTCTGCCTCTAGCTCCTCTGCCTCTTCTTCTAAGGATGTTTGTGGTTGCACTTAGGACCCACCTGGATAATTCGGGATACCCTTCTGTCTCAAGATCCTTAAATCAATCACATCTGCAAAGATCCTAGTTTATGTACGGTAACATTTACCCGTTTCAGGGATTAGACCTGATATCTTTGGAGGCAATCGCTTAGCATACTACAGAAGATTGTAGTTAGTTGTCCTGGAGTTGGCTCCGACTCATGGAGACCTTATGTGAAACAGAACAAAACATCGTCTGGTCCTGCCCATCTTCGTGATCTTTGCTATGAGTCCGTTGTGTCAGTCCATTGCATTGAGGGTTTTCCTCGTTTTCGCTGACTTTCTACTTTACCAAACATGATGTCCTTTTGTAGCGATTCGTCTTTCCTGATGACATGTCCAAAGTAAATGAGCCGAAGTCTTGTCATCCCTGTTTCTAAGGAGCATTCTGGTTATATTTCTTCTTTGATTTGTTTGTTCTTCTGGCAGTCCATGGTGTGTTCGGTATTCTTTGCTGACACGCCACAATTCAAATCTATCAATTCTTCTTTTTTTCATTGTCCAGTTAATTTTAATGGTGATCTAATCTACCAGGCGCTCCTTGGAAACCCTATGGTGCAGTTCTACTCTGTCCTAAAGAGTCGCTATGAGTTGGAATTGACTCGATGGCAATGGTTTTTCTTTTTTTTCCCCCAACTCTGGATAGTGTATTATGCAGGATTTTAATTTTATTTCTCATGCCCTCTATCTTCTTCCAGGAAGACACAGAGAAATATCATTAACTCCATGAGCTTCTCTTGAACTGTATCAGTTGATTTAAACCTTTTTGGATTCCTTCATTATCGGGTCTATCTGCTTAGATGTTCAGAAGGGATTCACAAACATGTAGCAGTGGAGCTTTTTCTCCTTTCCAGTTTTATGATGATCATTTTGGTTTGAAGTTATATCCTACCAGGACAGTTGAATAGAATTCCTTTATTATTTTTCCTCCCATGGTTTGCTTTTGAAAGATTTTTAACCACTAAACTATATTTAGTAATAGTTTTCTCATTTTAATTAATGAACCCACCAAAAACCAAACCCACTGAGTTGAGTCCATTCTGACTCATAGCGACCCCATAGGACAGAATAGAATTGCTCCGTTGGGCTTTCAAGGCTGTAAATTTTTACTGAGGCAGACTGCCACATCTTTCTCCTGAGGAGAGGCTGGTGGGTTCAAACCACCGACTTTCATTTAGCAGCCGAGTGCTTTAACCACTGTGCCACTAGGGCTGCAGTTAATGAGCAACATATATGAATTCCAGCTAGAACTTCTGATCATTATGAAATAGCTGATGGAAAGAAATCTTAAGGGACAGTGTAGAATTTCCATTGGCAATGTGAAATACTGAAAATGCCTCATGGCTTATCACTCTTATCCCCTTCACAGGCAGAGAGCATGGATTTTTTTCTTCCTAAGTGTCCTGAGAACCCTAGGGTGAGATCACTTTTAGGATTTATTTCTTGAAATATCTTTTTTAAATTGTTGTAAAAATGTAGATGACATAACAATTGCCAATATAATGTTTCTTGAAATGTCTTTTAACAGATACGTTCTTTCAAGTTATTCTCTTTCTTAAGGAAGTGTAATGTGACTGGTTTTCTACAGATTTAATCATTGAATCCAAAATTTAAAAAAACTTGTAAGCTTATT
Source organism: Loxodonta africana (assembly GCF_030014295.1). NCBI lineage: Eukaryota > Metazoa > Chordata > Mammalia > Proboscidea > Elephantidae > Loxodonta > Loxodonta africana. Next base: position 11,475,047 of record NC_087351.1, read on the forward strand.
CATCATCTTTAATAAAACTGTATCTGGTTTTATGAGAACCCTTTTAACTTTTGGGCAGCATTCAGAATTTCTGTTTTTAGGTTAGTAACCACCTCAATTTCCCTTTGATTTTAAACTCACTCTCTGCCTTACTTTTTAACTGTTTATTTTGATGGACGGATGGCAGTGTGATGAAATTTTGAGATTTAAATGCAGGAAACCTCAACTGTGTTTTCAGCCGTAGCTACCAATAAAAAAAAACCAATAGGATCTCACATATCACTTCTACCCAGATATGCCCGTCACTTCTTGAAGGTGTCTTCGTTTATCTCCAGGATCGCTCCGGAGTTGGTGTACTCCAGGTCACAGGATCATTTAGATTTTATTAAGATTGTTTCCCCTTTCCTATCCAGCTGAAGATTTCGGCTACTAATGTTAGTATTGTTGCTACTACTATGGGTCCCTGCTTTTCTCTACTCCTTTGAATTCCCCAAGTCCTTTCTTTAAGAAGTAAAGAAAACCAGGGAAACTTGTGTACTTGCGCTGGGACTACAAAAACAACAGTTAGTTTATAGGGTAGTTTTTTTTTTTTTTTTTTTAATAGGAGTGGGTTTCAAGTCTTTAGATTATTTTGTTTTGTTAAAGTCACAGGGAACCTTTCCAAAATGTTGTATTTTACGGTAAAACTGTGACAGAGCAAGAAAACCTCCTGCCACAAGTGATTAAATGAGGTATGGTCAAGGTCACCATTTCATTTCTGAGTTGTATGCTGCAGTGTCTTGCTTGCTTTCTCCCTATTTTATTCATATTGGATAATGTCTTTATCTTTTATCCAGAATGGTATTATCTCACCAATATTAGCTATTTACAGGTGGACTGAATTGACTTTCCTTATTGTGAATTTAAATATGTACTCTGGTAGACTGGGAATTTCAATTTTAGAATTTTTAGCTTTTAATTACAGTTAGTTATGATCACTGCCTTTGACTGGAATCTCTGTACATGAGAAGTATGCTTGAAAAGTGACCAAAAATAGTAAAGTTAAGCAAATCTATAATTTTGAAAATCTCAAAAAAGCTTTACAAAAGATTAGAATCTAAGACTTTGGCAGGGATGCTTATTTTCAGTATGAACAGAGGGAAGTGGAGGCACAGAGGCCATCCTTCAGCCCCAAAGTGTGTCTGTAGAGTTGGAATTCTGTGTTTCATAAGGAAGCTGCTATGATTTTTTTCCCCTGAACTATTATTTTTTTCTACATATGGAAAAATGCATGTTTTCTTTACCTTTTTTAATACTCGAAGGCTGAATGGACTGTTAAGAACCTCTGCTCACGTTGCTTATAAAGCTTGAGAGTCATAAAAATCAGGCTGGAGAGTGAGCTTCTCCTGCAGAGTGGATTACTGCAGGAGGAAAACTGGCCACAGGCTTGGGTGCTGTTGAGTTAGGAACCTGGTTGATTTAAGGGAGATGATGTCACTGAAGCAGCGTTCCGCTTGTGCTGCGTTGCCCTGAGACGATTCTGCCAGGCAAAGGAGAAGCAAAGAACGCACGTGTCTGTCTTAAATTTTTTTCCTTAAGAATTTTTCTTATGATTTCCTTGTGATTTTGGGAGGGACCAAATATTCTATCTTTATTTTTTAGAAATGTACCAAAAGGGAATATTTGAAAGAAAATTAAATAAATCTAAGCATACATCAGTTTTTAAAGTAGAAGAAAATGTTTTATGCCAGGGAGAATATCTTATTTCTTCTGTATTGTCCTGGGATTCCTATCTTAATGTAAACTCCCGGAAAGTAGAGTATAACTATTTCAATAAATTTCTATGTTTAAAAAAAAATTATGTTAGGAGATAACCCAAATTTCCATTAACTGGTGAATGGCTAAACAAATTGTGGAACATCCATAAAATGGAATACTACTCAGCAATATAAAGGAATATACTGCTGCATGCAGCAACATGGGTGAATCTCAGAAGCATTAAGCCAAGAAGCCAGATATGAAAGCTTATTACTGTATAATTCTATTTCTGTGACATTCTGGAAAAAGCAAGTATCTAGGGACAGAAATCACATCAGTGGTTGCCAGGAACTGGGGTGAGGAGAAGGAATTGATTAGAGAAGGACACGAGGCAAGTTTCTGGGGTGATGGAAATATTCTATATCTTGATTGTGGTGGCGGTTAGATGACTGTATACATTTATCAAAGTACGTTACTTAAAAAGGGTGAGTTTTATTTTTTGTAAATTACACATCAATAAACCTGACCCCTACCCCCTAAAAATAGTTATGATATAACGAGTAGGTGTACAAAAAATACTGGTACTTCATTGCAATTGGATTAGCCTGATACCTGCTGTTTCCTAGCCACTAGCTCATTGAATTAGAGTACTTACTTGCAAGCAGCAGAGACAAACTCTGGCTGATTTTTTTGTTTTTAAATAATTTTTGTTGTGCTTTAAGTGAAAGTTTACAAATCAAGTCAGTCTGTTGCATATAAACTTATATATACTTTACTACATATCACCATTTACTCTCCCCCTAATGAGTCAGCCCACTCCCTCCTTCCAGTCTCTCCTTTTGTGACTGTTTTGCCAGTTTCTAACCCTCTCTACCCTCCCATCTCCCCTCCAGACAGGAGATGCCAACACAGTCTCAAGTGTCCACCTGATACAAGTAGCTCACTCTTCATCAGCATCTCTCTCCAACCCATTGTCCAGTCCCTTCCATGTCTGATGAGTTGTCTTTGGGAATGGTTCCTGTCCTGGGCCAACAGAAGGTTTGGGGACCATGACCGCCAGGATTCTTCTAGTCTCAGTCAGACCATTAAGTCTGGTCTTTTTATGAGAATTTGGGGTCTGCATCCCACTGATCTCCTGCTCCCTCAGGAGTTCTCTGTTGCGCTCCCTGTCAGGGCAGTCATCAGTTGTGGCTGGGCACCATCTAGTTCTTCTGGTCTCAGGATGATGTAGGTCTCTGGTTCATGTGGCCCTTTCTGCCTCTTGGGCTCATAGTTATCGTGTCACCTTGGTGTTCTTCATTCTCCTTTGATCCAGGTGGGTTGAGACCAATTGATGCATCTTAGACGGCTGCTTGTTAGCATTTAAGACCCCAGACGCCACACTTCAAAGTGGGATGCAGAATGTTTTCTTAATAGAATTTATTTTGCCAATTGACTTAGAAGTCCCCTTAAGCCATAGTCCCCAAACCCCCGCCCTTGCTCCGCTGACCTTCGAAGCATTTAGTTTATCCCGGAAACTTCTTTGGTTTTGGTCCAATTCTGGCTGATTTTATCAAGGGATACGGGCCAGTTCATTCAGGTTCAAACCCCTGCTGAGAATTTGCATTTCTAACAAATTTCCAGGACTTATGCACAAGAATCACCTGAGGATCTTGTTAAACTTGAGATTCTGATTCAGTATATCTCAGGTGGAAACACAAATTCTCAGCAGGGAACTTGTTAGAAATGCAAAGTCTTGGCAAAGGTTCAAACAGGAATGAACAGGTTTGAAGCCCTGATTTTAAAAGAAGTGAAGGTTATTGAAAAGACATTAACTCACAGAATTTATAGGAAGGGTGCAGAATATAGGCTTGAATGAATAACAAGGGAGGCTAGGGCGCCCTCGTGACCACCGCCAAGAGAACACCAGAGTCAGTGCGGAGGGAATCTTCTGCCTCTGCCGCTGAACTCTGGATGCCACGGCTTGCTGCACGGTCACCAAGGCCCCTGGATACCAGGCACCAGGGCTGCGCGGCCGCCACTGCTGCCCCTGCACTTGATGCTGCAGCTGTCGTAGCTGTCTCCACCTGTGGCCGGGGCCGGTTCTCCTCGGTCCCCGCGTCTTCACTGTCAGAGCTTTAGAGTCAGGGTCTAGGGTGGGAATTTCAGCCAAGCCCAAGTCATATGCTCTATCCTAGCTGCAAGGGAGGCTGAGAAAGTGAGTATCTGGTGTTTTCAGCTTTTATAGTATCTCCCACCAAGACTCATAAAGTATGGGAGGCAATTCACATGCTGGGCGGAACAAAAAGGCCGTTGTAGCCATGCTGTCGCTGTTGGTGTGGTTCAGTGGTTTCTGACTCGTAGGGACCCCATGTACAACAGAACGGAACACTGCCTGGTCCTGTTGCTATGTCTGAGCCCAGTGTTGCAGCCACTGTTTCAATTCATCTTGTCAAGGATCTTCCTCTTTTTCGCTGACCCTCTACTGTACCAAACATGATGGCCTTCTCCAGGGACTGGTCCCTCGTAATAACACGTTCAAAGTACGTGAGATGAAGTCTCTCCAGCCTCACTTCCAAGGAGCACTCTGGCTGTACTTCTTCTGGGACAGCCTTGTTTGTTAATCTGGCAGTCCGTAGTGTATTCAATATTCTTTGCCAGCACCATAATTCAAATGAATCAATTCTTCTTTGGTCTTCCCCATTCATTGCCCAGCTTTTGCATGCACGTGAGGTGACTGAAAATACCATGGCTTGGGTCAGACATACCTTAGTTCTCAAAGTGACATCTTTGCTGTTTAACACTTTAAAGAGGTCTTTTGCTGCAGATTTGCCCAATCACGAGTTGTTTGATTTCTTGACGGCTATTTCCATGGGGGAGCCCTGGTGGTGCAGTGGTTAAGAGCTCAGGCTGCTAATCAAAAGGTCAGCAGTTCAAATCCACCAGCCACTCCTTGGAAACCCTATGGGGCAGTTTTACTCTGTCCTCTAGGGTCACTATGAGTCAGATTTGACATGACGGCAACAGGTTTTTTGGTTTATTTCCATAGGTGTTGATTGTGGATCCAAGTAAAATGAAATCCTTAGCCACCTCAACGTTTTCTCCATTTATTATGATGTTGCTTATTGGTCCACTTGTGAGGATTTTTGTTTTCTTTATGTTGAGGTGTAATCCATACTGAAGGCTGTGGTTTTTGATCTTCATCAGTAAGTGCTTCAAGTCCTCTTTGTTTTCACCAAGCAAGACTATGTCATCTACATATAGCAGGTTGTTGGTGAGTCTTCCTCCAATCCTGATGCCAAGTTCTTCTTTATATAATCCAGCTTCGTGGATTATTTGCTCAGTATACAGATTGAATAAGTGTGATGAAAGGATACAGCCCTGATGCACACCTTTCCTGATTTTAGACTGCACGCTATGCCCTCATTGTGTTTGAATGACTGCCTCTTGGTCTAGGTACAGGTTCCTCATGAGCACAATAAAGTGTTCTCGAGTTCCCATACTTCTCAATGTTGCCATAATTTGTTATGATCCATACAGTGGAATGCCTTTGCCTAGCTGATAAAACACAGGTAAACACGTTTCTGATATTCTCTGCTTTCAGCCATGATCTATCTGGCATCAGCAATGATATCCCTTGTTTCATGTTCTCTTTTCTGAATCCAGCTTGAATTTCTGACAGTTCCCTGTTGAGGCACTGCTGCAACCTTTTCGTAACTATCTTCAGCAAAATTTTGCTTGCATCGGATATTAGTTTCCACATTATATCTATACATCCTCAAGATATGAACCAAGTTTAAAATTTACTTTCTGTAGCTGTTATCCTGCTACTAAATGGGCTAGCATTCTGTTAATTTTTATTACTGTATGGTGCTATTTATGAGTACATTCCACTTGAGATTCATACATGATCTCTGATCTTCAGGCTGATTTTAATTTGAAGAATAGTTCTGCATCTGCCAAAAATGATCAGTGAGGTATGCTTTGAACATGTCAAGTAGTCAATAAATGAAAGTTGGAAAAGTATGTTTTTCTTATGCAAAGTTGTGCTTAGAATACAAAAATAAACAGTACACTGCAAGAATGCACTGTGTTCAAATGGGAGTAACCTCAGTTTGGATTATCATTGGGAGATGTATTGCTACACTCACGTCAAAAGGTCAAATGAAAAACATCTTGGCCTTACCTTATCAGCACCTGCTGAGATGAGCATTTGTACTAGTAAGTAAAGGTTCAGGAAACCAAAGAAAATGTGCTGGGGGTAGACTTTGAAGGGGAGTGGGACTGAGAGGTAGGGAGGACAGTGAGGCGCAGGAAAGAACAGGTGGTAGGGGTTCCAGGAGAGAAGCCTCTTGTCTAGCATGTCTCTATTACATTATGTCCTGCTTTCCTAAGGTTAAGGGGCAGCATCCAATAGCTCTCAAGTTGCAAGACTCCCTCTTGCAAGAAGAAAGGCAGAGATAGAGAATGTAGGGTTACAAATGGGTGATGACACCATCAGCATTTAATTTGACTTGTATGAAATGAAGTGGAGGCACTTGACGAGGCAACGTTCAGGGCTTCTAATCAGCTGCAGACTCTCCCCATGCAGCAAGAGTCCTTGTTAAAAATCTTCACCTGGCAGAGACAGGGAGGGAGGCAGATAGCAGCTCTTTGCCCTTGCCTGAGACCCTGCAGAAGTTGTTATTCAGTAGACATTCACTTTTCCTCTCTTTCATGTCTGGTGAAGAATGAACACCTTGGCATGTAGCTTCAAGCAGGTTTAGTTAGCAGTATGACTTATCAAATGGTAGGATATCTATATGCACTGAAGCCAGGTTCTCAGCAGCTCAGCTTCCAGTAGTCATATGAGGATCAATAAGTAATGGGACTCCAGAGCAGTTACTAAATAGATGTATGAGGCAGGGAAGTTTGATGTGAAGGAGCCTTGGTGATGCAACGTTTAAGCACTTGCTGCTAACTGAAAGGTTGGTGGTTTGAACCCACTCAGTTGTCTCCGCAGGAGGAAGACCTGGCTGTCTGCTCCCATAAAGTTTACAGCCTAGAAAATCCTACGTGGTAGTTCTCTGTCACATGGGGTCGCTATGAGTCAAAATCAACTGGACAGCACCTAATAACAACATCAAAAGAAATAATGTAACGAACGTGCTAAAATACACTGAAAGAAGTACATTATGGCTACAATATTTATTCATTAAATCATTTAAATAGTATATAGAGTGTGCCCACTCTGTCCCAGGCACCAGTCATGCCACACAGAATGCAGGTAGACCCGTTCCCTGTCTTTGAGACGTTCACCGCCTACTGGGGAAGTAGACACTGAGTATAAAGGAGTGTGGTATGCACATGTTTAACGCTTTACTAACATCCTCGGGGAAACCCTGGTGGCATAGTGGTTAAGAGTTACAGCTGCTAACCAAAAGGTTGGCAGTTGGAATTCACCAGGCGCTCCTTGGACACTATGGGGCAGTTCTGCTCTGTCCTATAGGGTTGCTAGAGGGTCGCCATGAGTTGGAATCGACCTGATGGCATCAGGTTAACATCCTCAGAGAGTGAAGCATAATATAAGCCCTGAAGATGTGGAGCTGGGGTGGCTACAAGGGTTTTAAGACATTTCTCAATTTTTTAGCCTGGAGGCAGGAAAAAACATGGCTATGAAGGAAATAACAGAAATCCAAAATTGACAAGCAGTAGTAAAAAAAAGCTAGTAGAGAAAAGAAAGTCAGGATTAGGCAGTGTAATGTAAATGTGAAGACAAATGGAGAAATAGTTAAAAGTAAAAAAGTTAAAATACTAGAAAATTAGGTGGATATTTGGTTTTAGTGAAGAGATTTTTAATCATAAAAGCTGAGGAAAAGTTGAAAGTAGAGTAATACGTTTAGCTACATGTGAAGAAGAGGAAGGAAAAAAAAAACCCTTCTGAGTGTTTGTTAACCTAAATGAATCTAAATGATGGAGTACCTAGTAACCTGGGGAAAAGATTTTGAGGCAGGACAGGCTTTCTTTAATTCATACCCTTAAGTCTGTTGTACCTATTTACTAAAAAAAAAAAAAAAGACACTAGGAGTAGGGAAGGAAGGAAAGAAGGGAATCTGAGGTTCTTATAACCCTTTTAGGAAGTGCCTCTGCCTAAAAATCCCAAGAAGGAATGAAAGAACATAAGGCTCTTAAAGGTGACAGACAGCTCAGTACAAAAGCGGAGGAAGAAGTCTTTCAGCTGAACCCCATTTCCTGAGGAAAGGATCACTTTTGGTTTGGCGGGGAATGTGTGGAGGGAGGGGAACGTATCGGGGGGAAGGCGTAGTTTGGAGCTTGGGCCATTTAGAGGGAAGCAGACAGAGCTAGATGTCAGTCCATCCCTGAGGGAAGGAAAAGCTGGTCGCCAGATGCCGTCTTCCTGCATCCCCGGAAGTCATCAATGGTATAATTTCTGTTGTTGTGGGTGCCGTCGAGTCGATTCTGACTCATGGTGGCCCCACGTGACAGTATAACTGCGCCGTAAGGTTCCCTAAGCTGTGATCTCTATGGGAGCAGGTCACCAGGTCTTTCTTCCACAGAGCCTCTGGGTGTGTTTGAACTGCCAGCCTTTTGGTTACCAGCCAAGTGCTTAACTGTTGCACCATGAGGACTCCTTGTAGTCGTTTATACAAATCGTTTATGATTTGTTTAATTACTGCGAATCACAACAATGATATGCCTTAACTCCATGTCGGATTATTATTGTGTTTTATTAGAAAACTATACATAACCTTTGTAGTTATCATGTTGCATGATTGCTGTCGATAGAAAACATTACCATGGAGAAGTGTACTGATGGGTGGATGAGATTTTGTGGCACTCTTTAAGTCACAGTATTCCTTTCAGCAATTGTTTAATGAAGCAACTTACTAAGCTTTGGGGGTATTACAGTGAAAGGCAACGTCCCAAACTAAAGAGACTTTTGATTTGGTGAGTGAACATCAAATCACCATTTCCATGAACTGTACTAACCCGTTGAAAACCCACTGCCTGCAGTGGGGTCAATTCTGACTCTTAGTAACCGTTTAGGACAGAGTAGAACTGCCCCGTGGGATTTCTAAGGAGCAGCTGGTGGATTCGAACTGCTGGCATTTTGGTTAGCAGCTGAGCTCTTAACCGCTGCACCACCAGGGCTCCCTGAACTGTGCTAAATGCTCTGATATAGGCAGGACACATTGGGAACGTGGCTCAAGATGAGTGTGGTCAGGGAAAGCTTTCTGGAGGAAGTAATAGTTGAACTGTCTTGAATGACTAAGTAGTAGTTAGTTGGGCATAGAAACTGGGGGAGCTGAGGGATGTTGCAGGTAGAAGAAACAGCATGAGAACAGGTGGGAGCTTCTCTGCCTGCATTGATTGCTGACTCAGGGAGGGACCAACAAGCATTCATGGGACAGGAAGGGAGATATAAAACAGTATACTTGATCCTGCTGACAGAGATCACATGGCTCACTTACTGGAGATGCATTTATTCTTTTGTGCCACCAGGGTGCTGTTTAGTGAATTACCTGCCTCTTCCAATGTACAGTATGACACGCTAGTGGCCTGATAAAATTAATGCAACAAGTGAGCAATTTACTTTCTTATCAAATCAGGGCTAGCAAGTTGCTTTGTGTACTTTTAGCTGGTGATATAGCTAGGGTTTTTAATTTTTTTGAAAGCCTAAAGGTAATTTTGTGGATAAGGAATCGTCCAGTAAAAGACTGAGATATTCCTAGATGTCATCATTAAAGTGTGATTAGTTGGTGATGACAGGTTTAATGCTTCAAATTAGCTTGATAAGCTCCATTCCAATCTGGATGTCCAAAATAGGGGATTAGTTGAATAAATCATGGTATATCGCTGTAATCACGTACTATTCAACTTTAAACATGAAGTGATAGAAGAATGTTTTAACATAGAAAGATGCTTATGATATTGTTAAATGTGTAAATGAGTGGCCTACAAGACGGTATGAATATCATGGTTTCACTTTTGTTAAAATGTATATTAACTGGTAAACCAGGTCTCAGTAGTCTGGGAGAATAAAATAGGTCATATTTGGATTAATTATCCAAATGATAATAACTCTTCCTGCCCCTGCCCCAATCTGTCAGAGTTCAGTCCGTCCTGTTAAACATCCCATAAAATGTCCCCAGTTATTTCTGGGAGACTTAAATGTCAGCAGTGGCCACTGTGAAGTGTTAGCCATGTTATCCATCTTTGGCTCAACCTTGTTGTTAGATGCTGCCCTCAAGCCTCCCTGAAGGCACTACTGAGAACACCAGGGCTTTGAAGAGAAGCTGCCTCCTGAGCCTATTAAAGCATCTAATTTGGGGGGCGACAGAGAGGTGTTGAATTTTGTTCAGAGGTGAAGAAAAATGGCTTCTTCCTCAGCTCTGGGCCACACTTTGTTGCCTGGGGTGAAAAATAGCACAAAGTCCACAGACCCACTCAAGAAATCAAGCAACTCCTCTAACTGCCGGTCTCCATCCTCTATTCACAAGGGTTCCAACTTGGCAGGTCAAAGCAGATGTAACTAAGCTCCCCAGCCCAACCTGCAGTTTCTCCTGTCTTCACCTCTGAGTGAATGTCACCATCATCCCCCTCGTTACTCACACCTGAAACCTGAGAGCCATACTGAACCCCTCTCCTCCCTTCACACCTAGCCTCTAAGTTCTCTTCATTCTTCTTCTTGATATCTTGAAAAGCTATTCATATTACTTCGGGTTTCACTGCCCTTCAGAATTCAGACCCTCATTTCTCATCTGTATTGTAACTATTCTTGCCGCTTCTAGTTTTTCCTCCCCTTTAATTTAGCCTACGAGTCGGAATCGACTCGATGGCAATGGGATTGGTTTTTTTGATTTATCCTCCACAGTCCTTTAGCACAGAAAAAAGCCCTTTATGGCTTAGCTTTGGTATGATACATCTGTGCCCTCTCTCCTCCCACTCACAGTCCCCCACGTGCATCTTATGTGTTGTTTCTATGCTCCCAGACATCTGTATTTTGTTACATGTTGCTTCTTCTGAATAGAATGCCCTATCCCTCCACTCCAATCCTGTTCCTCCTAAGACTGGGCTGTAATGCCACATTGTTTGGGAAACTTCCCGCAGTTCTTTTAAACCTGAGTTAGGTGCTTGTCTTTTTGTCCTGTTATGCCACTCTGTCTTTTCAATGACCTCTTACTTTCTTCATGTATGATGTCCTTGATGTCGTTCCACAACTTGTTTGGTCTTTGGTCATTAGTGTTCAATGCATCAAATCTATCATGAGATGGTCTCTAAATTCAGGTGGGATGTACTCAAGGTCATATTTTGGCTCTTGTGGACATGCTGTGATTTTCTTCAGTTTCAGCTTGAACTTGCATATGAGCAATTGATGGTCTGTTCCACATTCAGCTCCTGGCCTTGTTCTAACTGATAATTTTGAGCATGTCTGTCATCTCTTTCCACAGATGTAGTCAATTTGATTCCTGTGTGCTCCATCTGGTGAGGTCCATGTGTATAGTCGCTGTTTATGTTGGCGAAAGAAGGTATTTGCAATGAAGGAGTCGTTGGTCTTACAAAATTCTATCATTCCGTCTCCAGCATTGTTTCTATCACCAAGGCCATATTTTTCAACTACCGATCCTTCTTTTTTGTTTCCAACTTTCGCGTTCCGATCGCCAGTAACTATCAATCTCAAGAATAGATTTGACACATTGAACACCAGTGACTGAAGACCAAATGAATTGTGGAATGCCATCAAGGACATAATACATGAAGAACGCAAGAGGTCATTGAAAAGACAGGAAAGAAAGAAAAGACCAAGATGGATGTCAGAGGAGACTCTGAAACTTGCTCACAAATGTTGAGCAGCTAAAGCAAAAGGAAGAAACGATGAAGTAAAAGAACTGAACAGAAGATTTCAAAGGGTGGTTTGAGAAGGCAAAGTAAAGTATTATAATGACACGTGCAAAGAGCTGGAGATAGAAAACCAAAAGGGAAGAACATGCTTGGCTTTTTTCAAGCTGAAAGAACTGACAAAAGAATTTAAGCTTTGAGTTGCAATAGTGAAGGATTCTATGGGGGAAAATATTAAACGACGCAGGAAGCATCAAAAGAAGACAGAAAGAATACACAGAGTCACTACACCAAAAAATATTAGTTGATGTTTAACCATTTCAAGAGGTAGCATATGATCAGGAACCGATGGTACTGAAGGAAGAAGTTCAAGCTGCTCTGAAGGCACTGGCAAAAAACAAGGCTCCAGGAATTGAAAGAGTATCAACTGAGATGTTTCGACAAACAAATGTAGCGCTGGAGATGCTCACTCGTCTATGCCAAGAAATATGGAAGACAGGTTCCTGGCCAACTGACTGGAAGAAATCCATACTTATGCCTATTCCCAAGAAAGGTGATCCAACTGAATGTCGAAATTATAGAACAATATTATCAATATCTCATGCAAGCAAAATTTTGCTTAAGATCATTCAAAAATGGCTGCAGCCGTGTATCGACAGGGAACTGCCAGATAGTCAGGCTGGTTTCAGAAGAGGATGTGGAACCAGGGATATCATTACTGATGTCAGATGGATCCTGGCTAAAATCAGAGAGTACCAGAAGGATGTTTACCTGTGTTTTATTGATTATGCAAAGCCATTTGACTGTGTGGATCATAACAAATTATGGATAACAATGTGGAGAATGGGAGTTCCAGAATACTTAATTGTGCTCATGAAGAACCTGTACTTAGATCAAGAGCAAGGGGCTACTGATTGCTTTAAAGTCAGGAAAGGTGTATGCCAGGGTTGTATCCTTTCACTATACCTATTCAATCTGTATGCTGAGCAAATAATCCGAGAAACTGGACTGTATGAAGAAGAACAGGGCATCAGGATTGGAGGAAGACTCATTAACAACTTGCGTTATGCAGATGATACAGCCTTGCTTGCTAAAAGTGAAAGGGACTTGAAGCACTTACTAATGAAGGTCAAAGACCACAGCCTTCAGTATGGATTGCACCTCAACATAAAATGAAAATCCTCATGACTGGGCCAATGAGCAACGTCATAATAAAATGGACAAAAGACTGGAGTTGTCAAAGATTTCATTTTACTTGGATCCACGATCAACACCTATGGAAGCAGCAGTCAAGAAATCAAAAGATGCATTGCATTGGATAAATCTGCTGCAAAGGACCTCTTTAAAGTGTTGAAAAGCAAAGGAGTCACCTTGAAGACTAAGGTGTGCCTGACTCAAGCCATGGTATCTTCAATCACATGATATACATGTGAAAGCTGGACAATGAATAAGGAAGACCAAAGAAGAATTGACGCCTTTGAATTGTGGTGTTGGCGAAGAATATTGACGATATCATGGACTGCGAAAAGAACAAACAAATCTGTCTTGGAAGAAGTACAACCAGAATGCTACTTAGAAGCAAGGATGGCGAGGCTACATCTTACATACTTTGGACATGTTGTCGGGGAGGGATCAGTCTCTGGAGAAGGACATCATGCTTGGCAGAGTACAGGGTCAGCAGAAAAGAGCAAGACCCACGACGAGGTGGATTGACACAGTGGCTGCAATAATGAGCTCAAGAATAACAACAATTGTAAGGATGGTGCAGGACCCAGCGGTGTTTCATTCTGTTGTGCATAGGGTCACTATGAGTTGGAACCGACTCAATGGCACTTAACAAAACAACTAACATGCCACTCTGGGCATATTCCTGTCATCACACTTATCCCTGGTATTGCGATTATAGGTTTATGTGACTTCCAGGAGACTGTCTGATCTTTGAACGAAGAGTCCGATGGAGTCTTTTATCTCTGCATCCTTAGCGTCTAGCACCATGCCTGCTGAGAGTAAGTGATTGGACTCAGTCTGTATCAGCTATGCAAATTAGCACTTGCTCACATGCCAGCATTGGAAGAAAATCAGGTCTAAAAGAAATCTCATAAGTATAGGCTCTTTCCCCTTCCATTAAGTAGTCGTGGAAATTTATTTTTGAGGGCTGTTTTGAGTATGTGATGTTTCAGGCAGTTGCACATAATCTCCTGTGTTCTGATTTTTGTGAGTGATGGATTGAGTCAGGAGTATACAGTATACAGGATACAGTACAGCCTGGGGCAGGGGGACAAGGATTAGGGAGAGTAAAGATTTTGCAAAATACTGAAAGTATGTGTGGTAATCGCTGGAGCAGTCAGCTTCCAAGACTGCTTTATTTGTCAGATTAGGAGGTACAGAAGAAAGAAGGAAATGGATGTCTTATTATTTTGGTGCTATTGGATGAAAAATCAGTGAAAAGATATTGGAATGAACCAAGGTACTAGGCAGGGCTTAAGGACACAGCTATTTTTTTTTCCCTTTTCAATTTTTTTTCTTTCCCCCGGACAACAGGAAAATAGACGGGAACAATTCTTAAAAGACAGAAGTGCTACTAAGTCTATTTTGGAGTCCCTAACTTCTCATGGTAGTAGTGCAATGTCTCACTTCTGGTTATACCTCACCCTGGTGTGAGATGCTGAAGTTGTCAGAAGGGGTGAGGCAGAGGTTCTAAAATTCCTAAAATAAAATTTAGATATGTAGACCTATCATCCACGAGCTTTTATTTCACTTCCTTTTTACCTCAAACCGAGTGAAGTAAAATCCTAAGCATACTATTTAAAATCCAGTTCAGCCAGCTGCTCAGCTAGAAAGGTCAATCTTCATCAGTCCATTTACACTGAACAAACATAGTTGTAGCAGTGACAGAAGAGATCTGAATCAAGAAAAAAAAAAAATGTAGCCCAGTAAAATGATTCACTTGTCTAATCAGGCATATGAGTTGAACATAATTTGAAGGGTCTTCAGGTTTCTTTTTTTAAAAGCTTGAAATCAGAAATTTGCAGTTGACACACATGAGTCATGCAGATCTGATTAAAGTTCCTGTTATTTATTTATTTATTTTCAGCTCCTGGATTGTGATCATTCATTTTCTTTCCTGTTTGGAGTCTAGTGAAGAAAGGAAGCGAGAGTAATTTAAAGTGAAATTAGATTGTAAATTTGCATATTGTATAGCTAGTGATGTTTTTGATTTATAATTTATTATGTTAATTATCTAGCAGTAATTGTTTTTCACACAACACTTTTAGAAATTTCTATTTCAACAAGTTGAAAAAGTAGTAACTTAATAGTGTGATTTTCCTGCTTAGGGCTTTTTAAGTCATCACTGTTAATATTTCATTCTTTCTTTTTCTTTTTTTTAAAACTCTCTAACTTAAATACTGATAAAACAACCTGATTGTGATTTAAAAATGCCTGCCTCTAAGATTTTAGGCTAGTCCATCCATTGGTAATTTAGGGTCACATTGTGCATTGATGTAACCGAATGTCTTTTTGCTCCCAAAATATGTCATTTAAAAGTAAATAGCAACTCAACAGAAGGATGGTCAACATGGATCTTTTCTTTTTTTTCTTCTTGCTTAGCAAAAATATTTAGTTTAAGGATATTCCATATTTTCATTTTGAGTTAGTTTTTGTGTGTGGTGTGAGATATGGTTCCTGTTTCATTTTTTTTTTTTTAACAGATGGATATCCAGTTTTGCCAGCACTGTTGGTTAAAGAGACTGTCTTTTTTGCCATTTAGTGGACTTTGATTCTTTGTCAAAGATCAGCTGACCATACTAAAAATCAAACCCGTTTCCATCTAGTCGATTCCAACTCCTAGTGACTCTCTAGGACAGAGTAGAACTGCCCCATGGGGTTTCCAAGGAGTTGCTAGTGGATTCAACCTGCCAACCTTTTGGTTACTAGGCAAATGCTTAACCACTGTGCCACCAGGGCCCCCAGCTGACCATGGGTGGGTGGATTTACATCTTGTTCTTGATTCTGTTCCATTGGTCTATGTGTCTGTCATTGTGCCAGCAATTACCAGGCTGTTCTGATTATCATGGCTCTATAGTAGGTACTGAGATCAGATAGCATGAGGCTTTCTACTTTGTTCTTTTTCTTCCATAATGCTTTGCTCATCCGGGGCCTCTTTCCTTTCCATATTAAGTTGGTGATTAGTTTTTCCATCAATAAAGAATGCTGTTGGTATTTGGATTGAGTTTGTATTATATCTGTAGAGCGCTTTGAGTAGGATTGATATTTTCACAATGTTAAGTCTTCCTATCCATGAGTATAGTATGTTTTTCCATTTATGTAGCTCTTTTTTGATTTCTTGCAGTAGTGTTTTGTAGTTTTCTTTGTATAGGTATTTTACATCCCTGGTCAGATTATTCCTAAGTATTTTATTTTTATAAGGGTGATTAAAAATGGTATTGTTGGAGGAGGGGCCAAGACGGCAGAATAGCCAGATACTTCCTGCAAACCCTCTTACAACAAAGACCCGAAAAAACAAATGAAAGGATTATATTTATGACAACCTAGGAGCTCTGAACATCAAAGGCAAAGTTAGAAAACGGACAGAGTGGCATGGGAGAGAGAGGCAGTTCAGAAGTGGAAAGAAGTTCCCAGACCTGCATCGCTGGGATCCCTCAGGCACTATTTCTGGGAGCAGTTGTGGTGGGCTGGTAGTAGCATTCGGCTGCAGTTTCCTCAGGGAGAAGCAGCCAGCCGCACAGCTTACTCACACCTCCGGAACCAGAGAAGAATGGTGCTCTTGGCAAAAACTAAGTACTTGCATATATTTTACCACTTCCCCTGCCCCCTAGCTGGCTTCAGTAGCTGTTGATTTCCCTGAGCCTGAGATAGGCCCTGTTTAGTGCCTGGAGCCATCCTCCCAGCCTTGGGGAAGGAATAAATTCACAGTTGGGGGAAAAGGTAACTTGCCAGCTCCACTAACCTGGGGAGCTCAGGACAGAAGTGACTCCTGTCCAGACATGAATGGACCATGGACTTTGAATATCTTTCCCCACTGCATGGACCTGTGTGGGCCTATTTCAGGAGAATAGATGCTTGTTGGCAGACTACAACTGTTTCAGCTGTACAGTGGAAAGGTGGGTGTTTGATGTTTGACACCACTTTGCCTATTAAACAGGGTCCTCACCAACCCACATCAGATGCCTAAGGACTGGTGGCTCCACTTAGGTCACCCAGCCACCCACAATGGGTCCAAGGATAACTGGTATCTTCCAGTCCTTACAGCCAAAAACATTGGGTGCCCATGGTCCATCTAAAGAACCCACCCACCTTTACGCTCTAGGGAAGAGTGACATGCTTTCCTCAGAGACGCTTGGGGGACAATTCTCAGGCCCTTACCTTGTTTTTTTTGCCTTGTTCAGAGTGTGACACCCTCTTGCAACCAGATACCGGTACCTAAACCAATCACCCCTGCCCCTCTAAGACTGTGGAACAGAGTCTGTACCACACACTTGGTGGTCTGCTACCTGGACACCTGAGCTGAATCCATACAAGAAAAATGAATGGACTCCTAGACTGATGTACCTGATAACAGCTCTAGCCATCTGGTGACAGGACGTCAGAGCTCCGAAGGCGACAATAATCAAGCTAGCTCACTGAATCAACCCATTTGGGCATACTAAAACAAAACAAAGCAAGATGGTAGGATACTGTAAGCAAACATAAAATAAACTGATACAATAACTTATAGATGGCTCGGAGACAACAGTCAATATCAAGTCACATGAAGAAACAGACCGTGATAGCCGCAATAAGCTCTCAAAACAAAGAATCAATGAATCTTCTGGATGAAGGTGCCTTCCTGGAATTACCAGATGCAGAATTCAAAAGATTAATATACAGAACTCTTCAAGACATCAGGAACAAGATTAGGAAGGAGATCAGGCAATATGCAGAACAACCCAAGGAACACAGAGATAAAGTAGTTGTAGAAATTAAAAAGGTTCTTCAAGAACATAATGAAAAATTTAATAAGCTGCAAGAATCCATAGAGAGACAGCAATCAGAAATTCAGAAGATTAACAATAAAATTACAGAATTAGACAACTCAGTAGAAAGTCAGAGGAGCAGAACTGAGCAAGTGGAAGGCAAAATTGGTGAACCTGCAGATAAAGCACGTGGCACCAATATAATTGAAGAAAAATCAGATAAAAGAACTAAAAAAAAAAGAAACCTTAAGAATCATGTGGGATTCTATCAAGAGACATAACCTATGAGTGACTGGAGTACCAGAACAGGAAGGGACAACAGGAAATACAGAGAGAATTGTTGAAGATGTCTTGGCAGAAAACTTACCTGGTATCGTGAAAGATGAGAAGGTATCTGTCCAAGATGCTCATCAAACTCCACATAAGGAAGATTTTAAAAGAAAGTCACCAAGACCTATTATAATCAAACTTACAGAAACCAAAGATAAAGAGAAAATTTTAAGAGCACCTAGGGATAAACAAAAAGTCACCTACAAAGGAGAGTCAATAAAAATAAGCTCGGACTACTCAGCAGAAACCATGCAGGCAATAAGACAATGGGATGACTTATATAAAGAATTGAAGGAAAAAAATTTCCAGCCAGGAATCATATATCCAGCAAAACTGTCTCTCAAATATGAAGGTGAAATTAGGACATTTCCAGATAAACAGAAGTTTAGGGAATTCATAAAAACCAAATCAAAACTACGAGAAATACTAAAGGCAGTTCTTTGGTTAGAAAATCAATAATACCAGGTATCAACCCAAGACTAGAATGCTGGGCAGAGCAACCAGATGTCAACCCAGATAGGGAAATCACAAAAATAAATCAAGAAAAAAAACCCCTCAAAACAGGGAAACAGCAATGTTACCATGTAAAAGAAGACAACATTAAAAAACAAAGAGAGACTAAGAAATGTAGTCATAGATCTTTCATATAGAGAGGAAGACAAGACAATAAAAAGAAATAAAAGTTAGGTTTAAATTTAGAAAAATAGGGGTAAATATTAAGGTAACCACAAAGGAGACAAACAATTCTACACATCAAAATAAAATACAAGAAAAAAAAAAACTTCAGCAGAAACAAAATCAACAACAACAAATATGAGGAAAAGACAATATATAAAGATAAACTACTCAGCACAAAAAATTAAGTGGGAAAAAGAAACTGTCAACAACAGACAAAAAAAGACATCAAAATGACAGCACTAAATTCATACCTATCCACAATTACGCTGAATGTAAATGGACTGAATGCACCAATAAAGAGACAGAGAGTGGCAGAACGGGTTAAAAAAACATGATCTGTCTATATACTGCCTACAGGAGAAACACCTTAGACTTAGAGACACAAACAAACTAAAACTCAAAGGATGGAAAAAACTATATCAAGCAAACAACAATCAAAAGTGAACAGAAGTGACAATATTAATTTCTGACAAAATAGACTTTAAAGTTAAATCTACCACAAAGGATAAGGAAGGGCAGTATATAATGACTAAAGGGACAATATACTAGGCGGGTATAACCATATTAAATATCTATGCACCCAGTGACGGGGCTGCAAGATACATAAACTCTAACAGCAGTGAAAAGTGATACAGACAGCTCTACAATTATAGTAGGAGACTTCAACACAACACTTTCAGTGAAGGACAGGATATCCAGAGAGAAGCTCAATAAAGATCTAAATGCCACAATCAACCAACTTGACCTCATAGACATATAAAGAACACTCCAACCAATGGCAGCCAAGTATACTTTCTTTTTCGGCGCACATGGAACATTCTCTAGAATAGACCACATCTTAGGTCATAAAGCAAACCTTAGCAGAATCCAAAACATTGAAATATCACAAAGCATCCTCTCTGACCATAAGGCCATAAAACTAGAAGTCAATAACAGAAAAAGCAGGGAAAAGAAATCAAACACTTGGAAATAATACCCTGCTCAAAAACGACTGGGTAATAGTAAGATATTAAGGGTGGAATAAAAAAATTCATGGAATCCAATGAGAATGAAAACACTTCCTATCAGAACCTTTGGGACAAAGTGAAAGCAGTGCTCAGAGGTCAGTTTATATCAATAAATGCACATATACAAAAAGAAGAAAGGGCCCAAGTCAAAGAATTATCTGTACAACTTGAATAAATAGAAAGAGAGCAGCAAAGAAACCCTCAGGCACCAGAAGAAAGCAAATAATAAAAATTAGAGCAGAATTAAATGAAATAGAAAACAGAAAAACAATTTAAAGAGTTAACAAGACCAAAAGCTGGTTCTTTGAAAAAATTAACAAAATTGAAATACCATCAGCCAAACTGACAAAAGAAGAACAGGAGAGGAGGCAAATAACCCCAATAAGAAATAAGATGGGTGATATTACAAAAGACCCAACTGAAATTAAAAGAATTATATCAGATTACTATGAAAAACTGTACTCTTAACAAATCTGAAAACCTAGAAGAAATGGATGAATTCCTAGAAACACACTACCTGCCTAAACTAACACAAACAGAGGTACAACAACTAAATAGATCCATAACAAAAGAAGAGATTGAAAAGGTAACCAAAAAACTCCCAACAAATAAAAGCCCTGGCCCGGACAGTTTCACCGCGGAGTTCTACCAAACTTTCAGAGAAGAGTTAACACCACTACTACTAAAGGTATTTCAGAGCATAGAGAAGGATGGAATACTCCCAAACTCATTCTATGAAGCCAGCATATTCCTGATACCAAAACGAGGTAAAGACACCACAAAAAAAGAAAATTACAGACCTATATCCCTCATGAACTTAGATGCAAAAATCTTCAACAAAATTCTAGCCAATAGAATTCAACAACATATCAAAAAAATAATTCACCATGACCAAGTGGGATTCATATCAGATATGCAGGGATGGTTCAACATTAGAAAAACAATTAATGTAATCCACCACACAAATAAAAGACAAGGATCACATGATTTTATCAATTGATGCAGAAAAGGCTTTTGACAAAGTTCAACACCCATTCATGATAAAAACTCTCGGCAAAGTAGGAATAGAAGGAAAATTCATCAGCATAGTAAAGGGCATTTCTACAAAGCCAATAATAGCTGACAGCATCCTAAATGGAGAGAGTCTGAAAGCATTCCCCTTGAGAATGGGAACCAGACAAGGATGCCCTTTATCACCACTCTTATTCAACATTGTGCCGGAGGTCCTAGCCAGAGCATTTAGGCTAGATAAAGAAATAAAGGGCATCCAGATTGGCAAGAAAGAAGTCAAAGTATCTCTGTTTACAGATGACATGATCTTATACACAGAAAACCCTAAGGGATCCTCAAGAAAACTACTGAAACTAATAGAAGAGTTCAGCAGATTATCAGGATGCAAGATAAAGATACAAAAATCAGTTGGATTCCTCTATACCAACAAAAAGAACATCGAAGAGGAAATCACCAAATCAATACCATTTACAGTTGTCGCCAAGAAGATAAAATACTTAGGAATAAATCTTACCAGAGATGTAAAAGACTATACAAAAAAAACTACAAAATACTACTGCAAGAAACCAAAAGAGACCTACATAAGTGGAAAAACATGCCTTGCTCATGGATAGGAAGACTTAACATTGTAAAAAGGTCTATTCTACCAAATGTGATCTATAGATACAATGCAATTCCGATCCAAATTCCAATGACATTTTTTAATGAGATGGAGAAACAAATCACCAAGTTCGTATGGAAGAGAAAAAGTCCCTGGATAAGTAAAGCATTACTGAAAAAGAAGAACCAAGTGGGAGGCCTCACTCTACCGGATTTTAGAACCTGTTATACTGCCACAGTAGTCAAAACAAGCTGGTACTGGTACAACAACAGATACATACGGCAGTGGAACAGAATTGAGGATCTAGGTATAAATCCATCCACATATGAGCAGTTGATATTTGACAGAGGCCCCAAAGCAGTTAAATGGAGAAAAGGCAGTGTTTTTAATAAATGATGCTGGCGTAACTGGATATCCATTTGCAAAAAAGTGAAACAAGACCCATACCTCACACCATGCACAAAAACGAACTCAAAATGGATCAAACACCTAAATATAAAATCTAAAACCATAAAGATTATGGAAGAAAAATAGGGACAACATTAGGAGCCCTAATACATGGCATAAACAGTATAAAAAACATTACCAACAATGTAGAAGATAAACTAGATAACTGGGAGCTCCTAAAAATCAAACATCTATGCTTATCCAAAGACTTCACCAAAAGAGTGAGAAGATTACCTACAGACTGGGAAAAAGTTTTTAGCTATGACATTTCTGATCAGCGCCTGGGTCTCTAAAATCTACATGATACCACAAAAACTCAACTACAAAAAGACAAATAACCCAATTAAAAAATGGACAAAAGATATGAACAGGCACTTCACTAAAGAAGGCATTCAGGTAGCTAACAGATACATGAGGAAATGTTCACGATCATTAGCCATTAGAAAAATGCAAATCAAAAGTACAATGAGATTTCATCTCACTCCAACAAGGCTGGCATTAATCCAAAAAACACAGAATAATAAATGTTGGAAGGGTTGTGGAGAGACTGGAAGACTTATACACCGCTGGTAGGAATGTAAAATGGTACAACCACTTTGGAAATCGATTTGGTGCTTCCTTAAAAAGCTAGAAATAGAAGTACCATATGATCCAGCAATCCCACTCCTTGGAATATATCCTAGAGAAATAAGAGCCTTTACACGAACAAATATATGCACGCCCATGTTCACTGCAGCACTGTTTACAATAGCAAAAAGATGGAAGCAACCAAGGTGCCCATCAATGGATGAATGGATAAATAAATTATGGTGTATTCACACAATGGAATACTACCCATCGGTAAAGAACAGTGATGAATCTGTGAAACATTCATAACATGAAGGAATCCGGGAGGCATTATGCTGAGTGAAATCAGTCAGTTGCAAAAGGACAAATATTATATAAGACCACTATTATAAGAACTGGAGAAATAGTTTAAACTGAGAATATATTCTTTGATCGTTATGAGGGGGGGAGGGAGGGAGTTAGGGAGAGAAGTATTAACTAATTAGATGCTAGATAAGAACTACTTTAGGTGAAGGGAAAGACAACACACAATACAGGCGAGGTCAGCACAGCTGGACTAAACCAAAAGCAATGAAGTTTCCTGAATAAACTGAATGCTTCGAAGGCCAGCGTAGTAGGGGTGGGGTTTGGGGACCATGGTCTCAGGGGACATCTAAGTCAATTGGCATAATAAAATCTATTAAGAAAACATTCTGCGTTGCACTTTGGAGAGTGGCGTCTGGGATCTTAAACACTAGCAAGCAGCCATCTAAGATGCATCAATTGGTCGCAACTCACCTGGATCAAAGGAGAATGAAGGACCCCAAAGACACAAGGTAATTATGAGCCCAAGAGACAGAAAGGGCCACATAAACCAGAGACTCCATCAGCCTAAGACCAGAAGAACTAGATGGTACCCCCGACAGGGAACACAGCAGAGAACCCCCAAGGGAGCAGGAGAGCAGTGGGATGCAGACCCCAAATTCTGCTAAAAAGACCAGACTTAATGGTCTGACTGAAACTAGAATGACCCTGGTGGTCATGGTCCCCAGACCTTCTGTTAGCCCAAGACAGGAATCATTCCCAAAGCTAACTCTTCAGACAGGGTTTGGACTGGACAATGGGGTAGAAAATGATGCTGGTGAAGAATGAGCTTCTTGGATCAAGTGGACACATGGGATTATGTTGGGATCTCCTGTCTGAAGGGGGAATGAGAGGGCAGAGGGAGTCAGAGCTGATGGAGTGGACACAGAGAGAGTGGAGGGAAAGATTGTGCTGTCTCATTAGGGGGAGAGCGATTAGGAGTATATAGCATGGTGTGTATAAATTTTTGTATGAGAGACTGACTTGATTTGTAAACTTTCACGTAAAGCGCAATAAAATTAAAAAAAAAAAAAAAAGGTATTCCTGATTTCCTTTTCATCATTCTCTTTATTGGTGTATAGAAATCCAACTGATTTTTGTGTGTTTATCTTGTACCCTGCTACTCTGCTGAATCTTTC
Organism: Loxodonta africana; assembly: GCF_030014295.1. Taxonomy (NCBI): domain Eukaryota; kingdom Metazoa; phylum Chordata; class Mammalia; order Proboscidea; family Elephantidae; genus Loxodonta; species Loxodonta africana. The sequence continues at coordinate 11,498,679 of NC_087351.1, forward strand.
TATTAGTTCCAGTAGTTGTGGGTTCTTTCAGGTTTTCTGTGTATAGTATCATATCATCTGCAAGTAGAGACAGTTTAACTTCTTCATTACCAATTTGGATGCCCATTATTTTTTTTCTTGTCTTATTACTCTAGCTAGGACTTCCAGCATGATGTTAAGTAAGAGTGGTGATAAAGGTTGTTCTGGTCTAGCTCCTGTTCTCAGGGGGAGTGCTTTCAGCCTCGCTCTGTTGAGAATTGATGGTTTTGTATAGATGTCACTTATTATGTTGAGGACTTTTCCTTCTATTCCTATTTTGCTGAGTTTTTATCAGGAATGGGTTTAGACTTTATCAAATACTATTTCTTCATCAATTGAGACGATCATGTTTTTCTTTTCTTTTGTTCTATTTATGTGGTAGGTTACATTGATTCATTTTCTAATGTTGAACCATCCTTGTGTACCTGGTATGAATTCCACTTGGCTGTGGTATATTATTTTTTTGATATGATGCTGAATTCTATTGGCTAGAATTTTATTGAGAAATTTTGCATCTATATTCATCAGAGACATGTAATTTTCTTTTTGTGTGGTGTTTTTCCCTGTTTTTTTGGTATCAAGTGTTCATAGAATGAATTTGGGAATATTCCTTCCTTTTCTATGCTCTGATATAGGTTGAGTAGTAGTGGTGTACTCTGTCCTATAGCGTCTCAATGAGTTGGAATCGACTTGACGGCAGTGGGTGGGTTAGTACTGGTGTGAGCTCTTCTCTGAATGTTTAGTAGAATTCTTCGGTGAAGCCATTTGGACCAGATTTTTTTTTTTGCTGGGAGTTTTTTAAAATTACCTTTTAAGTCTTTCTCTGGTTATGGGTGTGTTCAGATTTTCTATCTCAGTTTGTGTTAATTTAGATAGGTAGTGGATGTCCAGAAATTTGTCCATGTCCTCTAGGTTTTCAAATTTGTTGGATTGTAATTTTTCAGAAGTGTTCTGTTATGATCGTTTTTATTTCAGTTTTGTCTTTTGTAACATCTCCCTTCTCATTCCTTATTTGGGCATTTTACTACTTTTCCTGTTTTTCTTTTGTGAGTTTGGCCAATGGTTTGTCAATGTTTTTGATCTTTTCAAACAATCAACTTTTGGTCTTGCGGATACTTTCTATTGTCTTTCTGTTCTCTATTTCATGTATTTCTGCTCTAATCTTTATTATTTCCTTTCTTCTGGTGTCTGTGGGCTTCTTCTGCTGTTCTCTTTCTATTTGTGCAAGCTGTAGGCTAATGTTTTGATTTTGGCCCATTCTTCTTTTTTGATGCATGTGTTTATTTCTGTAATTGATCTCTGAGTACTACCTTTGCTGTATCCCAAAGGTTTTGGTATGATAAGCTTTCATTCTCATTTGATTCTAGGAATTTTTTGATTCCCTCCTTGATTTCTTCTATTACGCAGTTGATTGTAAGCAAGGTGCTATTCAATTTCCATGTATTTGATTTTTTTCCCTTGTTCGTGTTATTGATTTCTAGTTTTATGACATTGTGGTGAGAGAAGGTGTTTTGTATTATTTTGATGTTTTTGGTTTTATTGAGAGTTGCTTTGTGGCCTAAAATGTGGTCTATTCTGGATAATGTCTCCTGTGCATTGAAAAAGAATGTATACTTTGCAGCTGTTGGGTGGAGTGTTTTATATGTATCTATGACATCGAATTGGTTGATTTTGGCCCTTAGAGCTTCTGTATTTTTGTTGTTTCTTTCTAGATGTTCTCTCAATTACTGAGAGTTGTATGGTAAAGTCTCCTACTATTATTGCAAAATCGTTCATTTCTTTTTTCAGTGCTGTTAGAGTTTGTTTTATGTATTTTGGAACCCTGTTGTTGGTGCGTAGATATTTACTAAAGTCTTCTTGGTGGATTATCACATCAATCAATATATAATGTCCATCCTTGTCTTTTATGGTTGATTTTGCCTTAACATCTACTTTATCTGAGATTAGTATTGCCACTCTGGCCCTTTTTGATTACCGTTTGCTTGATATATTTTTTCCATCCTTTGATTTTTAATATATTTATGTCTTTGTGTCTAAAGTATGTCACTTGTAGACTTTTTTTTTTTTGGTAGCACTGATGTTTTCTTTGGTCCTCTTACTCTCCTGTGCTAAGCTTCTTTTGTTTGTGGGTTTTCTTTTCTTTCATTTTTATAAATTTGTTGTTTACTGAGACTTTTATGTTTTTCTTCTTTTTTATTCTCATGAGTAGGTTTGTTAACTTTCTTTGTGGTTACCTTGAAATTTACACTTATATTGCTAAGTTTGAACGAGTGTTTTATTATTTGATATTGCCTTGACTTCCTCTCCATTTGAAAGTTCTATACCTATGCCATTTATCCCCCCTTTTATTGTTTTGATATTGTCATCACTTACAGACTGATATCTCTTTTTCCCTGTTTTAAGTGTTTCAACTTTGTTTTACCATTGAGAGTTCTTTACCTAGGTTGATATCTTGCTGATGCTATCCTGCATCGTAGACTCCAGTTGTTGTCTGATGTTAGTTGTCTATCTGAAGGACTCCTTTTAATATTTCTTATATGTTTGGCTTGGTTTTTATGAAATCTCTTAATTTCTGTTTATCTGTTTATCTGAAAGTGACCTAATTTCATCCTTGTGTTTGAGAGAGAGTTTTCCGGGATATATTATGCTCGGTTGGCAGTTTTTTTTTTCCTTCAGTGTTTGTATGTGTCATCCCATTGCTTTCATGCCTTCATAGATTCTGCAGAGTAATCAAAGTTTAGTCTTATTGTTTCCCCTTTGTAAGTGACTTTTTAATATTTCTCTAGCTGCTCTCAGGATTCTTTCTTTATCTTTGGTTTTGGCAAGTGGGATTATGAGATGTCTTGATAACTTTCTTTTGGGGTCTATCCTGTGTGGGGTTTGTGGAGCTTCTTGGTTGGCTAGCTTTTTTTTCTTTCATGATACTTGGGAAGTTTTCTTGCAGTAAATCTTCAACAATCTTCTCTGTGTTTTCCATTTCCTCTCCTTGTTCTACAACTCTGATGATGTGCAAATTTTTGCTCTTGATTGTGTCCACATAATTCTTAGGTCTTCTTCATTCTTTTCTCTAATTTTTCCTTAAGGTGGCATACATGGATTTGTCTTGAATCTTGCTGATTCTGTCTTTTATCATTTTAGATTTGCTCCTAAAGCCTACTGAGTTCCCCATTTCTGAAATTTTGCTATTTATCTTTTGGTTCTCTAGTTGATGTATTTGTATGATTTCTAGTTGTTTATTTATTTTGACGTTTTGCTCTTGTGTTATTTTCCTGAATTCCTTTGTTGCTTCATCCTTGTTATTCTTGATTTTGGCTATGTTTTCATTGATTTCATCTGTGTACTATTTTCTGTATTTATTGATTTTGTGGTGTGTTTATTTGTTTTGTCCTGCTTCTTTGTTTTGATGTTTCAGGACAGGTGGGCTAGGTGTGCTTTGCCACTTACTAATCTGACGGCAGAGTAGCTCTCACCACCTTGTCCAGGTAGGCAGGGTAGTATCAGGCAGGGAAAGTCCATTTCACTGTACACTGGTTTCACGAGGTGGCTGAGGGTGGACTGGGTGGGCACTGTCTGCCTCCTGGTGTTAGGTCCAGTGGTGTGGGAGCATTCACACTCCCTTGCCAGAGAGGCAGGGTTGTCTGACATGTCGTTGTACAGCCTTGCTTCCCTCCATTCAGCAGCTGGTCAAGTGACAGGAGGGGAGGGGCAGTGTGAGCTTTTTGGAGCAGTGGGCCTGGGCCAAAGATGCTGTAGCATTAGTGGCCCTGTGAGGACCAGGAGGAAGGGTGGGTGACATATGGGGCTAGGTAGGATGAACAAAGAAAAGAAAAGACAGAGCAAGAAAAAGGAAAAAAAGGATAGCTGGCAGATGGGAGCAGGGTGGATCTGGGGGCCAGTAGGAGCGGGGGGGTGTGGAGGTGAGGTGTCATATGGGGAGAAAGAAAAATAAAAGAGGGAAGGAAAAAAGAGAAAAAATGTCACTGCAGGATCTGGTGAGTTGGGGCGACGCAGACCTGAGGTGGCAGTGGGATGGTGGCTCTCTAGCCATGGTGGTGTGGTGTGGCCTGGAGGGAAGAAGTAGAGGTGGTTTATGGGGCTAGGTGGGAGGGAAAAAGGATAGGAAGAAAGGGGGAAAAAAGGAATGGTGCAATGGGAGCAAGGGGGCAATGACGGGGCAGACCTGGGCTGGTGGAAGCCTGTGGCTCTCTACCCATGGCAGAACGGTGTGGTCCATAGGAGGGCTAGAGGTGGTATAAGGGGCTTGTTGAAAGATAGAAGGAAAGGAAGAAATGGGAAAAAATGGCATGGTAGGAGCTGGTGGGTATGGGCATGGGGGAACTGGGGTGGCAGTGGTCCAGTAGCTGTCTACCTGTGGTGGTATGGTGAGGCCCAGCAGGAAGGGGTGAAGATGGCATACAGGTCTAGGTGGGAGGGCGAAGGAAAAGGAAGAATGAACAAAAAGAGAAAAAGAAAAGAAAACAAAGGCAGGTTGGACCCAAGATGGCAGTGGGCTGATAGTTCTCTAGGCAAGGCAAGATGGTGTGGCCCATCAGGAAGGAGTAGAGTGGGGTATGGGACTAGGTGGGAGGGAGAAAGAAAAGAAGGAAAAGGAAAAAAATGGCACACCTGGAGCCAACTGGTGGGGGCTGGAGGATCTGGACTGGCAGCAGGCTGATAGCTCTGTACCCATGGCAGTACAGTGTGTCCTGGCAGGAAGGGGTAGAGTTGGTGTGCAGGGCTAGGTGGGAAGGAGAAAGAAAAGGAAGAAAGGGAAAGAGAGAAGCAAAGGAAAACAAAAACAACAAAAAACAGCATGGCATGAGCCAGCAGATGGGGGCGGTAAGGCAGACCTGGGTTGATGGTGGGCCAGTAGCTCTCTAACCAAGTGGTGTGGTGTGGCCCATCAGGAGGGGTGGGGGTGATGTATTGGGCTAGGTGGGAGGGAAAGGGAAAAAAAAGGTACAACAGGAGTTGGCGGGTGGGGGTGGGGCAGACCCAGGCTGGCAGCAGGCTGGTAGCTCTCCATCTACAGTGGTGCAGCATGGCCTGTTGGGAAGAGCTGGAGGTGCTTTATGAGGCTATGTGGGAAGGAGAAAAAAAGGAATTAAGGTTAAAAAAAGGAAAAAAATAGTGTGGCAGGAGTTGGTGGGTAGAGGCAGGAGGGACCTGGGGTAGTGGCAGGCCAGTAGCTCTTAGCTCTCTAGCCAAGCGGCACAGTACGACTCTTCAGGAAGGGTTGGAAGTGGCTAGGTGGGAGAGAGAGAAAAAAAGGAAGAAAGAAAAAAAATGGCACAACAGGAGCTGGCGAGTGAGGTGAGGCAGACCCAGGTGATTGTAGGCAGGTAGCTCTCTAGCCAAGTGGCACAGTGTGGCCCATTAGGAAGGTATGGCCAAGTGGCACACATGGCAGAAGGGTGAGGGATGGGAAAGTGTGTTTCTCTGGTTACCAAGTGCTCTGTCTCCTTTTAGAGCTCTGTGGAGTTGCCTTCCTGTACTCCCTATCTGAGCTCATTGCTGGCTGTGCTCCAAGGTAGTGAAGCTGTGCTGTGTTAGTTGGCAGGTGGCCTCTACTTCGTATCTCTCCTCGCTCTCTGTTTTTGTTCAGTTACTTCTTCCATTTGGTGTTTGTTTTAGTTCTTTATCCCTTCATTTGGCGCTTAGGATTCCAGAATTGACTTTTGTATAGGTTTTACTCACGTTTTTCAGGTCTTTGCTGCAGAGTGATGTCATGATGTGTCTAGGATGCCATGTTAGCTCTGTTTCCCCAAGCGATAGTTTAGCTTAACTAGTGAAGAATGTCTGCCTTGAGCATTGTGCTCTTTTAAGATCTATCTACATAGGATCAAATTGACAACAACAACTCGAAAGTTTAGATAGGAACCCTAAGGGGCAGTGAGTTTATGTCAATGGGAGAGGAACAACTTGAAAAAGGAGGGTGAGAATGCTTACACAACTTGAAGAATGTAATCAGTGTCTTTGAATTATATATGTAGAAATTGTTGAATTGGTGTATATTCTGCTGTGTATATTCTCAACAACAAAAAAAAGAAAAATTATATTGAAAAAAAAAAAAGCATGTGAGTACTGCTGCCTGTAGAGTACTCCAGTGGTACTAGTAATTTAGACTTCTGTAAGGTCTTTCATATCATCAGACGATCCACAGTTATCTAAAGGGGAGTAATTCTGAAACCTCAGCTCCTAAGGTGAGGGAAACTCATAGATTGCAAGTATAGAATAGCTCCTGCATTGATATTGATGGATTATTCTTGAACATTTGGTCAGTGGAGAAAACCTTTTAGGGGTACTTACTTTGGGTGCTTTGAGTAAGTGTCAACATGAGTGAACTATGCTTTTGAGGGTTGAGGTTTGGGGCACATGAAAAAACGGGGCTCTGTCCAAAGACCTAAGAATATGACATATCTGGAGGGCTTTGGATTTCAGCTCTACATAAAAATAATTTATATATATTTTTTATAATGTTGTATCAAATCTGTTGATTTTGTTGGAGGTTTTTTGTTGCAGTATAAATCCATTTCAGAAAGGTTTTTGTAACAAAGGGAAGAATATGACCACAGATTTGCAATAACCTGCTGCTCTTTGGGCAGCTCTAAAAATTATAAAGGTTTTCATATTGGAAAGCCCACCTTCCAATTTTTTAGAAGCCAAGTGCTATGATTATTTTCACATTTAAGGGTTCGGATTTTTTGCTTGCTTGAGTCTTGTATGGGTTATGAACTAGCCATAGATCTATGGGAACAACTAACTGTGGTATAAATGTTTAATGTGTAATAAATAAGATATCACAAATACATGTTGAAATAAAATGGCAGTATTCACAATATTGGATTGGTAATAGATGTTCAGTGTAACTGTTAGTCAGTAAATACCTGGGTAAATTACAGATCAAACTTTCTTGGCATTGTCAGGTATTGTGTTGTTATGTACCATTTTTTTTTTTCCTTCACTTTTTAAAAATAACCTTTTTTTTTAAACTCTAGTATAACTTATATACAGGAAAAATATAAATAGTAAGTATACAGCTAGATGAGTTATCACAAAATAACCACACCTATGTACCCCCTACCCACATCAAGAAATAAAATATTACCAGCAGGCCACAAGCCTTCCTTGTGCCTTAGCCACCCCATCACTACCTTCTTTCTTCCACCCAGAGGTAATCACCATCTTAATTTGTACCACCGCGGGTTACTCTTAGCCATTTTGGATTATTTTTGTATGTAATCTTTTGTGTCTGACTCTTTTTTCACAACGTAGTGTTGGTCCAATTTAGCCATGTTGTTGTACAGCAATGGTTCATTTTAATTACTGTGTGGTAGTCCATTGTATAAATATACCACAATTTCTAAATCCATTTTACTCGATATGGACTTTTAGGATGTTTTCCTTTTAGGGATATTACAAATAATGCTGCTATGGACTTTCTTATACATGTTTTTTGGTGTTCATATGTGTGCATTTCTGTTATTTCTAGGTCATGTGGTATATTTATATTTCCCCCTCCGTTGAGTCGATTCTGACTCATAGCGACCCTAAAGGACAGAGTAGGACTGCCCCATAGAGTTTCCAAGGAGTGCCTGGTGGATTCGAACTGCCGACCTTTTGGTTAACAGCTATAGCACGTAACCACCATGCCACTAGGGTTTCCAGCTTTAATAAATAATAAATATTCAGCTTTAACAAAGAATACCAAATAGCTTTCCAAAATGGCTGTACAATTTTTGTTCTTATCAGCAGTGTATGTAGACTGCACTCTATCCTTACCAACACATGTTGTTAAATGTCTTTAATTTTAGCTTTTCTGGGAGGTATGTGGTAGTATCTTATTTTGGTTTCTGTTTATATTTCTCTGGTGCCAGTGAAGTTGAGCATCTTTTCATATGTTTATTGGGATTTTTACATTTTTTTTAATTGAATGCCAATGCTAGTGCCTATTTTTCTTTTTTAGAAAGAGTGTTATTGGGATATAATTCACATACCATACAATTCACCCTTTTAAAGTATATAATCCAGTGGTTTTAATCCAGTGGTTTTTAGTATATTCATAGAGTTGTGCATCCACTACCATGATCTAATTTCAGGACATTTTCATCACTCCAGAAAGAAACCCTGCACCCCCTTAGCCATCACCCCCAAGCCTTCTACCTCCCGCTTCCCCCGGTCCCAACCTATTTTCTGTCTGTATAGATTTGCCTGTTCTGGAGATTTCAAATAAATGGCATTCTACAATGTGTGATCCTTTGTAATGTTCTTAAGGCTCATTAACGTTTTAGCATGTATCAGTGCTCCATTCCTTTTTTATTCTCAAGTACTTTTCCATTGTGTGGATGTACCACATTTTATTTATGCATTCATCAGTTGATGGGCATTTGGGTTGTGTCTGCTTTTTAGCTATTACGAATAATGCTGCTATAAACGTTCTTGTATGAAATTTTGTGTGAGCATGTTTTTCTCTTGGGTTGTGTATCATTTTTAAAGGCAGACTTGCCTACAATAACAAAAATTTTTTAACTGTGTTTAGTGTTTTTCTCAGACGTATGTGTAAAATCAATCTAAACATAAATATTGCTAACATCTTTTACTGTTGTGGAATATACATTTTTGTGGAATCTCAGTGTTCTAAGGAACACAATTTGAGGAAGATTTCTAAGTGGTCACGATCTTCAGCATAATGTGATGTTTGGAGAAGAAGGAAGTGAGCCTGGAAGCAGAGAGTGGAAAGTATTGCATCTTGCATGCTTTTTTCACAGATTTTTCAGTTTATATTTCAGAGTTGAAGGAACTGTAGTCCTTACTGTATGTTAGTATCCTTCCTGGAAGTGGATAGAGGACAGACGAGGATTTTGTAAGAGTTCAGTAGATCCAAGAAGCAGCCTCTTAAAACAATTAGAAGAGCGCAGTATCAATTCTAGGGGCTTTCTGTGAAGTATTCAGAACTCCTCTTCTTTTAAAATTGTAATAAGTATATAGAGCTTGTTTCAGATAGGCACTTCCTATAATACATGAGAGCATGAATTAGCAGACCAAATATAAAAGACGTTATATAGTAGTTGCAATAAAGCCTTTATCCATAAAGTGTTTTCTGTTTTGCAATGAAAACGGTTCACTAAAACCTAATTAGCGGTATATACCAAGCAATTTTCACTCAGAAGCATCTTGTAAATGTGCTTTGATTATAAATTATAAATACTGTTTTATACCATTGAGTAGGATTAAAAACCAAATTAATACCAAAAGAAAAAGCTTCGGTTCCCCAAGTAACCAAACACACAAGGAGACAAAAAGTAACAGGGTGATTAGGGAAAACTAAAAAAAAAAGAGTATACTGTATTGGTCTATTCTTAACACCTGTTTTCTCAGTTATGTTAAAAGACAAAATTCTTTCAACATAAGTTGACATCAAAGTGAGAGCTTGTTTCCATTCTCAGGATGCAAAACCATGATGTATTAGTTTTCTACAAGGTAATAAAGCATTAACTTTTAAGTTGCTGTTTCCATATGGTAAGCTCTTTTAGTATCTGTGCTTTTCTGCTAATAAAGATGATTAAAATGAAAGACAAGGGGCCGATTACATTTTGTCAGTGGCCAAATGTGTTCAGTAAATTACATGTGTTAAATCTTGAACTCTCTCATTCAGTGTGGCAGCATTATCCGTGGCGGCCATGTGTCCTTGCCACTTACTAAACGTAATTGGGCTGCTAGTGTGCAGTCAGAATTGTAATCGTGAGTAATATGCTAACAAATTCCAGGCTCTGAACAGCATCTTCTCGGTTGGGGTTCTAAGAGTTGAAATCCTTTTCAGATGAGTTTTACACTGAAATGGATTTTACTCCCAAATTTTCTGTTTTGAAATATTTTTCATCTGAAAGTTTTCATTGACATTTTCCTGCCAAACCTTATTCTAAGAATTGAATTCCCTTCTGCCTCAAATTCTCCTACTGGCACCAGCAGTCGCAGTTTTACTGGTACAGGACCAAGGCGTTTATGAAACACCGTTCAAGCAAATAGAATAATGAAAAATAACACATTACTTGAAACCTGTTTTGAAGAGATGCTGGATTTTAGAGAGGTAAACGTTTAATGAGCACACTAGACAGATAAACAGATGACCACTTGGCTCACAGTGTATGGCGTGGTCAGTTCTGCCTGGCTTTGCTATCTGCCAGCTCTCTGATGGCCTAGAGCATTAGGACCTGCAGGACAGATGTTTCCAAGAGGCCTTTATAGGTAGATCTGTCAAGCAGAATCAGTAGTAAAGCAGCAAAAACAGAGAAATAGACTGCTGTAGTTTATATGATCCCCCTGGGATTCTACTCCAGAAATTTTTATTTTAAATCTTTGTAAACTGGAAAAAATAAGAGCTTTCTGCCTCCAGAGTACCTTGCAGGACAAATTCAATCAGAACTCTGTGATAGTAGGGTTCTGGCCAGCTTTCTACTGGGACCCTTTCCTCTCCTGTCCCCCATACCAACCCTGCACCAGAGACCAGCCTTCTTTGCATCCTGCTACAGTGAGGAGGAAACTAAGGCTTCCACAGTCTTCTCACAGTTTAGGTGGTTTGGATGTCATGCAAACTTGACTCACTCTGTTGCAAGTTCTCCCTTCAAGAGGGATTTTATCTGGAGAAAATGAATGGAATGTTTTAAGTATAACAGTTGTGTATTTATGGATTACACAAGTGTTCAAATGTCAGTTGATTTATGGGAAAATGTGCTTGGAATAGAAATAATGCTCTAGGTGGTGGCTGGAAACCCTGGTGGCGTAGTGATTAAGTGCTATGGCTGCTAATCAAAGGGTCGGCAGTTCAGATCCACCAGGCGCTTCTTGGAAACTCTATGGGGGCAGTTCTACTCTGTCCTAGAGGGTCACTATGAGTCAGAATCAACTTGACGGCACTGGGTTTTTTTAACTGGTGGTTAGGTTAGTCCGCAGAAACCAGTTAGTTCAGGATGGCCCTGCAAAGAGTAGTTTTGTAGTCTAGGATGCTAGGTCCCTGAATCAGTCTTCTGGGTCCAAGACATTCTGTAGCTTAAGTCCTTGTACCACTCAGACTCCAGTGAATGAAGTGGGTGGAGACTTCTGGGCACATTCCCTCTCCTGCTCACAGAGTACTCGCTACCATTTTCTCTCCTTGTCTCTGCTCCTCCCACCATTCACACCTAGCTGTTACCCAATGGATAGGGGTACATGGGAACAGTCAGCCCACAGGCTGCTAGAATCAGAGGCTGAGTGTGACTTATTGATTTACAAGTTTCTTTTCCCAGAGGGATTTTTACCTGAAAAATGAAGACATATTTATAAAAATAATATCTACTTTATAGACATCCCCGGACTTAGAAAACTTGTTCTAACGCAGAAGCTATGCTTTAAAAACACAAAAGAAGAAGGAGGAGAAGGAAAGAGAAGCCTGTTAATGAAGTGTGAAGTACACTGGTCTGGGAATCAGGACAGCCAGTTCTTAATATTGACTTTGTGTTCCACATTGCGATCTTGTGCAAACCCTTTAACCCCATATGTAAGAGGCAGGGCTAAGGAGGGCCAGTCTTAAGGACTCTTCCAGTTCCAAAATACAATGATGATAATAGGAGCTGGATGTATTCTGCACTTGCTAGAGTTGTAAGACTTTTGTAAAATGTCAGTGCAGTGTCTGGTGATGGCCAATGATGCTTGAGCAGGATGAAAAATAAGGAATCCTACTCAGAAAAGAGTGCTTCAAGTCCTCTTCACTTTCAGTAATCAAGGTTATGTCATCTGCATATTGCAGATTGTTAATAAGTCTTCCTCCAGTCCTGATGCCATGTTTTTCGTATAGTACAGCTTCTTGTATTATTTGCTCAGCCTTTAGTATGGATAATACCTCAACATAAAGAAAACAAAAATCCCCACAACTGGACCAGTAAGCAACATCATGATAAACGGAAGAAAGATTAAAGTTGTCAAGGTTTTCATTTTACTTGGATCCACAATCAACGCCCATGAAAGTAGTAGTCAACAAATCAAACAATGCATTGCATTAGGCAAATCTGCTGCAAAAAACCTCTTTAAAGTGTTAAAAACCAAGGATATCAGTTTAAAGACTAAGGTGTGCCTGATTCAAGCCATGGTGTTTTCAGTCCCCTCATGTGCATGTGAAAGCTGGACAATGAATAAGGAAGACCAAAGAAGAATTGATGCCTTTGAACTGGAGGCCTTGGTAAAGACTACTGAATACACTATGGACTGCCAGAAAAACCAACAAATCTGCCTTGGAAGAGTTACAGCCAGAATGCTCATTAGAAGCGAGGATGCCAAGACTTTATCTCGCATACTTTGGACATCTTATCAGGAGGGACCAGTCCCTGGAAAATGACATCATGCTTGGCAGAGGGTCAGTGAAAAAGAGGAAGACCCTCCACAAGATGGATTGACACAGTGGCTGCAACAATGGGCTCAAGCCTAACGACTGTGAGGATGGTGCAGGACCGGGCACTGTTCCATTCTGTTGTACCTAGGGCCACTATGAGCCAGAGCTGCATCGATGGCACCTAACGACAACAACTGAGAAGAAAAAGCCCCTGGGTGGTGTAAATGATTAATGTGCTTGGCTGCCAACTGAAAGGTTGGAGGTTTGAGTCTGCCCAGAGGTACCTCAGAAGATAGTCCTGATGAACTAGTTTTGTGAAATCAGACACTGAAAACCGTCTGGAACACAGTTCTGCTCTGACATTCATGGGGTCGTCGTGAGTTGGAATCAACTTAATGGAAATTGCTTTTTAATTTTTTTACTCAGAAGACAGAGACTTCAGAGAGCAGAGATTATAATTGTGACAGTGGAACCTCATGCCTTGGGCTCTAATTCCAGCTTTGCCACTAATTAATAGTGAGACTTTGAGTTTGTCAGCTCTTTGGGACTGGTTTTTCTCTGTAAAGTGTAGACAGTTGTATTAGGTGGCTTCTGTGTTATCCTCCAGCTTACAGACTCTGCTGATCTCTCTAAAAACACAGGCATTGAGTGGCAATCATAACATGCTCATTATTTGGTCTCCTTTGCTGAGTTCCTGGTGGGAAGGAAATGTCTGCAGAGGAGCAGACAAAAAAAGAAAAAAAAAAATAGTATTGAATGCCTGCAATATTAGACACAGAGAGGCTCTGGGGAACTTTCATAGTCGTGCCGTAGTACCTGGCTCTCCAGTTTTCAGCTTTTAGGACTTCCATATATCCATTTCTCGTTTACAATCAAGAAAAAGCTTCGGCCAAAGATAAAATTATCTGCTATCCAGTAATGCATTCTGATCCCTCTAAAAAAAAAAAAGCATTCTGTAGTGTAGTTTATTTGGAAGTGTAATGCTTCTTTGTCTTCAGAGTTGGTTTTTGTGGTTAAATTCTCTGATAATATCTTGCTTATTAACAGCACCCTTGGAAAGGTGCTATAAGTAACAAAATATTTATTTTAGTTTATGGCTCTTTGTGGTCAGTGAAAATGTTTGGCTGTGTGTTCACCTCTGTATACAGAGTATCTTTATAGGTAGCCCTTTCTCAGTCCCAGAGAGAACAGTTTGTAGAACGCTGAGAGAGCTACATGGAAGTAAAACTGTTAGATGCTCATGTGTAAACTCAACAGGAAGATCAAATGAGGAAAAGTTTCAAAGCTGGCTGCCCAAGGGTGGCAGGGTATTTTCTAATCTCTACCTTCAGTGGCTGGGGGGCACTGTGTATGGTACATCCTTTGTGGTTGGGTAGAGCACCCTACCTCATGTTTTCCTGGAGCTGGGTTTTCTAACTGTGTCTGGATTTGGAACACATTGTTTGCCCTCCTTTTATGAAGAAGGCAGAATTTGCCTGGTTATATTCCAAGTCTACCTGCTCCTAAATTAAATCATAAGAGCAATTTTTATGAACTTGGTTATCTCCTGTACTTATCACCCTCTCCAGACTCCTCCTTCACCCCTAAAAAAAAAAAAAAGAAACCCTAGGGCTCCATTTTTCACAGTTACCAGCTCTGTCCAGTGAATGATCAGTTTTTAAAGAAATGTTTTAGCTTATACATTGTGGAGATATATATTTTTTAATAATTATATGGTACCCATGGAGACTATAGTAATTAACCAGGCTATAGAGTCTCCATAATTTGGCCTCTTCTGTAATTTATGCTAATTTCTCATAAATATACTTATAAAAATATTAGTAAATGGTTTGTGAGTATCTAAGAGAAGAAGCTACCATGGGCTCACTAAAACCAAGTTATGTCAGATTGATCTCACTTCCTCTTTTGAAAGCTTTCTTAGATTGAAAAGCAGAGTTTAGCCAAAGCCTCAACAGAACATTTGATCCCATCTCATGATATTTTTCATGGCCACATGGAAAAATATGGACTAATTGCTAATATAGTTAAGTGGGTTAGTACTAATGGAAATTTTCTGCTACCATGTCTCTAGGGTTCTCTTTTTAGAATTTCTCAATCAACTGTTTTTAAAATCATTTCTTTGGATGAAGCCTTCTATAGAAGACATGTTTTATTGATTTTTTTGAATGACAGTGTGGGAAAGGATAGTGATACATTTGATGACATAAAACCAAAACCAAACCAAACCTGTTGCCATCGAGTTGATTCTGACTCGTAGCGACGCTATAGGACAGAGTAGAACTGCCCCATAGAGTTTCCAAGGAGAGCCTGGTGGATTCGAACTGCCAACCTTTTGGTTAGCAGCTGTAGCTGTTAACCACTATGCCACCAGGGTTTCCTTGATGACATAGGGAGTTAAAGTTCACTACAGACAAGGGCAACAGGCTTAATTTAATGATAGCATTAAATAGAGGTAAGACTAAATGCCTTGTACTTGGGGAAATAAAAAACATACCCTATATAAATGAGCCTAGAATGTGAGAGACTTGGCTTAAGTGTAGCAGGTGTGAAAATGACATATGGGTTTAACAGATGGTGAATGCAGTGTTTATCAGTATTGTTTTGTGGTTAACAAAAAAGCTAGTGTGGCCTTAGGTAGGCTGTGTTACCAGAAGTCTAATAACCAGGACAGGGAGAGTGAGGCTTCCTCCTACTCTGCAGCATTCAGGCTACAAAGAGAATTCAGCTCTGAGTACGGGGTGCCCTTGAGGAGAATACTAGGATTATTTAGAGCCTAGAAACTATATCACATAAGGAAGAGTCAAAGGAACCACAATGATAGAATTCCTTTGGAAAGCTCTGCAGTTTTGCTTTTTATTTATTTATTTATTTTTTCCTTATCGGTTTTATTTTGCTATATGATAGAAATCTAACTTTCCCATGTGCATAGCCAATTATCTCAACAACTTTTCTTAAATAGTTCATTTCCTCCTGTGATTCGGAATGCCACCATTGTTTAATATCAGGTTTCTGTATATGTACTGGACTGACTCTGGAGTCTTTATCTGTTCCATTAGTCCATTCACCTCTCCCTGGGATGTTCTTGTTGTAGATGCCGTCGAGTCGGTTCTGACTCATAGTGACCCCTGTGTACAACAGAAGAAAACATCACCCAGTCCTGTGCCATGCTCACAATCATTGTTATGCTTGAGCCCATTGTTGCAGCCACTGTGTTAATCCATCTCATTGAGGGTCTTCCTCTTTTTCTCTGAGCCTCTGCCAAGCATGATGTCCTTCTCCAGGGGCTGATCCCTCCTGATGTGAGACATAGTCTCCCCATCCTTGCTTCTAAGGAGCATTCTGGTTGTACTTCTTCCAAGACAGATTTGTTGGTTTTTCTGGCAGTCCATGCTATATTCAGTATTCATTGCCAGCACCACAATTCAAAGGTGCCAATTCTTCTTTCGTCTTCCTTATTCATTGTCCAGCTTTCACATGCGTATGAGGTGATTGAAAACACCATGGCTTAGTCTTCAAGGTGATATCTTTGTTTTTCAACACTTTTAAAGAGGTCTTTTGCAGCAGATTTTCCCAACGCAGTGCATCTTTTGATTTCTACTGTGGCTCCCTGGGATAAAATCACAGTATTTTAATTATTTTATTTAAAATTATGTTGGCTCTTCCTGGTCCTTTATTCCTTCATGTGAATTTTAGAATTAGCTTATCAAGTTCCTTAAAAATTCCCTACGGGATTTTTACTGGAATTGTGTTGGTTTTTATAGCATACTTTCAGTAGAATTGATATGGTTATTCCATCAAGTATTCCTATTTATGTATATGGTATATTTATTTATTTAGCTCTTCTTTTAGTCCTTTAATATAGTGTAAAAATGGCATGGCGGCGATGTCTGACCTCCTCTGACTTCATAAGCGAGAAGGAGAATCAAGACCAACAGCCAAAGGCTGATTCCTATAAGGCGGAGGTCAGACATGTCTCCTCCCTCCACCATCTTTACCAACTCTGACACCAAACGTCCCTCCCACAGCACTCTCTACTTCTCTACTGTGTTCAATAATTCATGTCAGCAGCCACATGGAACTCACAGACAATACTCATAATGATGGGGTTTATTAGGAAAGTAACAGGTTACAATTCAGGCTCAGGAACACTCAGGATATAGTTCTTCTGTCAGGATAGCTTCTTCCCACCTGTGCTTGCAGGCACACCTCTCCCTGGCCCTCAGTCTCTCCCCAGAGGCACTCAGCTTTCTTCCTCTGTGGGCCTGGAAACCCACTGTGGCGTCTCCTTAGGGTCTCTCCTTCCTTGGTGGTGGTGGGCTCTTCTCTTTCCTGCCTCTGGGTGGCTCAGTTCAAACCCAGCAGGTTGGCTTAACTGACCAGTCCCTTTGGGCCACGATTGCCCTATCACATAGTCCTGCCCAGTCACCTGAATGGGAGTTAGAAGACCACGGCTAGAAAGGACACACAAAAGTAATCAATCACACTGCATACAGTTTCGTAATTTTCTCTGGCAGGGTCTTCTGCATATTTTGTTAAGCTTATTCCCAGTTACCCTTTAGTGTCTATTGCTATTATAGTTGCTGTCTTTTTAAAATTACATTTTAATTGGTTTTTACTAGCATAAGTACGCTGTCAATTGTTCTGTAAATTGATCTTGTAGCAGCATCCTTGCTGCATCCTCTTTTAGTTTTAATAGTTTGCAGATTCTCATGGATTTTTAATAAAAATAATGATGGCATGCAAGTAATGATAGTTTTAATGTTTTCTCTTTAATTCTTATACCTTGCCCTTTTTTTTTTTTTAAATTACTTTATTGTACTGGGTGGACCTCCAAAACAACGTTGACTAGAGTGGCGATAATGAACGTATTTATCCTAGTCTTGATTTTAAAGAGATTGTTTCAATGTCTTACCATAAAGTATGATATTTGCTCTAGGATTTTGGTAAATATTCTTTATCAGGTTAAGAGAGTTTCCTTCTATTCCAAATTTGTGGAAAAGTGTTTTTTTTTTGATCATGAATGGTAGTTGAATTCTCTAAAATGACTTATCCATTGAGATGATTGTATGTGTGTGTGTTTCATTTAATCTGATATTATGGTGAATTACATTGATTTTCTAATGTTGAACAAATCTTGCATTCCTTGACATAAACCCTATTTGGTCACTTAGGGAACTGCTAGATTCAAAGTGCTAAATTGTAAAAATATCTGAATATATATGCATAAATGAGAATGACTTTAATTTTCTAGTGCTATGATTGACTGGTGTATTATCAAGATCTTTATTTTAAGCAATTGGCTTAGAATTAAGGATCCCTGGTGGCACAGTGGTTGAGAGCTTCGTTGGCTGCTAACCAAAAAGTCAGCAGTTCAAACCCACCAGCTGCTCCTTGAAAACCCTGTGGGGCAGTTCTCCTTTGTTCTATAGGGTCACTATGAGTTGGAATCAACTCAACAGCAAAGGGGTTTGGTTTTGGTTTGGGTGGTACAGTGGTCATTTGTTCAGCCGCTAACCAAAAGATGAGTGGTTCGAACCCACCATCTGCTCTGGGGGAGAAAGATGTGGCAGTCTGCTCCCGTAAAGATTTACAGCCTTGAAAACCCTGTGCGAAGTTCTACTCTGTCTTATAGGATCAGTATGAGTTGGAATCGACTTGACAGCAAAAGGATTTTTTTTTAGCGGAGAATTGTAGGAGCTGGCAAGACAAATATGTATATATATACACACACACATATTTATTTCAAGAAATTGGCTTACAATTATAAGCCATAATATAATAATATTATTATAGCTATGCATAGTCATATATCCTACTGGTTCTGTTTCTCTGGAAAGCTCTGACTGATACAATGTGCAATTTAATTTTTTTTAGTGTATTGATAAGGTTGTATAACCAGAACCACAATCTAATTTTATAATAGTTCTACCCCTCAAAAGAAACCCATATACGCATCAGCAGTCAGGCCTCATTTCTCCCACCTCCCAGGCCTAGGCAACCAGTAGATCATACTTTCTGCCTCTATAGATTTGCATAGTCTGCACATTTCATAATAACGAAATCATACTATATGTGGTCTTTTGTGACTGCCTTAATGTTTTTTAAGATTTATCCATACTGCCACTTTTCTTTTAATCACAAGAAATTAGCTACATTTGCCAATATACTTTCTCAGTTTGAGGGACTACAAGCATTTCTTGCTTCCTTCTTTGAGTTCTTTCTGAAGTGCATCCTACAATATAAGTTTTTTTTTAGGGTGAGTCTGTGTGTAAAAAACGCTATTGTTATAGGTCTTGAAATGTCTCTATTTTGCCCTAATTCTTTCTAATAACCTAGTTGGGCATGGAATTCTAGATTGAGAGTTTTTCTCTTAACCTTTTGAGCGTAACATTCCATTGTCTTCAAGACATTTGTAATTGCTGATGAAGTGTCTGCTGTAAATCTCATTGCTGTCTTTTGGTCATCTTTCTCTCTGGCAGCTTGATGATTTTGTCTTTATCCTTGACGTTCTTTACTTTCACTACATGTCTAGGTGTGGATTTGTTTGTATTTACCCTGATTGTTACTGAGACTGCACTTTGAATGTCAACATTTTACAGCTGTTTTTCCTTCCTTTTATCTCTCTTGAGGATCTAAAACACTTATTTTAAAGTCCTTTTGAGATTGGTCTATTATTTTCATCCGGTCTTGAGTGAATTCATCAGCCGGTACTTGATTTTGTTGGTGATTGTGAGTTCGTTTTTTCAATGTATGTTGGAATTTTGGTTTGGGAACTTAACTTGATTGAGAGTTGTCAGTCTCACATTATTCTACTGTGTCTAGTAGTGTTGTGGTTGCATCCAAGTGGTTCCACCAGGTAACTCAGGATTCCTCGTCCATCATGATAATGGTGATAGTGCAGATCTAGCCACTTAGCAAGCAGAGGACTGACTCTGATCCAGGCTCCTCCTGCCTCTTTTGGTCTATAGGTTCATGTAAGCTATTTTTTTCAGCCTCATTTCTGGAGTCCTGCCCCACTTCCTGGTTTTAAGCAATGGGCCTGGCTCCAGTCCTCTGCCTTAAGTGAGGCACTTTTAATTCTCATTAACCTACAGAGGCTGAACTCCTGGCCCTCTGCTTGCTTCCAGACCTGGAGCCCAGTAGGCCTCATTCACAGCTTTGTATTTCTGTTCCATTTTTCTTGGAAATATTTATTATAATTAACTGCGTATTATAATAGAATTCATAAAAAAAAAAAACCCAATGCCGTCATTCATATAACTTATAATATTCTCGCGTATGGCTGTGGCGTGTATAATAGATGGGCTAGCTCAGTGTTTGTATGCCTTCCTTCACTACAGAGTCTGGAAGGTGGAAACTACATTTCATCGGCTCCCTTACACCCACTGTTGCTGATGTGGTTCGGGTTCCGCTGATCATATGTACTTCCCTAAGACTCGAATTCAGAACTGCGTTCAGTGAGAAGAGAGTGGCAGTACACGGCATCCATTTTGCTGGTACAGATCTTGCAGTAGAGGTACGGCTTGAAGTTGGCAGCAGTTTCTGATACTCAAGTTGCAGCCCTAGGCTGTGTTCCCCAGAGCCAACAATTCTGGCAGCAGCTTCCTGATCCCTAACTGAAGCTAAGGCAGTACGTCTTAAAGCCAATTGCATCGGCGGTGCCTAATTCCTGGATTCTGGCTAAGGTGATGTGATCCTGTAGCCAGCAGCTGGCATGGCAGTTGCCTGCCTCCTTAGATCTCTGATGGTGGCAGAGATGGCAGTTCCCTTGGCAGGCCAGTGCCGTTTGGTTTCTGAGAGTCATTCTTTAAGATTTAGCATAAAGACGGTTCCTCCTGCACCTTCCCAGTTATTTTGTTAGCACCTAAGTATTAAATCTCATTTTGCTAAAATACTAGACAGGTTTCTTTTACCTGCGACTGAAGCTAGGCTGATACAGCAGCTATGTTTTTGTTTTTCTTTTCACATTTTATCTATCATGCTCTGTGAGTGGTACAGGAGTGGGACGGGGTGGGGGCTGGACTTCAGAGTGTGACCTCACAGGGCCACCTTAATCAGAAGTCTCTTCTGCTTACTTTGGTTTTTCAATTTCAAATAATTGCTTTTAGGCCCTCAACACTGCTGATTTGTATAGTCGCTTGAACCATACCATTGTAAATCTAAGATATAATGGCACTTGTCACCTTGTAAGGAAAAAGAGGACATTATGTGTTTAAGATTCCCGTGTAAACGGACTGGCCTAAGGAAATTAGAAGACATAACACATTTTTCTAACACTGGAAAGTAATGAAGGGTTTTGCTCTTTGAAGACTATGATGAATTAATATGACCAAATGTAAAAGAAGTCAACGAGCTACAAATAAATCTTATTCTCCCTCTTCTTCCTACTGTAATTTTTTTTGTCATAGTTTGCTTGTTCTACACCTAGAAAAATAAAGCTCTTTATTCTAGATTTTATAGAATGAAAATAAGTGTTCATTCTATAGCCATTTTTCTGAGGGGTCCTTGGACTTCTGACATTCTGTTTTTGTTAAAATGTTATATTTGCATTTGATAAGAAATATTCTGTTCCGTAATTTTCCTGCCATGACTCTGTTGCCATCCAGATCTTACCTGTATCAGAATAATATTTAAAAGAATATTTTGAATACAGTTCAGGAAATAAACAGAAATATCTTGAAAATTTTATGCCTCAACTACAAGCTTGTGTTATTGTTCCCTTTCGTTTGCAATTATTTAAAAAATTATACCAGAGTCACAGCACAGAAAAATGCTTATGATACAGTGAAATTTAAAACAATTAGCAATAAAAATGTGCCTACATTATAATTACAACTTTGAAAAATTATACATAGGAATAAGGAGTGGAAGGAAATTGAAAAAAATTAGAAAAAGTTGATGCTTTCAACAACCAGTTGGGCTTGTTTTGTTCATATTAGGCTTGTTTTAACTCCCAGTTTCTGGAATCTGCCTTTCCTCTCCACCATTTGTGAAGACTGGGAAAACATTTATCTCCAATCTTCTGGCACCACTCTAATTGTAAAAAATTGTTGAGAGTGGTTGTGTGAAGAATACATTTGTACATTTTTCCAGTACTCTGAGTTGTCATTTTTGGGGATGCAAACTCATTTAGCCCTCATCATCCCTTTCCTGGAATTGCAGTAGCCTCCTAACTGGTCTGCCTACTTTTATGTGTTTTCTTCAGTAGCCAGAGTAACGCTTTCAAAGTACGAGTCAGATCATGTGTCTCCTCTGCTCTAACACTCCAAAGGTTTTTCCATCTCACTCAGTATTTAAAAGGCTGTGGGGCTCTCCATGTTTTCACTTTGGTCACTTTTCCAACCTCATTTCCTGTCGCTCTTTCTCTTGTTGCCTCCATTCCAGCCAAAGGAGCCTTCTTAATGTTTCTCAGACTTAGGCATCCTGCCCAAAATTTTGCTGAAGAGCGTTCAAAAGCAGTTACAGCAGGACATCGACAGGGAACTGCCAGAAACTTAAGCAGGATTCAGACGAGGATGTAGTACGAGGGATATCATTGCTGATGTCAGATGGATCCTGGCTGAAAGCAGAAATACCAGAAAGAGGTTTACCTGTGTTTTATTGACTATGCAAAGACATTCCACTGTGTGGATCGTAACAAATTATTAATAACATTGTGGAGAATGGGCATTTCAGAACACTTAATTGTGCTCATGAGGAACCTGTACTTAGACCAAGAGCAGTCATTTGAACAGAACAAAGGGATACTGTGTGGTTTAAAGTCAGGAAATGTATGCACCAGGGTTGTATTCTTTCACCATACTTATTCAGCTGTATGCTGAGAAAATAATTTGAGAAGCTGGACCATGTGAAGAAGACTAGCACTTGAGGATTGGAGGAAGACTCATTAACAGCCTGCGTTATGCAGATGACACGACCTTGCTTGCTAAAGGGAAGAGGACTTGAAGCACTTACTGATGAAGATCAAAGACCACAGCCTTCCGTAAGGATTGCACCTCAACCTAAAGAAAACAAAAATCCTCACAACTGGACCAATGAGCAACATCATCATAAACGGAGAAAAGATTGAAGTTATCAAGGATTTCAAATTACTTGGATCTACAGTCAACACCCATGAAAGCAGCAGTCAAGAAATCAAACACACATTGGATTAGGCAAATCTGCTGCAAAAGACCTCTTTATAGTGTTAAAAAGCAAAGATATCACTTTAAGTACTAAGGCATGCCTGATCTAAGCCATGCTGTTTTCAGTCGCCTCACATGCATGCGGAAGCGGGACAATGAATAAAGAAGACCAAAGAAGAATTGATGCCTTTGAATTACGGTGGTGGCGAAGAATATTGAGTATACTGTGGACTACCAGAAGAACAAACAGATCTGTCTTGCAAGAAGTACAGCCAGAATGCTCCTTGGAAGCAAGGACGGCGAGACTTCAGCTCACAGACTTTGGGCATGTTGTCAGGAGGGAGCAGTCCCTGGAGAAGGACATCAGGCTCGGTAAAGTAGAGGGTCAGCAGAAGAGAGGAAGACCTTCAACAAGGTGGATTGACACAGTGGCTGCAGCAGGGGCCCAAGCATAACAACGATTGTGAGGACGGAACAGGACCAGGCAGTGTTTTGTTCTGTTGTACACAGGGTGGCTATGAGTCAGAATCAAATCGACGGCACCGAACAACAACAACAACAACGACAACGACAACAAGGCATCCCGCCAACCAGCTCAGGGCTTTTGCTTTTGCCGTTGCCTTAGCTCGCAGGGCCTTTTCCCCGTGACGTGACTTGCTCCTTCATTTCATTCAGGTCTCTGCTTAAATGCCTTCTGAGAAAAGCTTCCACTGACTACCTAAAATATCAACTCTCTTTTTGTATCCTCTTACCCTGCTTTATTTTCCTTTAAAATATTATCACCCCCTAAAATCATAGTCTATACTAATTCATCCATTTTCTGTCTACCTCACTCGAATACAAGTTCTATGGAAGCAAAGGTTTTGCCTGCTTTGTTCACCAGTATATGCACAGTGTCTGAAAGAGAACCTGGGACGTATGACGAGGTAGTCAATGAACGAATTAATTTACCTGAGTGGTTCCTTGCTACGTATGGGCATTATTTCTTTCATTTAGTTCATTTCTTTCTATCCAAGGTTTTTCTATTTGAAATTCACTCTGGATAGAGAGGGATAAAACATGAACTGAGCAGTTCTTTTTTCTCTGCTGCATGCAGTGGCCCCCTCCATCTCTAATTCTCCCTCCTCTCTGTGTATCTAAGAAGAGCCCTTGTGTTGGCCTCCGTATTTTTCTTGAACTTTAACTCATTTTGGGTCTTCACCTTCCAGACAATCTTCTTAAAAGTATATGACAGCCTTTAGTATATTTTGCGTTGGTCATGTGATTTTTTGTTCCATCTTTGGAACACATCCTTTTGCAGTTAGGCCCTCAACATGTTCAGAGAGTTTTTTGACTAGCCACATTGGCTGAGATCAGTCCCCTTTTTTTTTTCTTCTTTTAGTGATCGTATAGTTAAAATCTTGATATTTTTCAGGCTTCTAGAACTTTTTTTTTAACAATGTCTGGCCATTGGCTTGCATTTGATTTTTTACTGAACATTTTGTAATCTGTTTTCTTAAACTTTAATGTATATGTCTGATATGACCAATGTTACCTTTCTGTGTGTGTGTGGCTAGATACTTGAATTTTTCACATAGGCTTCTTCTTCCAAGATTCTTATTGTTTCCACATTACTGACTTCCTGTTTACTAGTTCTCTTGTTCTTATTTTCATTATTAATTTCTCTAAAAAAATATATTTTTATTAAGTGATTTTAAAGATTTCTCATGGAGATAGTTAAGAATTACTTTTGATACTCATTTGAATCAAAGTGGGTCGCACCATCTTGGCAATACAATAAGGGATAATTTATGAATAGCAATTGAGGGGTTAAAAAACATTTGACCAGATAGCTTTTTTTTTTAATAATATTTTATTTTGTTTTGGTGAAGGTTTACGCAGCAGTTTGGGTTACCATTCAACAATTTCTGCACAAGTTGTTCAGTGACATTGGTTAAATTCTTTACAACTCGTGAATATTCTCATTATTTCCATTCTGGCCGTTCCTTTTTCATTAATCTAGCTTCCCTGCCACCTTGTGTTCTCATCTTTGTTTTAGAGTAATTATTGACTGTTTCACCTCATGTAGGTGATTTTTGACCAGAAAGCTTTTTGATTAAGTCTCTGAGATAAAGTTTGGACTACTGTAAGGCTAAAACCTGTCTTTGATTCATCCTTTAGTCAGTAGAGGTCATCTGTGCCAAAGAAACAAATCCTTATTATTATTATTATTTTATTTTGGGGGGAGGGTAGTGATATTACTGTGAAATTACTAGAATAGAAATAAGAATTACTTTTCAGTGTTAACACTAGTTAGTTTATGCCAAGCTGGTTTCTGCTTGATTGCATCAGGGTTGTAAGTACATCTATAAATCTGTGCCCCTGTGCTTTGCAGTTCTAATTAATGGAAAGTTACACAAGAGAGAAGCTATGTTCTCTCTCATTTAGTTTTCTCCATTTGGTCCATACAACTATAAGCCAGGGGCTATCCTGTGACTTACTCACAATTTAAAAGAAATATGTACCTTCTGAAGTGCTAAGTTTGCAAATCTGCAAACTGACTATACAGTCCCAACAGGTAATACATATTATGTGGAAAGATTTCCTCTAGAGTCATTTTCTAGAACAAGGTTCACTTTGCTTAGACTGCACTAGACTTACCCTTTTTTTCTTCAGTTATCCAGAGTCACCCAAGAATAGTTTTCCATTTGTGGTATATAAGCAGCGTGCCTTACTTAAAACTACCCCAGAGTGGTGTTACTGAAGTATATTCTTTGGAAAAAGAGGTGGAAAGCAATGCATTGCCAGTGTGGGATAGAAGGCCATGAAGGTGAAGCAGAACCATCCTGGTCCAATTGGGCAAGTCCTCTTTTTCCTTCAGGGATGCCAGCCTGTCATGGACCTCACCTTGCATCGGGGCATAGATGTGGCAGTGATGATCAGTGGTAGCAGCCTGCTGAGACATGATAGGTTTAAAGGAGAAGGGTTGGTTCTGATAATGGTGGAGCCCAGTTGGAGGAAGGGCCAGTGACTGTGGCAAGGGAAGTCTTACTAACTAACCACGAAGCAATGTACAAGCCACCCCAGCATCTTTCAGAGGAAGGGAAGAATTTGTATGGGTGAGAGCATCGAGTAAGGGATATCTTAGCTGACATTTGGATATGAATGCCTTCTTGGTTGACTGCCTCCAGGCTGGTGTCCTCTGGGGAACACTTATTATAAAAAGTTTGCTGAGTCATTTGCTTATTTGCTTCGTCTCATTTGCTTGTTCCTTGCCAGAAGTCAACCATGGGAAGGGTCCTGGAGTGACCTTTCTGCTGGAAGAATCACAGTGGCTATGAAAATTGGGGAGGGAAAGTCTCTTCCTTCTCTTCTGTGCTCTGATTGGGTCTATTTTTACGGTATGGATTGTTGCAAGGAGCATCACTCTAAAAGCTTATCCTAAGGCATCTCTTGATGCCCTTGGAAATGACTTTAAGCTGTCTTCCTTGTTTGGAGGTAATGGCATATTGAAGCGGAAACTGAGTTATAATATCTGGGGACTGCAGGGAATCTCTAAGGATTACTTTCACTTTTTGTTTACTTTAAAAAATACCTTTGAGGTATGGATGGCAGGGTAAAGACACAATTAGAGGAATTGCCGTCACTCCTCACTGGATTCTTCAGTCACAGAACAAAGTTGTTGGTATAGTTCCATAGCCCTGGGGATAATTCCTTTGCTTATTACATTTTTGGGACAATGTTTCTTGTACTTGTAGACTCTGACTTAGAATAAATCAAAATCATCACCTTTCAGGTTTATGGAATTTTATTAAAGTGCCCAAAAATTGGGGTTTGAGTTTAGATCCAAAATTCTTTTTTACTAGGTGGAGGTTTTTTGAGTTGACTTTTTCAAATGGCATGGGTTCTAGAAGACCACAATAGTATATAAGACAGAAATTTGTCTATTTTAGATTGGGGGAAAATAAGACCATCTTGTACATTCCTCTAAAACAATTGACTTTGTTTTTTAAGGGCCAATTGGATTAAGGTTAGCCTATAGTCTCAATTTTTGTAATATTGTCTCTTTCAAAGTAGAACTTGCCTGAGATTTTTATAATGTAGAAATGGTTCGTGCCCAATGATGTTGACTTTATCTGTTTATTAAAAGCTTTAGACCTTCACTAACCTTCTGCTCCTAGTTGCTGTCTGGTTAACACTGACTACCTTCTCCAGAAATAACCCGTCATGTATGCCCTCTGTCCCCACTGATGGTCAGAGACTTTTTACCACACTGCTTTGCCAGTGTGGCTCTTTTCCTTTTTTTAGCTCCTCCAGTCTCCCTTGCACTACTCTTGTCCAAATCTAAAAAAAAAAAAATTCAATCTTAAGTTAATTCAATTTGATTCCTGTCCTTCTCAGTTAAAATAAAGAATTATGTTGGAAGAGGTAGAGGAGGTGCTGGAGATAGTCAGATTAAATGTTGTACATCTGTTTTCTTTTAGACTCTTGTTGAATAATGCTACCAGTTTGCCTATATAAGCACAAATCTAGGAATACCTTAACCTACTCAATGGTGAATGCCAATGTTGAAATCCTAGTGATTTATGCCTAGCATGTATCTTAATCAACTCCATAATCCTGCTGCTTCCTTGTGAAATTTAATTTTTTTTTTTTTAGGCTCTTTAGTGTTAAATAATATGGGTATAAAAATAGCTATGCTGGACATTTTTTTGGAAAATTGCCCTTTTTTTCTCAGAAGAGTTGTTGAAATCTGACTGCCATGATTCCATCTGTACAAACCAAAACCACACCGGTTGCCGTCAGGTTGATTCCAACTCATAGCGACTCCCATAACGACTCTATAGGACAGAGTGGAACTGCCCCATAGGGTTTCCAAGGAGAGGCTGGTGGAGTTGAACTGCCAGCCTTTTGATTAGCAGCCAAACTCTTAACTGCTACACCACCAGGGCTCCTCCATCTGAACAGTGGGGGCAAAATTTTATCTTTTCCCTGCCCTGGGCAACAGTTTCTGGAGAAATTAAATAATTAAAAATATAAGTAAAAATGGGAGCAGGGTAGAAAAGCCAGGCTCCTCTGGCTGCATCCTTCATACTACTAGGTGTTCTGCTAGAATGACATTGACCTCTGGTGGATTATTTTTATTAATGAATATTATCAAGGGAAAAGAAAGCCAACAACAATGAAAGTTGAGATTGTTTGATACTCATCAGAATGGGAGTGGTGATGGTTAGTGATTTTCGGTTTCTGAAATTAATACTGAAGACTCCAGATTGAGATCTGTGTAAATCTCTATTAATACCTTCTGCCATGGATTGAGTCGTGTCCCCAAAAAATATCTGTTGACTTGGTTAGGCCATGATTCCTAGTATTGTGTGGTTGTCCTCCATTTTGTGATCGTAATTTTATGTTAAAGAGGATTAGGGTAGGACTGTAACGTTCTTACTAAGGTCACATCCATGATCCAATGTAAAGGGAGCTTTCTTGGCATGTGGCATGCACTACCTTTTATCTTACAAGAGATAAAAGGGACAGGAAACAAGTGCAGGGGTAGGGGGGACCTCATACCACCAAGAAAGCAGCACTGGGAGCAGAGTATGTTCTTTCGACCCAGGGTTCCTGCTCGGAGAATCTCCTAGTCCAGGGGAAGACTGATGACAAGAACCTCCAGAGCCAGTAGAGAAAGCCTTTCTCTGGAGCTGATGCCCTGAATTTGGACTTCTAGCCTACTAGACTGTGAGAGAATAAACTTCTGTTTGTTAAAGCCATCCACTTGTGGTATTTCTGTTAGAGCAGCAGTAGATGACTAAGACACCTTCATACTAAAAAACCAAGCCAACCTGTTGCCATGAAGTCAATTCCAACTACCCTGTAGGATGGAGTATAACTGCCCCAAAGGGTTTCCAAGGAGCAGCTGGTGGATTGAACTGCTGACCTTTTGGTTAGCAGCTGAGCTCTTAACCACTGTGCCACCAGGGCTCCCCATACTAAAAAAAGCATTTATTAAATGACTCTATATGAAACATGTCCTGCTATATATTATATAGAGAGATTACCCCTCTCTGGATGTTTGTGATTTTAAAGTGAGCAATCATAGAACGAACACACATTAGAATGTACAAATGTCAGACTGGTACATAAAAAAGTGTTAACCGTACATGGATGTAGTAGTGTCCAATGATTGGTATGATGACAAGTATATTAGTTTGATTAGTTTAAGAGTCTGGTGGCCCAACTGTTCACCTCTCTTCCAGTTGCTTGGGAAAGTTTTTGTGAAGAAGGCTGACTTCTGAAGTGATTTAGGAAAAAAAAAATTTTTTTTTTTTTTTTTAACCTGTTAGGTTGGAGGATTGGTCAGCACAATATGGGATGGACAACAGTGTATGAGAGAGCCAAAGGCAAGGGTGGAATGGTGAGCTGGTAAAAAGAATGAGGACTGTAAATATTCTGATGAGGGAGGGTCTACAGGAGAGTGAGAAGAGGTAAGGATTCTTGAACTGTTGTGACAGATGTGAAATTTGGATTAAGGAGTTGGTTCCTGGTCTGTTGATGGTGTGAAGTTCTTGCAGAGGCTTACAGAAGGCTCACATCAGTGTGGTGGGAAGAGAGGCTGTTATTTTTTGGACTCCTACATTTTATTGGAAACCCTATGCTACTCATTTAAACACACCATAGTTTCTAGAACTGTGGGATTTAGTCTCAGATGTCATGTATTAACATAGATCACATACCCCAAAACAAAATCAAACCCACTGCCTTTGAGTCGATTGCAACTCATAGCGACCCTATAGGACAGGATAGAACTGCCCAAAGGGTTTCCAAGGCTGTAAATTGTTATGGGAGCAGACTGCCACATCATTCTCCCACAGAGCAGCTGGTGGGTTTGAACCACTGACCTTTCACTCAGCAGCCAAGCGCTTAACCACTGCACCATCAGGGCTCCAGATCACATATGACCCTAGATTATTTTTAAGACTTTATTGTATTAATGTATGCATTTTAGTTTTTTTATCATGAAATTTGATCTAATGTAATTACTGTGGCAAATAAGGTTAAGTCAAAATTTGTGAAAAGTAGCACCCATTATTTCAAACACTCAGCCTGCATTTCAACACTGTCAGTTGGAGCCATATTTCTTGAATCTTTTTTTAAACTCACCAAGCTGGATTGTGCCATTTTAATGTGGTAACATATCAGAGAAAAGGACAAAATGATCCTGGTGCTGATTATCACTTGAGAGGAGGTTCAAAGAGGTGAACTTGTAATGAGACTTTGGTGTATCTTTGTCCAGCAAAATCATTGAAGTAGCTGACCTGACATATTGGTTTTTTGATACCATCTGATTACAACTCTGTGGGAATTTATTCAAGTGTAAGGTAATTTATGGAACTTACTGATAAGACCACTAACATTTAAAATAACTTTCTATTGCTTTTAGATACACTCAGGAAAGGCCAAGATGTCCGAGGCTTCACTGTTAATGTTGTGCTTACCGTGAAGTCAGAGGTGGCAGTGTGGCCGAGAGTCAATTCTAAATAGCAGTAGGAGGAGGACTACTCTGTCAAGATTGGTGACGGGTTCTTCATTCCCTCGTCTCATTGCAACAAAAAATGCCACAAAAGAGGTCATAAAAACAATAGTGGAATTTTGAAGATTGATGAGAAAGAGTATGATTTTTATTATTTTCTTACCTTCCCCCACTTTTTTCTTTAGAAATAAGAAAAGAGCTTTTATTTCATCTAATCGTCAAATCAAAAGCAGTTAGCATTCATCAGACCACCTTTCTCCCTTCCAACGTCTAAGAATTTAAGGTTCTCAGAAGTTATGGCTGAAGCTTTATCCTGAATTCCAAAGGCCCCGAGGTAAAGTAAGGGAATTTAAAAATCAGCTTAACCTCAGCATTTAGAAAGAAACTGGAATAAATCATTAAATATCTACCTTGATATCAGTTATATGAGCACAAGGTACTAGGGCAATAATCAAAATGACTGAAAATCGGTTATGCCAAATCCATTTCCTCTTCTTCTGTGATAGAATGAAAGACCCATGAACAGGATGAAATAGTAAGTTCTCCTTTTTCTTTCTTTCTTTCAGTAAGCTTTTGATTCTGACTCATGTGACATTCTCATTGACAAACTAGGAAAGCACCTTTTTTCATGAACTTCACAGAAAAAAGAATACAATAAAAAGAAAACTTTATTTACATCTTTCCAAATTAATTGCTCTTCTTTGTCACTGGATGTGTTTTTAATTGTTGTGTTGAATTCTTTCTTATTGGTATATCATATTTTTCATAACCATTCTCCTACTGGGGGATGATTCCTAGTTTTTCATATTCTAAATATTATAGCTAAGAATATCTTTATATAGATTATTTTTTTCCTTCTCTTTCCTCCTCCCCTCCCTCCCTCCCTTCCTTCCTCTTTTGGGTACTGAATATGTCCTTACATTTCTTATATTGCCTAATGGAATTTTGGGGGCAAAAGCTATGAACAATTTTATAGTTCTTGTTACATATTCCTGATGATTTTGCAGAAAGATTGGATCAGTTGATAAGGTCACTAAGTACAGCCCAGTCAACATCAGATTTATAATTTGTAGTTTGTTAGTTAAATCTATTTTAATCTATAGACCATGCTTAGTTTTGAAAAAGGAAATACAAATGGAAAAGGATCATATGAGAAAATACATAGTTAACAATTAAAGAAGTGCTGACTAAAATAGCTTTAACTAACCCAAAAAACCCAGCACTGGCGTAGTGGTTAAGTGCTATGGCTGCTAACCAAAGGGTCAGCAGTTCAAATCCGCCAGGCGCTCCTTGGAAACTCTATGGGGGGCAGTTCTACTCTGTCCTATAGGTTCGCTATGAGTCGGAATTGACTTGATGGCACTGGGCTGGGTAAAGCTATTTTAATCAGCATTTCTTTAATTGTTAACTATGTATTTTCTCATATGATCCTTTTCCATTTGTATTTTCTTTTTCAAAACTAAGCAGGGTCTATAGGTCGCTTCAAGGAGCCCTGGTGACACAGTGGTTAAGTATTTGGCTTGTAACCAAGAGGTTGTTGGTTTGAACCCACCAGCTACCCGATGAGAGAAAGATGTGGCAGTTTGCTTCTGTAAAGATTTACGGCTTTGGAAACCCAATGGAGTGGTTCTACTTTGTCCTGTAGGGTTGCTATGAGTTAGAATTGACTTGACGACAATGGGTGGGGGATACGTTGTGTGATTGTTAAGGTTGTGTGTCATCTTGGTTGGGCCATGATTTTCAGTGGTTTGGCAGTTATGATACAGTTTGGAAGTCATATGATAATGTAGTCACTTCCATGATGAGATTTGATATAATGCGATCACCTCCATGATGGGATCTGCTGTGAGTAGCTAATCCATTGAAAGGGGGTTTCCTTGGGGGTGTGGACTACATCAAATAAAAGTAGACTTTCTGGCAAGGCTTGTGGGCTTTTGCTCGCTCTGGATCTTGCCGCTGACTCCTGTTCTTCTGACCTCTGGTTCCTGAGACTTGAGCTAGCAGCTTACCTGTGGTCTTGCCTGCCAGTCTTGGGGTTCGTTGATCTTTGCAGTCTGTGAGCAAGACCCTGCTGTTTGACCCGCTGATCTTGGGTTTGCCAGCCCCTATGGCTGTGTGAATCAGGAGAAGCCTCCAGCCTGACCCAGAGAATGGGAATGTTCCAGGCTCTACAGTTGTGTGAGCCATTTCCTTGATATAAACCTCTCTCTCTATATTTATACTCTTTATAAGCTGGTTTTGCTTCTCTGTAGAACCCAGACTAAGACAGTTCCCTTCATGATCTAGCCCCTCTGTACCTGTCCA
The DNA here is from genome assembly GCF_030014295.1 of Loxodonta africana. NCBI lineage: Eukaryota > Metazoa > Chordata > Mammalia > Proboscidea > Elephantidae > Loxodonta > Loxodonta africana. Next base: position 11,530,993 of record NC_087351.1, read on the forward strand.
GACTTGTATCCTGATGTTCCCTGACAGGTCTTCTATTCAAACTGAACTATCTGTACATCTCTGGGGCTATGCTTTCTATTGCTGCTATGCTTTTGCATATCCTGTACCCTTGAAATACCCTCCCCTCTTCTTTGCTTGGCTACTTCCTCAGAGAAGCTCACTGATTCATTCAGTAAATATTTACTTTTACTACCTACTGTGTGCTATGTGGAGCCCTGGTGGTGCAGTGGTTAAGAGCTCAGATGCTAACCAAAAGTCAGCAGTTTGAATCTACCAGCCACTCCTTGGAAACCCAGTGTGGAAGTTCTACTCAGTCCTGTAGGACCGCTCTGAGTTGGAATTGATTGGATGGCAAATGGGTTTGGTTTGGTTTTTGTGTGCTATGCTAGAAATAGTAACGAATAAAATGGACAAGAATCCTTGCCCTCATGGAGCTACATTCTGGTAGAATCCAGAACTGGATTAGGTATCTTTATCTTCTCACAGTGCCTTATTCTTTTTTTTTTAAATCTAGTATGAAGTAGACAAATTAGTCTCTGACTCTAACTTTTCTGTCTTGAGAACATCTCATATCCTTCCCAAGAGATGGTACCATTGCTAATGAGTAAACTACCTTCCCTCTCATCTATTATCAAAACCTGGTCTCAGTAAGACAGTACACAATACTGGGGAACCCAGCACAACTTGTACAAGGCAAGGTCATGGAAGCTCCATAGTCACATCTAAACTCCCTTAAGGACCAAATTGCTGGGCTGAGGGCTGCGGGGACCATGGTCTCAGGGAACATCTAGCTCAACTGGTATAACAAGGTTTATAAAGAAAATGTTCTGTGTTCTATTTTGGTGAGTTAGCATCTCGGATCTTAAAAGCCTATGAGTGGCCATATAAGATACTCCACTGGTCTCACCCCTTCAGGAGCAAGGAAGAATAAAGAAAACTAAAGATACAAGGAAAGATTAGTCCAGAGGACTAATGGACCACATCTACCACGGCCTCCACTAGACTGAGTCCAGTACAACTACATGGTACCCGACTACCACCACTGATTGCTCTGACAGGGATCACAATAGAGGGTCCCAGACAGAGCTGGAGAAAAATGTAGAACAAAATTCTAACTCACACACAAAAAAAAGACCAGACTTAGTGGTCTGACAGAGACAGGAGAAACCTCAAGAGTATGGCCACCAGACACCCTTTTAGCTCAGTAATGAAGTCACTCCCAAGGTTCAGCCTTCAGCCAAAGATTAGACAGGCCCATAAAACAAAATGAGAATAAAGGGGCACAGCAGCCCAGGGGCAAGGACCAGAAGGCAAGAGGGGACAGGAAAGCTGGTAATAGGGATCCCAAGGTTGAGAAGGGAGAGTGTTGACATGTCATGGGGTTGTTAACCAATGTCATAAAACAATATGTGTGCTGAACTGTTTAATGAGAAACTAGTATGTTCTATAAACCTTCATCTTAAGTACAATTAAAAAAAAAAAACCCTGCTCTCTTGAAAGGAGCTGAAATTTATTAACAGAAAATAAAGTGAGAGGTTAAAGTATTTCTCCCAGAGATACTCCATTCTGAAAGCTTAGAGAAGCCTTAACCTCAGGGAAATGTAAGCATCAAATTGCCCAAAATCAAATTTAAATTTTGGAGTGGTTTTTATTTTTCAATAGTGTTAAAACTGAAAAGAAAGAAAAAGCACCCTTGAATAGTACCAGTTAGGTAGGTTATGCTAGGTAGTCACTCTAAGTCTTGAAGTCAGTGGCTTTCAGTTTTTAACATAGTGACTTTTTTCATGAGAAACCTTGAGCCCATTCCTACTGCTTATTATTCCAGGTTGTCAGCTGGAGAGAAAAATATTGTTTATCTCCTTTTCTTGGGTCTTGGGAATATTGATGAGCCATGTTGGAGAAAAAGTGCCATATACATCTAATAAATGACAATAAGTTAGTGATAAAACCAAAACCAAACCCGTTGCCATTGAGTCAATTCTGACTCATAGTGATCCTATAGGACAGAGTAGAACTGCCCCATAGAGTTTCCAAGGAGTGCCTGGAGGATTCAAACTGCTGGCCTTTTGGTTAGCAGCCGTAGTTCTTAGCCACTATGCCACCAGGGTTTCCAAGTCAGTGATAGTAATTTGAAAACTATTCTTAGAGGACAGACTCTATACAAAGCTCTCTGTTATACCATTCTGAATCCCACTGGAGGAGTTAGTTGAGTCTGCGTTTGTGACTGACACCTCTGCCTAGTTTTTGAAGATAGCCTCCTTTGGGCTTCAGTTTGAATTGGAGTTTGAATGAGAGAAGTAAATAATAAATTGAGATAAGAATATTCAGTGCATTGAAAAAGGCTGAGTAAGAAATGAAGAAAGGATGAATTCATGGAAAAGTTGAGTGGGGGGGCATAGAAAGTGACTGAATATAGAGACAAAATACTGCAGAAATGGCAAATGAAGAACCTATAAAATAATGCAGCTAATTAAACAAAGTTGGCCCTGTGGTGGTCAGAGGAGACCATCAACATGTTCTGGACTTTTAGGAGCCAGAAAGGCCCCTCCTTCTGCCTTAAAGTATATTTTCCATTTACTACTGAAGGCTGAAATTCTTTTAAGGATGTCTTTGGCCTGGTGCAATGCAAATATGCCTGGAAGGGAAAACACCTTCTTCTCCTTATAAACCAACTTCGTCTACTTTGAAATTTGGCACATGGTAAGCCCTGCCCTGGAACTAAGTAGTAGTATGGAGTTACCTGGGGGCTATTAAAGAAGGTTAAGTATACAAGTTTCCATAATTGTTTTCTTAATTTCCTCCTCATAGTTTCATTCTAAATTGGGTGGAGAATTACTGGAATATATGAACCTTCCTAACTACTGCCCCCAGCATGCATCATTAATCTTTGAGGTATTTTTCCCCGTAAAGAACAGGGGCAAAAAATGAAATGGAATCCAGATTAATTGACTAATTTTTATTCCTTCCTCTCATTTCTGAAAGCAAGTCTTTAAAGCTGTGTGTGTATTTGAGAGAGCGGGAAGAAGATTTCTAAGTGAATGGAAGCTGCTGTTATATTTAGAAATTCCTTTTAATTTTAATATTTGGGGCATATGTATTTTGAGCAGGCAAAGAAGTACCACACAGCTGCTGGAACCCCTGATTAAATGTGCACCACCCACCATCCCTGCCAATTCTCCTGGCCACAATCTTAATGGATACTAAGGCCCTGGTGGACGATCTCTGCAGAGCTGCATTCAAAGAAGCACAGTGTAGCACCTAGAAGGAATTTAGAAGGAACTAGAAAGAATTTAAAAGCTTGGGCTTGTTCCTTTCAAAGAATGTTAAAGAAAATATGAGTTATAACCCATAGCAATGCTTTTCACAATCCCCTTTATTTTTCCCTCTAATTCTTTCAACGTAGGGCTGCCTGAAAACCCCCCTCACTAAAACCTTGAGCTCTTTCTGGTATCGTAGCCTGTTTTTGTTTGTGTGGCAGTTCTCCTCTTCCCTTCCCCAACTCTTTAGTAGATGGACAGATAGTCTTTCAGGCTTATGTTCTTTTTTTTTTTTTTTTCCTCTATTCCTTGCCCGTTACTCAGATACTATACAACAAAGGTGAGTCCAGAAACTGACAGAGCAAGCAGGAATCCTTCCCTCTTCCCTCTCACCTCTCCAGCCCTGCCTTTCTCTGTTCTTTCTCCTGATTCTGAATCATAAAAAGCCCTGAGAAATTGGACAGTCCAAAAAAAGTTGGGTGGGGGAGCAAGCTGAGTGGGTGAAGACAAAATACATTTTAACTGTCTCCTTCTTTCCCCAGGTTGGGAGCATTCCCACTTAAATAACTCTGTGGTTACATAAGGTTGCTTTGAGGATCCGAGAATTCTATTTCCTGGGCCCAAATGAGAAGGATGCAGACAGAAGAGCGCTGTAACCAGCAGCTGCACACACAGAGCCATAAAGGACAGTGCTGACTGCACTCCTTCTCTCCCAACCCTAATCAGTTGCATGCAGCTGGCTCCCTTAACCCTTTAGCTGGGTCATGAAAGTATGTTACGCTCGTAGCATCATGCTCGGCTGGCATTTTCCGATGGCTTTGTGAGAATTTTAAAAGGTGTTCTTTCAATGGTTGTTACTGCCCCGCAGTCAAGGTGTAGGCTCTGCCATTTGTTAAGCCAAAGAAATATATCCTGATCCATTCCTCCATTCCCCCTAATCAATCACCTTTCCTCCTCTTCATTATCCCACCATGTCCTCTGGTCAGCAGAAGTCCTGAGCCCCTGTCATGCTGAGGCAAGGCTGGCAGTCAAAAAGGGAAGATGATATAGGATCTGAATTATCAACAGTAGCTTGGACCCCAGCGCTCACATTACTAAAACCGTTTTCTGTCGAGTCAGTTCCGACTAATAGCAACCCTATAGGACAGAGTAGAACTATCCCGAGGGTTTCCGAGCAGCGGCTGGTGGGTTGGAACTACCGACCTTTTGGTTAGCAGCTGATCTCTTCACCACCAGGGCTCCAATGCTTACATTAAGCTGCTTATCATCTATTAACTAGCATAATCCGGAGAAGGAAAGAACCTGTCTGGCCGTACCCAGTGCACCTTTTCATCCTTATGACTGCTCCGGAACCTCCACCTCTCTGTTCCTTATTCAACTGATCCTGAGTTTTGAACTTCCTGAAACTGTACTTACCTTCCGAGCAGTTTTTTTCTACAAGTGCTTAGAGCTCAGGAGTCTCTGGTGGTGCAAATGATTAGGTGCTTGGCTACTCACGAAAAGGTTGGTGGTTTGAACCCACCCAGAGAAAAGCCCGGTGGTCTGCATCTGAAAGGTCACAGCAGGAAACCCATATGGAGCGCAGTTCTACTCTGAAGCACATGGGATCACCATGAGTTGGAATCGACTTGACAGCAACTCATTTGTTGCTGTCGTTGATGTGGTTTAGAACTCAGGTTTCTGCTGATCTTGTTTCTGTGATCTGACTCCACCTGCTTTCTATCCTTCGAGAAATCCTCAAAATCTGTGATCTGCTTATAGCGCTCTTTCTTGCTTTTCTGCAATTCTGAATTCATTTTTTTATAGTATTTCCTTTCATACAAGGGAAAGATTAGTCCAAAGGACTAATGGACCACATCTACCATGGCCTCCACAAGACTGAGTCCAGTACAACTAGATGGTGCCTGGCTACCACCATTGACTGCTCTGGAAGGGATCACAATAGAAGGTCCTGGATGGAGCTGGAGAAAAATGTAGAACAAAATTCTAACTCACAAAAAAAGACCAGTTTTTTTTTTTTTTTTTTTTTTTACTAGCCTGACAGAAACTGGAGAAACCTCAAGAGTGTGGCCCCTGGACACCCTTTTAGCTCAGTAATGAAGTCACTCCTGAGGTTCACCCTTCAGCCAAAGATTAGAGAGGCCCATAAAACAAAATGAGACTAAAGGGGCACACCAGCCCAGGGGTAAGGACTAGAAGGCAGGAGGGGACAGGAAAGCTGGTAATAGGGATCCCAAGGTTGAGAAGGGAGAGTGTTGACATGTCATGGAGTTGTTAACCAATGTCATAAAACAATATTCGTACTAACTGTTTAATGAGAAGATAGTTTGTTCCATAAACCTTCATCTAAAGTACAATAAAAAAATATTCTTTTTCATTTCATTGGATTTGGGAAGGAGTTTAGATATGTGTATGAATTCTATCAATCTAGTTTTAGTTTATTTTTTATTTATTGTACTTTACACAGTGCAAGTTAATTTCTTATACAAAAATTTATACACATATTGTTACGTGACCCTAGTTGCAATCCCTGTAACATGACAGCACACTTCTCCTTTCTTCCCCGTGTCCTGTGTCCGTTCAACCAGCTCCTATCCCTTTCTGCCTTCTCATCCCACCTCTGCACAGGCGCTGCCCATTTAGTCTCACGTATCTACTTGAAGGAAACCCTGGTGGTGTAGTGGTTAAAAACTATGGCTGCTAACCAAAAGGTTAGCAGTTCGAATCCACCAGGCGCTCCTTGGAAACCCTATGGGGCAGTTCTACTCTGTCCTTAAGGGTCGCTATAATTCGAATCGACTTAATGGCATGGGCTCCTACTTGAACTAAGAAGCACACTCTTCACAAGTATTATTTTATGTTTTGTAGTCCAGTCTAATCTTTGTCTGAAGAGTTGCCTTTGGGAATGGTTTTAGTTCTGGGTTAACAGAGAGTCTGGGGGCCATGTCTTCTGGGGTTCCTCTATTCTCAGTCAGACAATTAAGTCTGGTCTTTTTGCGTGAATTTGAGTTCTGTACCCCACTTTTCTCCTCCTCCGTCAGGGACTCTCTGTTGTGTTCCCTGTCAGGGTGGTCATTGGTAATAGCCGGGCACCATCTAGTTCTTCTGTTAGTTTATTTTTTTAATATCACCCTTCTGTGTGTGATTGGGAGCCCTGGTGGTGCAGTGGTTAAGAGCTCAGGCTGTTAACCAAAAGGTCGGCAGTTACAGCCCAGTGGCTGCTTCTTGGAAACCCTATGGGGAAATTCTACTCTGTGCTAAAGGGTCGCTATGAGCCAGAATTGACTTGACAGCAGCAGGTTTGGTTTTTTTCTAGTGTGTGTGATTGACTTAAAATGTTATTAAAAATCAGAACATTATAGTTTTCTTTACTAGAAATAAACACATTTCCAGCTCAAGTATATTAAAACATATAGAATATGTTGAGTTGATTTTGCAAGTCAATTCGAGATTTAAAAGAATAAAATGCAATGTGACATAAATGTCTTCAGTAGAGCAGACGGCTACTGTTCTCATGCAGATGAAAGCTGACATTGATAACAAAATTTATTATTGGTTTAGATTACATGTGACACATGTGGATAGTTTTGATATATCTGTTTATGAGAAAATACATTGCATTTGTATAATTTGATTTATGTTCCAATATTCTGTGTCCTGCTTTATTTTCTTAATGTTCTAACACAAGCATTTTTCAGCGTTGCAGAGCAGAGTCCAAACTGTTGGCCTACATCCCAAATCCAGGCTGGAACCTGTTTCGTTTGGCCCTGATAATAACCCACTCAGGTTTGTTTTCTTTTTTAATTGGATTAATTGCCAATCTGTGAAAGTCAAGATATTTCACAAAGAAATCCTGACTTCAGCTTCTCTTGAAAAACCAGAAAATTTGGCAACATTGGACCCACGTTTTTCTATGGCAATAAATGACTGTAGCTGAGTAAATGCCTGCTCTTGCCAACTAGAGGTTCATCACAATCTTCATCATCCTTTATTGGGTATTAAACCAGTCTGCTTGGCTCTTTATTGTTACTTGCTTGATCCTGTATGCATCTGAGTTTGTGACCACTGCTAGATAGTCTTTATAGCCATTATTTTAAATTATCATGAAATATTCATAGACTAAAAGTACAAGAATCATCAGCTTGCTTTTTATTTTCTTTTAAAGTATATATATAAGGCTCTGATTTTTCAATTTTGTAAACATTTCCACATCAAGGTATGCCCTAAAAGCAGAAGTATAGAGTCAAAAAATGAAAATAGTTGTATAATTCTTGATAAATATGCTAAGTACCTTCTCAATAAGAATAGCTAGTGTTAAAGATCAAAGACTACAGCTTTCATGGATTACACCTCAACATAAAGAAAACAAAAATCCTCACAACTGGACCAATAAGCAACATTATGTTACACACAGGAATTATTGACATTGTCAAGGATTTCATTTTAGTTGGATCCACAAGAAATAAAATGACATTGCACTGGGCAAATTTGCTGCAAGAGTCTCCTTTAAAGTGTTGAAAAGCAAAGATGTCACCTTGAAGACTAAGGTGTGCCTGACCCAAGCCCTGCTATTGTTGCCTCAAGGGTGGACAATGAATAAGAAAGACTGAAGAAGAATTGATGGATATGAATTATGGTATTGGTGAAGAATATTCAATATTCTTCAACATGGACTGCCAGAAGAACGAACAAATCTGTCTTGCAAGAAGTACAGCCAGAATGTTCCTTAGAAGCAAGGATGGCGAGACTTCGTCTCACATACTTTGGACATGTTATCTGGAGGGACCAGTCCCTGGAGAAGGACACCATGCTTGGAAGAGAGTCAGAGGAAGACCCTGGACGAGATGGATTGACACAGTGGCTTCAACAGTGGGCTCAAACATAGCAAGGATTGTGAGGATGGTGCAGGACCAGGCAGTGTTTCGTTCTGTTGTACACAGGGCCCTATGAGTTGGATCTGACTTGATGGCACCTAACCTAACAATGTTGAAGTTAGAAAGAGGAGCCAATGGAGAAGTCAGAAGGAAGGCTAGCTTCCCACCCACAGGGTGTCCCAGCATCCTTGGGGGGGTCACCTTGTTTAGGTCTGTTCTTTATCTTTGCTGATCCAATTAGTAATCCAAAAGTGACTTGGTGAATATAAAATTCAAATAAAGGAAGCCAAGTAGTCTTCAAGGAGATTTCATTCCACCTCAGTGAGGACTGACTTGTTAAACTTGTTTATAATAGAGAACATCCGTCTCTAAATCCTGGTGCCTGCTGAGTCAGTATCCATCTCCCGTAGACACTGCTGAACAAATACTGCCAAATTCTTGTTCTTTGCCACTCCTCATATCTAAAAAATCCATTTATATTGCCATCTTCTGTTCAAAAGGTCAGCAGTTCGAATCTACCAGCCACTTCTTGGAAAACCTCTGGGGCAGTTCTGCTCTATCCTATAGGGTCTCTATGAGTTGGAATCAGCTTGACGACAATGAGCTTGGTTTTTTTTGTCTGTTAACATATTCTTTCTTCATATAAATTTCATTATCATTAGGTTACATCTTTATTTGAAATAAATCATGTTTTGCCAAGGTGTCTAATCACCTTTTTGGACTTGGGGTAAGAGGAACTCAAATGGCCTTTTTATGGTGGGTGACTTATACTATTGCTAATGTCCTCCATTACATGTTTGTCCTTTCTAGATTCATGTTCAGTTTTATCTCCCAAGTTCTGGGTATACTTTGTTCTTATATGCTGACTTAGCTGGCATTTGTTTAATATTTCATAGTTTTTCCATTAAAGTTCGCATATATCATGTTATTTCATTTCATCTAGTCCTAGGGTTGCTATAGGGTCGCTATGAGTTGGAATCGACCCAGCGGCACTGGTTTTGGTTTGGTTTGGTTTAATCCAGTGTCTGCTCTGAGAAGGATGCGACCCTTATTTTTAAAAATTAAGAAGATGGTGATTAGAGCACGTGAGAGACTCACTCAAGGTCAAGAAGCTAGAAAGTAGTGGGTTTGGGAATTAAAGTGAGATTTTCTGACTTCAAAGTCCATGCTTCCAAGATAAGAAGTTGTCTGGAGTCCAGGAGATCAAGTAGGATCATACAGTGACTTCAGTGGTCAGAAACTTGGAGGGAGCGTGGTACTGGGACACAGATGTTCTTTTGGGATTTTCTGTGCTTCTGCAGTGACAGCAGGGTCTGCCCCGCTGGCACAAGTGGTGCGAGCCTGTCAGGAGGGCTTCTTGGGAGTGCGGCTGTGGCCTGTTTGTGAGTGAGTCCCGCAAGCTGGGGACCTCTGAGCTTGTCTGGGACAGCTGCAGGTGGGAGGACCAAAGTTGAACACAGGTTTTTGTTTTTACAGAATCATCATCTGGCTAAAAACAAAGATATTTACTAATGAGGCTTAACTTGTTCCTGAAGCACTTTCATTTTAAAAAATCAAACCAAACCAAACCCCTTGCCATCGAGTCGATTCCCGCTCATTGCGACCCTGTAGGGCAGAGTAGAACTGCCCCACAGAGTTTCCAAGGAGCGCCTGGTGGATTTGAACTGCCAGCCTTTTGGTTAATAGATGTAGCTCTTAACCATTACGCCACCAGGGTTTAAAGGGACTTGTAAATAGAGAAGACACAAAAGCAGGGAAAAATCAGGGAGGGTGAGTGGTGGATCTGGGATTCCCTCCTCATTAAATTTTTTTTTTTCAAAGCATTGCAAAAACTGGATTATGAATTTTAAAATAATGAACAAAATGCTTAATATAAGGAGTTTTTATATTCCCTTCAATCATTTATTCTCTCAAAAGGATTTCTAAAACCCTAAAATAGAAATATTTTTGTATAAATCTACTTTTATTATAAGGGCACTATAATTCCTATACACTTAAGCATTACAGCACAACTTTGAAATACAAAACTAAGATCTTCTTCTGTCTCCAGGGACCGTGGCACGTTCATATGAAAGGGAGACGTGTACAACCAATCATTCCCTGGCATCCGGGCTTCTGGTTGGCTTTTGAAATACCAGCTGGTGAATATATCCCCTAGCTCCTTACTGCCCTCAAATGCCTGCTCGCCAGTGCTGACATGCATACTGCTGCTCTGCAGCTTTTCTTTGATTTTGTGAAAATACAAGAGTGCCTCCTGACCTATGGAAGCTTTTCCACGCTTCAGTTATTCTGTGGGAAAAGCCTCCATAGGATCTGCAGATGCCCCCACATGCATTTCCGAATGCTGCTCAGGTGAACAGACGTATCTTCATACGTGAGGAGTGTCCTAGGGGTTTCCAGATTGAAAGACACACTCTTCTTACGGGTCTATTTTAGTCTGAGAATGACTATCATCAAGAGATGCATACCCAGTCGGCATCCCAAGAATACTGCTAGCAGCTGCACCCAAACTATTCCTCAGAGACAATGTTTATAGATAGGGTGAAAGCTGAAGATCAGGAAAAATAAATTGATCAAGTCCTTACAGGAGCAATTTATCACTCTGGTAATACCTTTAGCGATTTCTGAAAATGCATGCTGGCAGGAAGTTTTTTAATTACCAAAACCATCAGATCATTTGCCTGGTTATTTTTGAGTCTGAAATATATGAGTGGGTAATGGAGTTAGTCCAGGAAAAAATGAGCTAGCTAAGCACTGTGCCTGGCACTGTTGCTGGTGCAGATGGAAGGCCAGATGTGCAGGGCAGTCACCAATCATCAGGCTCTCACAGTAGAAACTGTGCATGCAGACATGTACACACACACGCATACTACACATATGTATGTATACATGGGGATGGAAAATAAGAAAGATAATTTGTAGTGAATAGGAAGACCTCATATTTACAGCAGGTTACATTCCTGGAAAGGGCATTTTAAGTGAAAATGACAAGTTTAATTGATTTCCCTGTAGAAAGATGTAATAGGGGTTACACACTTGACTATGGGGCTCTGGTGGCACAGTGGTTAAGTGCTCAGCTGCTAACCGAAAGGGTGGCAGTTTCAGCCCACCAGCTGCTCCACGGAAGAAAAGACCTGGTAACCTGCGTCCGTAAAGATTATAGCCTAGGAAACACTATGGGCAGGTCTGCTCTGTCCTAAAGGGTCACTTTGAGTTGGAATCAACTCGATGGCACACAACAACAACATATACTTGATTAGGAGAGGGATAACTGAGTCTTTATACAGTTGGCTATAAAACCTAATGTTTAATCAGCTATTAGTGATCGAAAAGGACGACAGTAATAACATCCAAGTGCTTTTCAAAGACAATATATTTTCTCATTTAATTTCTCAGACTATTATCTTCATTTTACAAATGAAGAAACAAGTTTAGAGTGGTTCAGGGATCTGAGAAAGGTCATGGGGCAGAAAGTGCTAGAGCACGGATGATTGAAGGAATTAAAAGCCAAAAACCAAGCCTACTGCTGTCGAGTCTATTCCCATTCATAGTGACCCTATAGGACAGAGTAGAACTGCCCCATAGGGTTTCCAAGGAGCAGCTGGTGGATTTGAACTGCTGACCTTTTGGTTAGCAGCCAAGCTGTTAACCACTGAGCCACCAGAACTCTGTTAACCTGTTGCCGTCAAGTCGATTCCGGATTCCGACTCATAGCGACCCTATAGGACAGAGTAGAACACTCCCATAGGGTTTCTAAGGAGCGACTGGTGGATTTGAACTGCTGACCTTTTGGTCAGCAGTTTTTGCATCATCAGGGCTGCAGCTTAAGGCATCCTAATAGATAAATACTTGCGTATTGTTGCAATAGGACTTGTACTCTATGGTCTAAACTCGTTCTTGGAGCATGATGACATTGGATATCATGTCTCTCAAATAGCTTAGAAGAACAAAGGAAATTATGAAAGATCCAAGAGTGTCTCAGTTTCCTAGTGCTGCTTTAACAGAAATATCACAAGTGGGTGGCTTTAAGGAACAGACATTATTTTCTCACGGTTTAGGAAGCTAGAAACCTAAATTCAGGGCACCAGCTGGAGGGGAAGGGTCTCTGTGTCAGCTCTGGGGGAAGATCCTTGTCTCAGTTCCTGTAGCCCCAGCATTCCTGGCTTCCTAGGAAGTGCTTAGGTTTAGGACACACCCTACATTGGAATGGCCTCATTAACATAACAGAAATCCTATTCGTATCTTTCAGGATAATAAAATAGAGGAACAACAATGTCAACATTAATAACAAATATAGCTAACGTTTACTGACATATTATGGACCAGGCACTATGCCGAATGCTTTATATCTGGCATCAGCAAACTTTTTGTGTAAAAGGCCAGATAGTAAATTTTTTAGGCTTTGTAGCCCATATACAGTCACTTTAGCAGATTTTCCTTCTCTTCCTCCTACCCTTCCCCTCCCTCCCTTTTCTTCCCCTTCACTCTCTTCTCTTCTCCCCCTTTTCCCTCCCTCCTTTTCTCTCTCTCATAATCCTTTAAAAATGTGGAAACCTTTCTTAGCTTGAGGGCTATAAAAAACAGAGTGTGGGCTGGATTTGTCCAGGACCTGTAGCATTGACCCCTGGGGCTGACCTTGAGTTTCTGACCTCAGCAAACAGGACTACTTAACAAAGCCCAGGCCAGTGGGATGTCCCCTAAAAGTCTGTAGAGAGGACTGGGGCACATCTAAGCTGAGAAGTAAGGGCCAGGTTTCCAGGGCTTTTGATGCTGTAGAAAAGATGATATAAAAACATTAAAGAACTAATTTAAACCATCTATAATTCTACCGCCCTAACACAATAGCCAAATCCATATTTCTTTCCAATCCTGGCCTTCATGCAGCATATTTTAAGAACACTAATTTTTAATATATTTCAACACGTAAAAATAACTTCAGCGTTCCTATTTTTAAAATCTCATTAACATTTTCTTTTATAATCTAATAGAATGTTTAAAAATTTACCAGTTGGATTCTGATCGTGCAGCTTCGTCAGAGCCCTGAATTTTTTTTCCCTCTAATCACATAACATTTGAGCAGCGTTTTTCAGGCAATGGCTATAAAGGTAGAGCGAATTCCAGAGGAGGAAGGGGGAGAGATGTGTAAGACAGGAGCACCTGAGACTCAGAATGAGGGTGGAAAGACAGGAGGGGCGGGGGACAGAATTGTCAGAGTGGTTTGTTTCACGCCTAAAGGAACAATTTCCATTTAAGGTTTTATTCGGACTTTTGGTCTTGTGTGTCACTCTTTTTGGTTTTGTTTGTGCAGAATTACTTTTAGCTTCTTTATTATTTCTCCTGTCTAAGACTTGTGCTGTTAGTACCTTATCACTGCTCTTCTTTTTCTCTGCCTCCCTGACCTCAGAAATTTTTCTAGCTCTGGCCAAGGCTGTGTCTCCATCTCTTTCATATGCATTTTCATCTGCCTATCATCCTTCCCAAAAACTTCCTTAACATTACATATGAATGAAGATACATTCATAATTTTAGAAACAAAAGCCCCACTCCACCCTTATATTCTCATCTGGGAATCTAGGGGTTTCCTGAGACCCTTCCAGAGAGTTCCTGGAGTCACAACTATTTTCCTAATGATATTAAGTTACTTGCCTTTCTTAGTTTTATTGAAATTAATGCATATTTTAGAAATTTCTCAGTTTTCATTTTTAATATAGTAAATATTAATAGTTATAATACTGATATTCTAAGACCAAAAAGCTTGAGAACAGCTAGTTTATCCCATCAGCAAAACATTTATTAAGCGCCTTTGTATTTTCAGGTGCAATATTAGTCCGTTGGAATAAGGGAGACCCTTTCCTCAAAGATCATAGAGTTTAGAGGTGAAGACAGACTCCTAAAAGAATAAGCATGGTTGGTGACAGTAACTACAGAGATACTACACATCACAGGAGTCCAGAAGGGAGGATGCCTAACTGGTGGTCATTATGCTGCCTGTGGAAGGAGGGGTCATTGAGAGAATGGAGCCACATCTGTTAAGTCCTGTTAGAGGAGGTAACCACTGAACACCGACTGTTAACGTCAGTGTTGGAGGGACGTGGTAGGAGGCATGCTAAAGGAAGCAGCAGGAACAAAGGCCTGGGATCAAAGAAGAGTGCAGTGTGTGTGGGGAAACGGGCAGGTCTGTGTTACTGCAGGCAGCCTGGATCTCAGGGAGGAAGACAATGGAGAGATGGCAGGGGCCAGACCTGAGAGAGCCATTTTTTGGTCATGCAGGGGTTTGGGCTCCATCCTTGCGAGGTTGGGAAGCTCCACCTGACTCGTGAAGCTTTTGTAGCTACAACTCAGATAATAAAAGTGAGTCTCTGATTTATATCCTAACAAAACCAACAATAAAGCCCTTCTATTAGCATTTGTTGATAGATAGCAAATGGGGCTCTTGATAGTTTTCTGTGGCATCAACCTGTTGGGAACTTCAGTGCAGGTTATGAGGTATATGTGTAAATTGGGTCATCACCCTCTACTTGGTTATATGTAGAAACTTAAAGATTTCTGCAGTGAATGTGTATAAAATAAGTTTGTGCCGTGTCATGATGTGACTTTGTTCTTCTGCCTACCGTCTACCACTGGCCTTCCGGTGCGTTTTCTCCTTGGTGTCGTCCATATATGGATTCGTGTTTTTGCTTCATAATCAAGTGTTTAGTATATTTTAATTTCTGCTGGCAAATATTTTTCTCTCCTGTGCTCCTAATAAGCTTTGTGACACTTGGAAAAAATTGGTGGAAAAATAAACTGGAGCACTTACTTGCGTTTCTCCCAATTGAAAACACATTTTTATAAGTGTATGGTCTTTCTCAGGAAAACAGTTAACTTTATTTTTCTGTGAAGCAGAATTTGGCCATAGCTTTTTAAATGTAATAGTAGGCTAAATAGGAGGAAATTGTGGTAAATATTCAGCATCCACTTAGTTTTGATAGGCAGTAATACGGATGCATTTTCTTGTTAAAGAGAATGAATATAAAAGGTATTTCCATTTTTGAAAGGCTTAATTGAGAACTGCCAGAGCTAAAAGCAGTATATCCAGGAATGGAAAAATGACAAGCATTAAATAAATAGTGGAAAGACGACCCCCAAATCTTTAAATTCTCAACTCAGTAATAAGTAACAACACGTTAACAAAGGTGCATCTTTTTTTATTTTGCAGCCACTAAAATATAACAGTTTCTTTCAACTAAGACTTTTTTTTTTTAATTTTGCTTTTTAAAACTTTGAAGTAGTTTGAATGATAAGCTCTTCACTACTACATATGGAACAGAAACCCTGGTGGCATAGTGGTTAAGAGCTACGGCTGCTAACCAAAAGGTTGGCAGTTCAAATCTTCCAGGCGCACCTTGGAAACTGTGGGGCTACTCTGTCCTCCAGGGTCGCTATGAGTCGGAATCGATTCGACGGCAATGGTTTTTTTTTTTTATGTATGGTACTAATGTGAAAGCTTTAGCAGCATTATTCTTAATAGCCTAAAAAGTAGAAACAACCCAAATGCTCATCAGCTGAGAAATGGATAGACACTGGGGTATATCCATACGATTAAATGTTATTTAACAATAAAAAAGACAGTGTGGATGTGTGTTACAACATGGCTGAACCTTGAAAACATTATGCAAACTGAAAAAGGTTAGTCAAAAAAGACCACACACTGTATGATTCCATTTATATGAAATGTCCAGTATAAGCAGATACGTAGAGACAGAAAGTAGGGTAATAGATGCCTAGGGCTGGGGATTGGGGGATGTTGGGAAATGGGGAGCATGATGTTCCTTTTTGGGGTGATAAAAATGTTCTAAAATTGATTGTGGTGATGGTTGCATAACTCTGTGTGTATACTAAAAACTACTGAATTGTACACTTAAATGGACAAATTGTATGGTATATGAATTATATCTAAACAATGCTTATATATACATGTATATTCTACCTATCTGCCTGTCTGTGAAAATGCATGTTGTGAGGGGAGGTAAAAGGCCAAAGACTGTACTGTACAGTATATCTCTAACCAAAGCTGTTCCATAAAGCTGCTTCACTGTTGAATGGAACAATTTTTTTCTGCTCAGAAGGAAAAATCTATATTTGTGGCCATTTTACTAATATCTAATTTCTGTTTTCTCCCTTTCTGGAGAAACTTTGGAGCACATTTGATATTGGCCTGACAAGCTCTCAGCAACCAGTTCTGGTGAAGCCAGCGAGTCAAATGGACACCCACGCTGGCCTTGTTCCCAAGCTGTCCTTAACACCAGGGCGAGTGGCACCAGGACAGCGCACCCAGTGTATCAGGGACAAAGAGGCTTTTCTTCCTCACTGACCATGTGTGTCTTCTTGCCCTAGCCGTGTCTTTCTTTCTTTGGACAATAGAAGGAAAATCTCCCAACCATGACTGCTGGAATTCCTTTCTCTCCCTCTCCCAGTATCCTAGGGTATGAGTGTACGCAAGGCCTTTGTTCCCAAATCGACTCTTTTTATCCACTTCCCTTCTTCATTCTTTTCAGGTCTCTAAGCCTTGGAGCAAAGGTTGTATCGGTGAGCTTTCCTGATTTGTGCACTCTTTCAGGAACACACAGTAGACAGCTGGGAGCACAGACAGCTTCTTAGTCCCATTGCCCCCCTAAACGGTCTCCAGTGAGTCAGTGAGACCTTAAGTCCAACTCTGAGCATCCATTTGGTTAGTGCAGTGGGTAGGTGGTGGGTTGGGAAACTGTACCACCTCTTACACGGCTCCAGCGGGGGAGAACTAAGGTCTGCTGGGAGGTTCCAGAAAAGACTCCCATCTACAAATAAACAAAGGAAAATTTATTCCCAAGCTAGGTCAATTTGTCTCTTTCCTTTTCCCATCAAAGAGTAGTCTGTATATGCGATCTTCATTTCTTTGCCCTTATTTCTTCTTTCAATTTAGCTTTCATTTCCATTGATTTACTCGACCTGTTTATCAGAACTATACTCTGGCAGGGATCACAATAGAGGGTCCTGGACAGAGTGGGAGAAAAATGTAAAACAAAATTCAACTTCACACACACACAAAAAGACCAGGCTTACTGGTCTGACAGAGACTAGAAAAACCTGAAGAGTATGGTCCCCGGATGCCCTTTTAACTTAGCATTGAAGTCACTCCTGAGGTTTACCCTTCACCCCAAAATTAGACAAGTCTGTAGGGCCAACAGTAGCACACATGAGGAAGGTGCTTCATTCATACTTCAATCATGTATATGAGACTAATGGACACACCAGCCCAAAAGCAAAGATGAGAAGACAGGAAGGGGCAAGAAAACCGTACAGATGGAGACAGGGAATCTGGGGTGGAGAAGGGAGAGTGTTGACACATCGTGGGGTTGGCAACCAATGTCACAAAACAATTTGTGTATTAACTGTTTAATGAGAAATTTATTTGCTCTGTAAACTTTCACTTAAATCACACACACACACACGCACAGACACACAAACACAAAGATTAAGGGCCTCCTTCATGCTAAAACCCTCAATCCTCATTCCACTTGACTTTTTGTGATAATGTTCTTGACCACTCTCTCCTTTGCACAACCCTTCCTTTGACAGGAATTCAGCTGATGCATATTGGATTCAACTTTGTTTTCTCACGTTGCAGCATTCAGACTTTTCTTCTTAACTTTCCACCTGATCCATCTTTGTCTTTTGCAGTGAATTACATATTCCTCTCATCCCTTAACTGGAGTGTTCCCTCAAGACTTTACAAGCTGGTGTAATTTGGCAGTTATCATATTTTTAAGCAAATAATGCGCACCTTCTGTGTTTATTTGCTGGCTGCACCCTCCCCCCACGAAGCATCCTCGCAAGCACACTATGCTAATTTTTCTTCACAGTAACATAAAAAAAAACCTGGCAATGCAGCACCTATGAAAATACCTCGTGGGGGGAGGGCATGGCTGGCAAACAAATGCAGAAGGCGCACGTTATTGTGTAAAATGTGGTATGTAATGATGTAACGATGTAGTCATCTTCTATTTTATGATCTGATATGGTCATCTTCTGTTTTTGCATAACACCAATTTTGCATAACACACTGGTCTTTGGAACCTAACCGTATTGATGAGTGAGGAGAGGGTGTACATTTGGTTTTATTTAGAACTTGCGTGGTGGGTGTGTCCAAGTGGTAAAAGATACTTGCAAAGAATGGAGAATGGTGGTAAGTGGACCACTGCTGCCATTGAGCGTAATGTGGCAGTCACAATAAAAATTAACAAGGTCTTTCAACAAGTCAGTAGCAGAAAACTTTTCAGCCCTGCAGTAATTTCAGCTAGTGGATCTTCAGAGGTTAGAGAGCTAAGAATCACTTAAGGGTAATGAGTTAAAATAAATTTCTGCCCCCAACTCCTACAAACCTGTGATTCAGACTTTCTTGAAGTAGGGCTCCAGAATCTGCATTTTCGAAAAGCACCCACGTGATTCTGATGCAGTTGGTCCAGGCATCATTCTTGGAGGAAACAATGCCACAACCTCCTCTCCTTTATAGGCTGAGTCCCTAGAGAATAAGGAGGAACTAATAGCAATTTGCAAAATATAGTATAAGTTGTCTAGGACCTGGTATATGTCTATTTCTGAAATAACACCAGTACTCGCCGTGTTGTGTTTGTTCACCTTACCCTAGGAGCAAATACATTCCTTACCGTTCTTTATAGGGAAGACCTAAAAGAAGCAGGAGTGCCAGTTCTCGCTATCAGCCTGTTCCTACCTTCACAGGAGTTTTAGAATCATCTGTAAGAGGCCTGGAATCCAGAGGCACCCAAGGGAGTTAGCAACAAGAAATATATAGCAAGTAGGTTAGTTAATGAGGTTATGGTGTTAGTATTGTTTTGCATTGCTAAGACACTCCACCATGCCTACATTTTGGGGGACACATGGATATTCTCTAATATCGTGACTTGATTTCATACGCTGCCTGCTATCTACAAGCTTTCTCTGTGTTCCCCTGTTTGGGGGAAGGCCCTTTAGAATCATGTGAATAGCTGTTTGTTGACAAAGGGGGCTTCTCCAGCTTGAAACTGAAGGTGTGAAAGACTAGTTTATTTCTAGCTATAAAAGCAGACTCTTTAGCCTTGTGAATAGAAGTAATCCAGAGGGAACAGGATCCTTTCCATGCAGCAGCTTCTTAGGAAAGTGGAGAAAAGGAATCTTACGATCGGAAGTCCAGTTGTCTGGAGCTCACATCTGCCTTGGGAGCTGTCTTGCCCTCACACTGTGTCTCACTGACATGGTTGTTGCTTTCTCCTGTTACAGGTGACCTGGGGTGTGGTGTGAGGTCACTAATCCATAAGATTAATAATGCAGTAGTGGTTTTTAGTTGAGAGGAACTTGTCCACAGCTTGTATTTTAGCTGTTGTCCTAGGAGGAAGTGTGTTGTATCTGTAGTTCATGTGCTTCAGTAGCCACCCTAATGCACCCATGAACATCTCCATGTAGCCTCATTATTTCTAGTATTGTGGATTCTGTTTGCTGCTGGGTGACAGCGTGAATGTTTGCGATGCAGAACTGTGGTTAAGGAGGCATTGGGTGCAGTCAGTGTGACGGGCTCTCAGCAACAGGGAGTAAAATTTAAACATTTACCTGCTGTCTTCCGTCTTTTAAAATGACAACCTTCTGAATGTGCTCCAGCGTTGTGTTCCTACCGCGGCTAGACTCAGCATTTAGAGGATTTTCTTCAGAGTGTTAGTTTCATGCTCTAAATTAAATCAGGAAGAGGAAAAGTCAGCAAGAATTGCCTGATCAGAACAGTTTGGTTAAACTTACACAAAGTTATCTTTCTGGATGTTGTGGAACTCTTTGTGATTCTTTATGGAAAGGTCAGGGTTGTTTAGATGTGTTTATAATGCCAGAAATAGTCTTATGGCTGCCTCCATAGCAAGCCTGAAACCGCCTTACTGCTGATGTCTCTGTGGTAGTTGCAAGGAGAGGACAGCAGATAATCCCTTTGTGTCTTGGATGCTGGTAAACCTTGATAACAAACAATCCCCATGTCCCCTGAGAGAGTCAGGATGTCAATCCAGTTTTGAGGAAAGGAGAACAGAATGATGATGGGGGACAAAATAGATCAGGTCCAAGAATCCCAAACGTGCTTCTTCGTCCCAGTCTCCAGAACTGAGGACTGCAATTTCCCCCAACTTTCTTTTAGTGAGTGTCTATTTTTTCACGGTCATGTGTTGGGGATTCATGTGTGTCAGAGAAATTACTTTGGACACCCAAGGGAGATAACAGGAGCTGGCCTTGCTACTCAAAATGTGCTCATGAGTCAACAGCATGTGTGTCACCTGGGAGCTTGGTCCCAGCCGCCGTCAGGCCAGCTCTGCCTCATGGCAACCCCGTGTGTGTCATGTGCTCATGAGTCAGCAGCATGTGTGTCACCTGGGCGCTTGGTCCCAGCCGCCGTCAGGCTGCTCTGCCTCATGGCCACCCCGTGTGTGCCAGAGTAGAACTGTGCCCCATAGGGTTTTCAGTGGCTGACTTTTCAGAAGTAGATCACCAGGCTTTCTTCAGAAGCACCTCTGGGCAGACTCGAACTGTCAGCTGTTTGTGCCACCCAGGGACGGGAGCTTCTTAGGACTTCAGCATTAGCCCCCCGAAGATTTGCTGAATCAGTCTGTATTTTAACAGGATCTCCAGGTGATTTATATTCATGTTAAAGTTTGAGAAACATTGACATAGCAGATTGTGGATCTTTATTTTTCTGGTCATGAGCACAGTATTTCCCAACCTCTTTTGATCATTAACATGGCTATAAACTTACCAGAACTTAGTAGAACTGCAGCATATTGGTGTGAGGGAGGTGTGTATGTGGGGGCTGATTGGGTTCCATGCAAGAGCCATACGATACCCGGCAAAACAGTTTCTGCTGATATTGCCCGTATTGGGGGATCTGGGGGATACTGTTGCCCTGTTTTTGATATCCAACTACTGCCTACTCTACTTCAATAGACGGTGTAGACTACTCTTCATTTGCAAATCCAGAATCTTTACTATAAATAGCAAACGGTCAACTTTAGAAATGCAAAAGATAATATTGAAGTCAGGTTTTATTTTGCACAAAGTTTGTGTTGGAAAGAGGTGACTGTCTTTGCCTAACCATGTCAATTCTATTACATGATGTTTAAAGGAATTAAAAGAATGTAAAAAAATGCAAGCATTAAGGTGTGCCGTAGAGTCTCCTAGTCGTCTTTAAGTCACAGTTGTGACAGAGTGTCTTTACGAAGCATTAGAAGCATCAGATTGGTAAGGAAATGGCACACTCGCAGCTGGGGGTTGTAGTTGTCTGATACTGTGGGTAAAGGAGGCCCAAGGCTCTGGTAGAAGCTACCTCCTGGGTTGTTTTCCTGCTCATGTCTCCTCTGGTGGAAAATATTCTTTCTGTTCAGTGGAGCGTCAAGTGACCAGAGATAGTCATACAGGCACTGAAGCTTGGACTTTTCGTTTTGTCTGTTTGTTTGTAGCTCTGAACCTTTTGGAGTGTGACATTTCTTCTTCTGGTGCTTAGGCACCGTCTCCTGCTGATGCACACACCGCGGGGTCAGGCTCAGGTCTGTGCGACTGCAAGTCCTTTCTCCTATACTTTAAGAAGATGACATTTTATATCAGGATGCAAGACACTTGTCACTCAAAGGTCCTTCTGCAGCTCCTGGAGCATGGCATTTGCCATGATCACATGCCGGTATTTGAAAAGTCAGATGCCTACACGAAAGACTTTGTCAGGCTGGTGTTGAGGAAAACAAGAACAAGTTGAAATCAGTTGTTTGGGAGGAATATTTTGGCATGATTTTTCTGAAGTTGGATAAACATAATTTGTCTATCTACCATCTGGGCACACAGTAGCAGTCCTTCGGCCCACAGAAGGAGTTTGTACATATTAGACAAGTAAGAAGTCTGAATCTCCAGGACAAGGGCAGTTTCGTGTGTGTGTGTGTGTGTGTGTGCGCGTGTGCGTGTGTGCATCGCTTCTTATGTATTATCTCTCTGTGTAGTACAGAGGGCAAAGCCGCCCCTGGGGCTGCATTGCCCTCCTTAGAACCTCCCTGTGGCCTGTCTTGGCAGCACCTTCTACTTCATCCAAGGTTAGCACAGGTGCAGGTTGGTGGATGCTCCCCTTCTTGCCTGCCTGACCTGGACACCTTCACAGCTGGGTCGTTCTAGGGGCTCACGTCTGACCCAGAATGAGTCTTGTGGCCCAGACTGCTTGCCTGGAGCCATCTGAGCACACAGCCGCAGAAGGAAGGTGAGGCTTTTCCAGAGGCACCTCAGAGCTTTTCACTGGGCCTGCAGTCCGTGCAGGTGAGGCAGTCACTGAGCGTGCAGTCCCTGCAGGTGAGGGCAGTCACTGGGCCTGCAGTGCCTGCAGGTGAGGGCAGTCACTGGGCCTGCAGTCCCTCAGGTGAGGGCAGTGTTTCTTCCCTCCTCTTAGGTTACTGCGTTCAACCCTAGAAAAACGCATCTTACCATCAGAAGGGAAATCCTGGTGGCATAGTGGTTAAGTGCTATGGCTGCTAACCAAAGGGTCGGCAGTTCAAATCCGCCAGGCGCTCCTTGGAAACTCTATGGGGCAGTTCTACTTTGGCCTATAGGGTCGCTATGAGTCGGAATCAACTCGACGGTACTGGGTTTGGTTTTTGGTTTGGTTTACCATCAGAAAAAAAAAGTAGCAGTCAATTATTATTTCAGAGAACAAAGTATTTGTATTGAACAGCTTCTTGTTCTCTCACTATCTTTTGTGGAGAGAAAAACTCCTGTGTGTCCCATGAACTAAAATGATAACTTTGGATCATTACATTATTTGATTAACTATTATTAGTAAACCTATAAATAAACCCTTCCTGACATGCATTCTGTACCTTTTGTCCATGCTTTTTGTACTTTCCAAGCAGATTCCAAGCTGTGCTGTGTGAAGTCATCATAAGCATGAAAAGTGGCAAGGGTCACTCATGTCACCCCTCCTTCTGACTGCCTCTTTTCTTGCTTCTGGCACTTCCCAGTGAGTGGTGGGCCTGGGTGACAGCTGGAATGCATGGTAGTCTTATCTGCATATTGACCTTAAGGGCGCATTTGTGGCTTGTGAAATGGATTGGCCAAGGACTGCCCTCTCATGAATACCTTTCTACAAAATGTATTTCAAAGATACATACTACTAGATTGATTCATCAGTAATACACTAGGAGATTTGCTTCAGGTTGTAAAGTGGGTGGGCTTATACTACTCCCATTTTTATAAGTCCACATATAGCAAAAGTGCTGCTTATGTGACCAAATACATCATCCTGAGTTGGAATGATGGACATAATTTACTCGCATTTATGAGTGGCATTGAGGTCAGCCTTCCTGAAGTCTGGTTTGGATTGAGGTGGGCCATCAAGGCCAGGACGTACCCAGTCAGGACTGCCTTTGAACACAGAATAGAGTTGGCCGGGCTGGGGCTAGACCTAAAGGTCTTGTGACTGGGTTTCCAGCTGGCCAGGCTGGGAGGGAACAAGGTAACTGAGATCTGGGAAAGCTGCAGAGCCTGGCTGCAGGGAGTGCATTTGGAGAGGAGCCAGAGAATTTAATGAAGGTCAGAAAATGTGAGCCAGAGAGGAGATGAGGCACAGGGGAATCAAAGCCTGGTTCAGGGAGTATTCTTAAAGTCATGCCATACAGTCGGGAAATTGTGAATCACCTGGGGATGCTTGCAATACATGCAGAGCCCTAGGCCTGTCTCTTAGAGACTTTGATTCAGTATGTCTGAGAGAGTTTCTCAGAAACCGTTATGTTTAGCAAGTGCTCTGGATGAGTCTGTGTTTGGGAAATTTTGGGAAACGCTCTGCTGCTAGACTATATTTATTTTGCTTGGTCGGACTTGGTGTTGGCTATTTCCCTGGGGGTCCAGCGAGTGACACACAGTGAGCCACTATAGTAGTAATCTATAATTATTATTATAGATATGATAATTCCATCGATGCTTTCTGAAGAGGCAATTTCAATGTGCCCCTCAGTGAAATTTTCCTAGAACTGTGTATCAGCCCAATTGAAATGTGTTAGATGAACTTGGTGTGATTAGAGAGATGAAAGATGGCTTCTCTGAACTCACTGCCCCTTCATCTTCCAAAATGTTTTCCAGAATATTGATGTACATATATCAACAACTCACAGACTGAATATTAGTTGTTAAATGAAACAGGCATCATAGGCTTTGGATGTATACTATAGACTTAGAACTTTTAAATATACGTAAATATATAAAATAATTTATCCTTTGGTCAAGAGAAAGTGTTAAAATGGAAAATAAAACTCTTAGGTTTCTGTACACAGATGGTGGATAACTTGTGCACAGTCGGAGTTGATGAACAGTGGACGAATTCCAACGTACTGATAAGAGAATTTTGAGGAGCTCTAAAATGTTTGTCTTAGTTAGGACTAGCTGGTTATAGGTGGCTGAGAGCAACTTGAGCGAGCCTAAGCAGAAAGAGGGGTTTGTTGTAAGGACACATATGGGCCACCAGGACCCAAGAACAAGAGAACCTCTGGGTCTCAGGGAGATTAGAACTAGGAAACAAGTGGGAGCCAGCACAGACCTGGGGGTAGCCGTGCGGCCTCTGTGTCCCCTGCGTCGGTTTGCATATCTGCTTCTTTCTTATCTCTGTACAGACCAGCTTTTTGTTCCTCAGTCCCCCTTGGCAGAAAAATGACCACCCCTCAGTACATGAGTTTACATGTTACAGATCCAGCCTTGTGAAGACACTGCCTTGACTGTCTCTCATGGTTCCAATTCCAAACTCCCAGGAGAGCCAATCAGACTGGTCCGGCCTGAGTCAATGTGTGTCCCTGGGCACATGGTAAGCACTAGGCTGCCAGAGTCCGTATCTCTCTGCCTTTGTGGAGTGTGGCCATGTGGTCCGTCAGAAAGGAGCATCCTCGTGAGCTGATCCGCTCACCCCAAGATGCATCTGGGTGGGTATGAACTTCATCTGCTACCATACATTTTGTTGAAGATGTTCGTGATTTTTCAGGGGGGCTGGATTGTATTGCTTCGTTAAGACATTAGCATTGTTGCAGTGTTTTGTCAACAGAGTATTGCTTCTGTTCTGTGCTTTTGTATTGGCTAACAGATTTCGTCGTGCCTACCCTCTTTACCAGAGCCCTGGTGGCGCAGTGGTTAACTGACTGGCTGCTCACTGAAAGGCCGGCAGCTCAGATCCATCAGTCGCCGTGCAGGAGACAGATGTGGCAGCCTGCTTCGCGAGGACTGTAGCTTCGGGAGCCTTATGAGGCAGTTCCGCTGTGTCCTGTAAGGTCTCTGTGAGTCGGAATTGACTTGATGGCAGTGGATTTACCCTCTTCACCTAGTGGCTCAATGGTTAAGCGTTTGGCTTCTAACCGAAAGGTTGGCAGTTCAAACTCACCCAGTGGCTCTGTGGGAGAAAGACCTGGCAATCTGCCCCCGTAAAGATTATGGTCTAGAAAACCCTACGGGGAAGCTCTACTCTGTCACGTGGGGTCTCTCTGAGTCGGAAATAGACTCGATGGACCTAACGACAACAACAACCCTCTTTCCCTGACTAACTCCTATTCATGTTCAAGTTTCAGACTAAATGTCCCTTTTCAGGAGAAGGATTCACCATTAGTCAGTCTTCCCTGCTTCTACATATTCTTCCCTTCCCCTGGCCCTAACGAGATCAAGATTTTTTGGCCTGAAGGAGGGAAAGGAAGCGAGTTTGAAAACTGTGTATGTCCCTAAAAAAGAGCCCTAGGCCCTGTACCCACTAGCGAATTTACACAAAGTTCTGTGCTAATTACTGTAAGTAATGAAAAGGGGAGTAAAACAGGATAGAAGGAATACAGTTATCATAATACAGAGCAAAATAAATGTTCCAAAGGAAAGCCTCCCAAAATATGAGGCTGGTCCACAAAAGACTTTATGAAAGAGGTTTCACTTGAGACAGGCCTGGAAATAATAGGTCAGATTTCTGTAAGTTGAAATGTGGGGAGAGAGGATTCTGAATGTAGGAATCAGAATAAATAGGAAGATGGCTATAGCAAAATTCAGGGGGTGCAAAACCCACTTCACTAGAACAGAGGGCAAAGGTGTGGTAGGAGAGTGACCTGGAGAGGGTCACTTAGCTCATACCCTTAGACAGACAGAGTAAGGAGATTACACTTTATTACATTGGCCATGGGGAGCCATTGACGGATTTGGGGCAGAGGAATTGAATCATTAGAATGAAAGCTCCATGAGGACACTTCGTGTGTCTAGTTCTTTGAATCTTTAGAGTCTAGTGTGAGCATGTGTGTGGCACAAAGAGTGTGTGCTGAACAAATATTTTTGACTCCATGAATGGTTAGAATTCTATCTTAGCAATGTTAATGTCGTAGCATATCGAGTGAGTTACAGCAGAAGACTGGGAGCTGCGAGACCAATTTCCAGGCCAATGCAGCAGCTCGGGTGAGAATTAATGATCTCTCAGTTGGAGCAGAAAAGATGGAGGCTGACATGTGAGACCCTGTGGAACTAGAATCTGAGGAACCTGAAAGAGACCCTTTCAGTCAAGGGACTAGACTCCCAAAAGAGACTGAGAACCAAAAGAAACATACAGCTTACTGTTATATGACAGAAAAAAAAAAAAAATTTTAGTTCCCCTTCTTTTTCAGTTAAAAGTTGGGAACATTAAACCTAGATCAATCGGAAGTGATTAAAAAAAAAAATACATACTTCAAGGTCTGCTTCCCTGCCATCCGTGTGTTGTCTGTCTTACAGCGAGGCTGTCTCTTCATGCTCCATGTAGGACACCAGACGTGAACTTTACTCTAAAATGCCTTCACACATGGGCACCTTTTTCACTTTCCCTTTCTTAGGGGGGAACAGAGCGGAAGAATAGTAGAGGCTTGGGAAGCATGCAGTTCTAAAGAAAAACAAAACTGTCAATTAAAAAAAAAACTTCCTATGGACAGAAGGAAATTAAGATAAGTGTTAGTAGTGGCCTAGAGTTTCTTTTCTCCAATTAATCAATAAATAAAAGGTTTGTGGAGAGAAGGAGTATTTAATACAACCACCACCATGTGGGGTATAGGCTGTATACCTCCTGAAGATAACCGTCTGGAATTTAGAATTGTAGGACTCTTTCAGTCACTGATTCTCATTTTTCTCCATCACAAAATCTGGTTCACACTAATGTGCTGTGATTTATCTTCTTCCAAAGCCTCCTGTTCTTAGAAAAGTGGGGCTAAATTAGTCAGGAAAGCGTTCATTGTGGACTGGATTGTGAGCGCTCTGCTAGACGCTGGTCATATGGAGACTTACAAGTTGTTTGTTTCCTGCTTGAGGAACTTATAATCCTGGTGGAGGAAGGAGGCCGTATATCTATATTTATGTTTTAATGTATGTATTTGTATATGAAGTAAATAATATTGCAAAGCACATGCCAAGTGCCAAATAAACCTGATTTCATAGTGTTTGTTTTCATAAATGGGTAAAAACCACTAGTCAGGTATACCACCCTATTTAAGTGGATTTAATTTATCATTTTCTGCTGCTTAAGAAAAACACTGTTTCTTAAAGATCTCACTGAGAGAGAAAATCATGTTTGACAAATTGAATAGAATACAATTATTAATAGCTTTCAGTTGCTATAAATTGGTCTCAAATGCTTGGTACTTGAATAATGAAACAGGTTCTTTGATTTATGTTGTAACTGTGTTGGCAAGTGTTTCCATAGTGACAGTGCTCTTTGCACAAGGTCCTCAAGTGGGTTGTGTTGATAGTCTCTCAGGTTGCAGATTTCCAGTCTTCAGCAATGGAAAGAATTCAGTAGTCATGGTAAGGGTTCAGAGTGGTCTTTAAAAAAATTCAAAACATGGAAGGTAGAGTGATTAAAATTTAGCACTTTCTTTGGAAATGAGTACAATAAGATTTAATTTACACACACACATCTTCAAGCGAAAATGTACGTATTCACCTGCCTGGTGATTCACAGAAGGCTTTCACAGCATTTTCTCTTTGATAAAAAGGCATCTACAGCTAAATAATGAATATGCTGAAATACAGTTATCAATCAAAACGCAAAATTTGACTGTATATACTTAATTAAAGCTGGACAAATATGGGGCATCTAAAGAAAGCCTCCATAAAGATTACAGCCTTGGAAACCCTATGGGGCAGTTCCACTCTGTCCTACAGGGTCACTGTGAGTCAGAATCAACCGGACGGCCGTGGGTTCTGGTTTTTTTTGTTTGTTTTGTTTAAAGAGAGCAACGCTCACACCAGGTATTTTGTTTACATCATCTCACTTAATCCCTTTCTTAGAAATGGCATTTATTTCATTTTACAAAGGATCATGTTGATACTATAAAAGACTAACTTGCCCAAGGCCTTGAAGATCACAAGTGGGATCTAAAATCGAACACAGATATATCCGATACTCACTTATACCACAGATTTTCAGATGCCTGGCATCACTACAGTCTGCCTCTGGCCTGAACTCGGGAATGGCTGCTCTGAAAGTGGGGGTGAAGTAGGAGTTCCCTAGATCGGGTAAAGCGAGCGATGGAGGTGAGCGTGCGATGTAAGTGTGCGTGTGTATCTGTGCACATGTATGCACATGCGTGCTTCCTGTGGGAGCAGTGTTGAAGGTCTCTGCTGTGCTCTTTCTTCAAAAAAAAAAAAAAATTACTAGGCCTTTAGGCCTAATCAATAAGGTCACTGTTGGCACAAATGGTTTGCACTCAGCTACTAACTGAAAGGTTGGTGGTTCGAATCCACCTCGTGGTGCTACAGAAGAAAAGACCTGGAGATCTACTTCCGTAAGATTAACCCACTGCTGTTGAGTCGATTTCGACTCATAGAGACTCTATAGGACAGAGTAGAACGTCCCATAGGGTTTCCAAGGAGCACCTGATGGATTTGAATTGCCAGCCTTTTGGTTAGCAGCTGTAGGTCTTAACCACTGTGCACCAGGGTTTCCTCCATAAGATTACAGCCATTGAAAACCCAGTGGAGTGAAGCTCTGCGCAACTCATGAAATCACCACGAGTCAGAATCGACTTGATGGCAATGGGTAAATGGGTAAGGCCTAATCAGCTACATTCTCACCTCTCCAGCTTATAATATGCATGCCTGATGCCTTGACTTATCTGGCTGCATGGGCTGTGTACATCCTCCAGTAAAATTCTTGCTATTTCTTACTTCCCAATTCCTTCCCTTCTGCTTGCTCTGACTACAGAAAACCACCCGAATAAAGTGCCACCTGTTAGGAAGTGATCAACTTTTTATTTTATTTTATTTTATTGTACTTTAGATGAAGGTTTACACAGCAAATTACTTTCTCATTAAACAATACACAAATTGTTTTGTGACACTGGTTGCCAACTGCATGAACCCTCTCAGCCTTGGGTTCCCCGTTACCAGCTTTCCTGTCTCCTCCTGCCTTTTCATCCTTGCTCTTGGGCTGGTGTACCCATTTAGTTTTGTTTTGTTCTATGGGCCTGTCTTATCTTTGGCTAAAGGGTGAACCTCCAGAGTGACTTCAGTACTGACTTAAAAGGAAGTCTGGGGGCCATACTGTCAGGGTTTCTCCAGTCTCTGTCAGACCAGTAAGTCTGGTCTTTTTTTGTGAGTTAGAGTTTTATTCTACATTTTTCTCCAGCTCTGTCTGGGACCCTTTATTGTGATCCCTGTCAGAGCAGTTGGTGGTGGTAGCCAGGCATCATCTAGTTGTGCTGGACTCAGTCTGGTGGAGGCCATGGTAGTTGTGTTCCATTAGTCCTTTAGACTAATCTTTCCATTATGTCTTTGGTTTTCTTCATTCTCCCTTGCCCCAGATGGGATGGGACCAGTGGTATATCTTAGATGGCCACTCACAAGCTTTTAAGACCCTAAACACTACTCACCAAAGTAGAATGTAGAACATTTTCTTTATGTGATTGACTTTTTAAAGGACAAGCAAGCATGTCTGTTTGTCGCCTGGGGTTTCTTGTACTGACAAGGAGTGGTCAGTTCTGTATTACACACACAGTTATGGCCATTGTAGTATGTAGGGTTTCTTCCTTTTCATTTTATGTATAAGAATGGACTTACAGGGAAACATTGAAAAGCATGTCTGTGGTTGTAGAATAGACTAGTGCTGTAGAATGGCAAATACCAGTACCAGTACCAGCTGCCATTGAGCCAGTTCCAGCTCGTGGAGAACAGAAAAAGGAGGGCAAAACCAAATGTGGGAACTGTGGATAGAAGTGGAGACCCAGTGAGCCACTGCCTTCTTGTCCCTTGTCAATAATTTCTTTCTATTATATCAGGTAGTCAGCTTTTTTTTTCCTTCTAGGAACCTGTCTCTGAGTTTTTAATGTAAGCCTATAAAAAATATTGATATGAACATTTATTAGCAATATCAGAGATCCATTTGTTTTGTATGTTAAGGAATTCCTTGAGAAAGAAGTCATTTGACTGGCTCAGGAGAAAACCACTACTGAGTGGTATAGCTTAATGGTTAAGAGTTTAGGGCCTTGCAGTCAGTCTGAGCAGGGTAGAAATCCCACCTCTGACGTTAGTAGCTGTGACTTCAGGCAAGCAAGTTAAACGTTCTAAGTCTCAGGTTTATCCTTTGTAAAACAAACAATAGTAATTCTTGTCTCTCAGAGTTATTGTGGAAATTAAAGAAAAATATGCACGTAAAGTATTTACGATAGTGCCTACCGTATGATGTGGAATGAATAAATGCTAGCTGCTGGAGTCATTTCCCTCCTTCTTAACTCCAGTCCTCAATACCTCTCTGGACATGCAAAGTTTTGGGAAAAAGAAAGAAGAGCTAGGAGAAATGACCTAGAATAGTTGGTACCAACCAGAGATACACAAGTGGAATTAAAAAGACGAAAAAACAGGGCATCATTCCTGTCTTTAAAGTCCTCATTTTAAGCCAAAAAATATTTGTTGTTGTTATTGTTAGGTGCCATCAAGTCGGTTCCGACTCGTAGAGACCCTATGCACAACAGAACGAAACATTGCCTGGTCCTGCGCCATCCTTACTATCGTTGTTATGCTTGAGCTCATTGTTGCAGCCACTGTGTCAATCCACCTTGTTGAGGGTCTTCCTCTTTTCTGCTGACCCTGTACTCTGCCAAGCATGATGTCCTTCTCCAGGGACTGATCCCTCCTGACAACATGTCCAAAGTATGTAAGACGCAGCCTCGCCACCTTGCTTCTAAGGAGCATTCTGGCCGCACTTCTTCCAAGACAGGTTTGTTCTTTTGGCAGTCCACAGTATGTTCAATATTCTTCGCCAACACCACAATTCAAAGGCATCAACTCTTCTTTGGTCTTCTTTATTCATCGTCCAGCTTTCACATGCATATGATGTGATTGAAAATACCATGGCCTGGGTCAGGTGCACCTTAGTCTTCAAGGTGACATCTTTGCTCTTCAACACTTTGAAGAGGTCCTTTGCAGCAGATTTGCCCAATGCAATGCGTCTTTTGATTTCTTGGCTGCTGCTTCCATGGCTGTTGATTGTGGATCCAAGTAAAATGAAATCCTTGACAACTTCAATCTTTTCTCCGTTTATCATGATGTTGCTCATTGGTCCAGTTGTGAGGATTTTTGTTTCCTTTATGTTGACATGTAATCCATACTGAAGGCTGTGGTGTTTGATCTTCAAAAAAAAAAAAAAACTTAAGTGAGGGAATATTATAATTATCGTGAAGTGATCTTAAAATTGTTGGATTCTTACTACATATTGTATGATTCTATTGATATGACATGTCCACAATAGATTCATCTGTAGAGACAGAAAGTAGATTAGGTGTGACGTGTTTGGAGGAAAGTGGAGAGTGACTGCTAATGGATACAGTTTCTTTTTGGGATGATGAAAATGTTCTAAAATTGATTGTGGTAATGGTTGCACAACTGAGTGAATGTACACTTTGAATGGGTCAGTTGTACTGTATGTGAATTATATCCCCATGCTGGGTGCTGTCGAGTCGATCCAAGTCACAGAGATCCCACGGGACAGAGAAGAACTGCTCCACAGGGTTTTCTTGGCTGTAATCTTTTTTTTTTTTAAATTGTGCTTTAGATGAAGGTTTATAGAGCAAATTAGTTTCTCATTAAACAATGCACATATTGTTTTGTGACATTGGTTGCCAACCTTGCAACATGTCAGCACTCTCCCCTTCTCAACCTTGGGCTCCCCATTTCCATTCATCTAGCTTTCTTGTCCCCTCCTGCTTTTTCATCCTTGCCCCTGGGCTGGTTTGCCCATTTAGTCTCATATACATGGTTGAGCTATGTGTATTATTATTTGTTTTATAGGTCTGTATAATCTTTGACTGGAGGTGAACCTCAGGAGTGATTTCAATACTGAGTTAAAAGGATGCCTGGGGACCATACTCTTGGCGTTTCTCCAGGCTCTGTCAGACCAGTAAGTCTGGTCTTTTTCTGAGTTAGAATTTTGTTTTACATTTTTCTCCCACTCTTTCCAGGACCCTCTATTGTGATCCCTGTTAGAGCAGTTGGTGGTGGTGGCCGGGCACCATCTAGTTGTACTGGACTCAGTCTGGTGGAGGCCATGGTAGTTGTGTTCCATTAGTCTTTTGGACTAATCTTTCCCTGGTGCCTTTGGTTTTCTTCATTATTCCTTGCTCCAGATGGGGTGGGACCAGTGGAGTATCTTAGATGGCCTCTTACAAGCTTTTACGACCCCAGATGCTACTCAACAAAGTAGGATGTAGAACATTTTCTTTATAAACTATATTATGGCAATTGAGATAGATGTCCCCCAAGCCATGGTTCCCAGTCCTTAGCCCAGCATTTCGGTCCCTCAGGGAATTTGGATGTGCCTATGAAAAGCTTCTATGGTTTGGCCTTGGTCAAATTGTGCTGACTTTCCCAGTATTGTGTACTGTCCTACCCTTCACCAAAGTTATCACTTATCTATTGTCTATTTGTGTTTTGTTCTCCCTACCCCCGTCCCCGTGCCCATCAAAGATTGTTTCTTTCTGTGTGTAAACCTTTTCATGAGTTTTTATAATAGTGGTCTCATACAGTAGGCTATAATCTTTATGAAAGCAGGATGCCAGGCCTTTCTGCATGGAGTCACTAGTGGAATCAAACCACCGACCTTTAGGTTAGCAGACGAGTGTTTAACCATTGCACCACCAGGGCTTCTTATATCCCAGTAAACCTGTTTTAAGAAATCGTTGGATCCTTGCCTGTCTTGTGAACTTGAATGTAACCTCCTTGGAGGACAGAGCCTGGTATGCCATCCCCAACCCCCCATCATTTAGCATAAAAGTTAGCACATAGCAGATGTTCAACAAAGGTTGACTAATGAATGAGTCCTTGAGAAACTGCTGTATAATATTCAGAACAGGCTTCTTAACTGATGTGACTCATCATGCAGGAGTCACTTCAGTTGGAGCAGTTGTGTTTCAACTCAGTTTAAATATTTGATTTTATTTGCCCACACACAAAGTTTGAAAATTTCTGCCCTGGAACATTGAATTGTATTCCTAAATATAATTTACTCCTTCTTCAATGCCTGGCATGATGATGATGATAAAGATAAACAGCTAATATTTATTAAATACTTTTTATGTCCCAGGCAAGGAACCATGGTGGCTCAGTGGTTAAGCACTTGGCTGCTAACTGAAAGGTCCATGGTTCGAGCCCACCAGCTGCTCCACGGGAGAAATATATGGCAATCTGCTTCTGTAAAGATTATAGTCTTAGAAACCCTAGGGGGCAATTTTACTCTGTCCTACAGGGTTGCTGTGAGTTGAAATCAACTCAAAGGCAATAGGTTTGGTTTTGGTTTTTTTATGTCCCAGGCACTGATGTAAGTGTTTTAAATATACATGAACTCACTTAATTCTCACAATAATCTTGGGGTAGGTTGTATTATTATCTCCATTTTTCAGATGAAGAAATTGAGGAAAAGTAACTGGTAGAGCCGAAGTTTAACGTGGCTCCAGAACCAGACTCCCAACTACCGCAGTAGGTTGCCCGTTAATGTTTTGTTTTCGTGTTTTTCAAAGGAGCCTGCCTGGACTGCTTTGCTCTCTGAATTCATCGCTCTCTGAATTCATAGTGTGTCTTTTTTTTTTTTATTGATTGTACTGCTCTTAAATTTTTTATCTGTATGGTTATTTAATTGGTGTATTGTTGAGCTTTCTGTTAGTCTCACTCAACTTGACCTTTATCTCATCGTAACCCGCACCATGTTGAGGGAGTAGATGAATGGGGATTTTGTACAGTGAGCGGAAGTCCTTTCCATAGTAAAACCAATCAATCTTTTGCCATCAATTCTGACTCATAGCGACCCTACAGAGTTTCCAAGGCTGTAAATCTTTACAGAAGCATCATTCTCCCGCAGAGCAGCTGGTGGGTTTGAACCACTGACCTTTTGGTTAGCAGCCGAGACCTTAACCACCACATCATCAGGGCTCCTGTCTTTCCATAGTGAAAAACAAAACAAAACAAAAAAAACACCCATTGCTGTCGGGTCGATTCCGACTCATAGCAGCCTTATAGGACAGGTTAGAACTGCCCCATAGAGTTTCTGAGGAAAGGCTGGTGGATTTGAACTGCCGACATTTTGGTTAGCAGCTGTAGCTCTTAACCACTCTGCCACCAGGGTTTTTCTCCATAGTAGTGCTCTATTAAGGCCAATATCCCTTTCGTAATACAGATGTTTTATAAAATATATAATTACTGCTTTTTAATGACAGATTCATTCTTCTCCCTCATCCTCTCTAAGTACCTCTGTTGAAGTGCTCTATCAATAGGCCAATATCCCTTTTATAATGTTATGGATATTATATCACACATACAGATATTATTACTTGTATTGCAATTAAACTCCTGCCTTAATTGGTCAGAAGGCCCTGTCAGTTCTACCTTCTAAATACCTCCTTAATGTCATCCTTTTTCTCAGTATTCACTGGAACTGTCTTTAGACTCTTTGTGTATCTGCTGCAGTGGTTAAGAGCTCACCTGCTAACCAGAAGGTTGGCAGTTTGAATCTACCAGCCGCTGCTTGGAAACCCTGTGGGTAGTTCACTTTGCCCTGTAGGGTCTCTATGAGTCAGAATCGACTGGACGGCAATGGGTTTGACTTGTTTTTTTGACCAATTGCTAACTGTGTGACTTTGGACAAGTTATTTAAGAGTCTCAGCTTCATTATTCATAAGATGGGAAATAATCTGGTCATAACCAAACCAAACCCAGTGCCATCGAGTCGACTCCAACTCATAACGACCCTATAGGACAGAGTAGAACCGCCCCATAGAGTTTCCAAGGAGCGCCTGGCAGATTTGAACTGCGAACCCTTTGGTTAGCAACCGTAGCACTTACCGCTACGCCACTGGGGTTTCCTATCAGGTGGCTATGAATCGGAATCGACTCGACTGCACTGGGGTTGGGAAATCTGGTCATGGAGTTATAGTAATTAAGTGAGATAATACACGTAGAACCCTTAGCTTTGTGCTGACATGTAAGGGCTCAGTAAACAGTGACAATTATTAAGTCTCCTAACCTGTCTCTGTCACCGAGGCTTGGTTTCCTCAGATACTTTGGTCCTGCTGCTACCAGAATAATTTTTCTAAAATGCACAGTTGGTCATGACGCTTCCCTACTTTATATCCTCTTGTGACTTTCTGTGCCTGTAAGATAAAGTCCAAACTTCTTAGCTTCGCTTGATTCGATATCCCCTCATCATTTGGCTTCTCCTGTCCTTTGTGGCCCCTTATATTATCAAGACCATCCCCAGGGTTGCCATAGCTTCAGATGTATGCATACTCTTCTGCTTTTTACTCACTTTTTCTATTTTGGCCTCTGAGGAGTTCCCTTATTTTCTTGAGAACTTAGCTATGTATTTAAAATGATTTTTGTTATATTTTATTCTAAGTTACTTTGTTGGGGGAGGCATTTTGGGTTATCTGATCTACCCTGTTGCCAGCAATGGAAAGTCTTTTGTATTTTTAATTTCATTTCCTGCCTTCCTCTTTTGCCACTCATACGAGACTCCTCTAGGGCTAAAACTGGGTTCAGTTTATCTTCATATTCCTAGGGTCTAGGACACTGTGGTTATGTAATAACTGTTGAATGAATGGATATTCCCCAGGGCTTAATGTTTATTTGAATTGACAACTTGTTCGCTTTTTAAAATTCACAACAAACTAATGGCTTCAGTTGTCAAATACGAACCTACTTAAATACCAGCTGCCGAGTGAAGTTTGCATATGGGAACATTTTGTGATGGCCACATTAGGTTTCCATGGGTAAATCCCTTTGTGATCCTTGATGTGGTGTACACGTGCTGTGTTCCCAGCTTGTATATCAGTCACAGTCTTTTAGTGGAATTATAAATGTGATTCTTCATGGAAATGATGGCCACTCGGTTTTACGTCATCACTCAGGAAAGTATTCTTAGAGTTGCTGGCGGTTGTTCCCTGGAGACCCGAACAATTCACCTAGCCTCTTATATTTCTATAGTTCTTTTTTTAAACCACTTCATTGAGATATAACGCATACCATACAACTCACCCATTTAGAGTGTAAAATTCATTGTGTTTTAGTATCTTCACTGAGTTGTGCAACCATCACCAGTCAACTTTAGGACATTTTCATCACCCTGAAAAGAAGCCCCATATCCATTAGCTGTCACTTCCAGCTCCTCCATCACCTCAGCCCTTCACAACCATAAATCTACTTTCTGTCTCTATGGATTTGCCTATTCTAGACATTCAATATGAATATAACCATACAATATGTGGTCTTTTGTGACTGGCATCTTTATATGTTTTCAAGATTCATCCATGTTGAAGTATGTATCAGCACTTCATTTCTTTTTATTGCTGAATAAGTTTCCGTTGTATGGATATCCCACATTTTATTTATCCATTTGTCAGCCGATGGACATTTGGGCTGTTTCCGCTTTTTGTAAATATCTTTACAAGTTTTAGTGTGGACACACGTTTTCATTTCCCTTGGGTATATAATTAGGAGTGGAATTGCTGGGGCACATGATAGCAATTTAGGGAAGAATATTTGCACCTGCATCTACTCATTTATCTTTATAACATCTTAGGGAGAGATTTAGAAGAATTGTTATCTTTATTTTAGAAATGAAGAACTGGGGCACAGGAAATCGAGGTTATTTGCCCAAAGGCCACCAAGCTGATAAGAGTCATGTCTCCTTCCTTCTGTAGTGACCACCTTTCCTCTGAGCTGTTCGGCCGCTGTCTACATGTAGCTACAAATACAGGGTGGGGAAAATATGGCTGAATACATTGCAATATTTAAAAATCTAAGTTTCATAATTTAATGTGAATCTTAGGTTGTGTTAGGAGGTGTGTGATAGTTGAAACAGAAGAGGACATGCCGCATTTTTATGTAAATAACGCGTGCCTTCTACACTTTGCTTATCCACCTTGCCCTCCCCCACCCAGGTATTTTATAAGTGTGCTATATGCTAATTTTGTTTTTTACATCAACATGTATTAAAAAAAAAAAAGGCAGGAGGGTACGGTTTGCAAACAAAACAGAGACGGTGTGCATTATTTGTGTAAAAAAAATTCTGTAGTCCTTCTGTCCTTACCGTCCCGTGGCTTATTGTTAGTTTCCAACTGGGATACCGTGATTTAAGATAAGCATTTTCTAGGTGAATTTATTCACAGAAGATCAGCCAATGAAAGGATTAAGCTCAACGGTACAGAAATGAAGACTAATGGGGATTAGCCTGGAGAAGAGAGAAAATGTACAGGAACGTGATAGCTTCTTCCAGCATTAGAAAATCTGTCATGTGGATCATGTAGAAACAGGTTTCAATCTACTGTGTTGCCTCAGAGAGAGGAACCAGGAAGTTGCAAGGAGATAGATTTACACCAGCATTTATATCTGGATTCCTATCAAATTTCCAGCATTTGGAGTCAGTTAAAATGAAATGGGCTACCTCGGGAGTTCATAAAGTTCTCCATCGATAATAGGATTCAAACAAGAACAAGAGAACTGCTGGTGGGGAATCCTGTAAAGACCATCCAGTCATCCCACGAGTTGTAGTAGATGATTTCTGAAGTCCCTTCTGCCGTGAGAAACTGGTTGTGTGAAGTCTAGAGAAACTGAAGGTAGAGAAAATTAACTGGTCTACAAAAGAGTGAGCATGTGTAATGTGAAGATGGCAGTGCTGTCATCCTCTTGAAATTTGGTGACCAAATCATAATATTTTAGAGCAATGAGGGACCTCATTGATCACTTTGTCTCTGTCCCTTCGTCATATATATGGGGACACTTAGATACAGAGGCTATTCACCTTACCCAAGGTCAAATAGCCAGTTAATGGCAGGGTCTGGACTAAAATCCATATTGTTTTAAGACAAAAAGAAATTATCCATTTTAACAATTAGGAGAAAATACAAATAACTTACTAGGTGGAAATATTAACAGGTCTAAGACTAGGTTATGACTTAGTGTATTATTAATGAGAGCTAGGCATGTTCAGGATGGCTTTCTAACCTTTTGAGGACAACATCAGAAAGTGAGACAAGCTTTACCACAAAGCTTACCCTGGTGCCGCTGTCAGAGGGCAGTTATTGAAATGAATGAACCATTGATTTGGCACAGTATGGCCTTTTAAACTGTGTTCCATCCATGTCTTTATATTTTTCTCTCTCTTTGCCTTTTATAATTGTTTTTGAACGCTCTATAATTTTCATAGTTTGATCCTGCTGTTCTTGGTTTATTCCAGGCTTTACCTTTGTCTCAGTGTCTTGAATGTTTAAACACAAACAACAAACGCATTAAACAGTAAAGCATTCAAAACTTCTGACATCAACAACAGTAAAACATTCAAGAACAATGAAGTAAAAGCAGTGGGAAAAAAATCCTGGGCTCAGTTGAAGTTTGGTTAGGAGCATGCCAGCCAGTAGTGACGCCTGTGCAGGATCATTGAGGGAGTTGGGTTGGACATAGGTGTGCCAGGCTGTGGGTGGACAGAAATTCTGTCCCCAGAATTTAGGTACATAGCATTAACATACTATAACAATCAATAATCATGTAAAACAGGCGTGAGAAAAGAAAATCTTACCTTGGTCATTGTGATGGTTAAGATTGTGTGTCAATTTGCCTGGGCCATGATTCTCAGTGGTTTGGCAATTATGTAATGATATAATCACCTCCAGATGAGTTCTGATAAAATATAATCTCCATGATGAGATCTGCTGTGAGCAGCCAATCAGTTGAAAAGGAGTTTCCTTGAGGGGTATAGGCTGCTTCCAATATATATGGACTTTCTGGCAAAGCTCACTGGCTTTTGCTCTGCTTTGGCTTCTGCATTTGGCTCATCGTCATCTGAACTCCAGCTCTTGGCACTTGAGCCAGCAGCCTGCCATCTTACCTGTCGATCTTGGATTTATCAGCCTCCACAGCCCGTGAGGCAGTAGCCTGGGTCTAACCTGCTGATCTTGAGTTCATCAGCCCCTGCAGCTGCATGAGTTAGGAGAATCCTCCAGCTGACACCTGACTTGGGACTTTCCAGCTTCTACAACTATGTGAGCCATTTCATTCATATAAATTTTTCTCTCTCTCTACATATATATGTGTGTGTGTGTATATGTATGGGTGTGTGTGTATATATATACATATACATATACATATACATATACATATACATATACATATACATATACATATACATATACATATACATATACATATACATATACATATACATATACATATACATATACATATACATATACATATACATATACATATATATATATGTGTGTGTGTGCTTTGCTGGTTTTGCTTCTCTAGAGAACCCAGCCTAAGACAGTCATTGTTTTGAATATTTTAAGAGGAGTTTATGAAATAATGTTTTTCCCTTAAAACAGATGCCGCTTGGGAGTGCTGGGGTCATCTTGATGATTCTTTTCTGCCCTTGTCCACGGAATTCACATCTCGCTCTTCACCATAACATTGTGTAGGCAGTATTAAGATATTTTGCATTTTTCCAGTTCTCTTTCCGCTGTTCTGTTCTCACATAAAACGTTCTGTGATATTATGTATGTCCACTAAGGCCCAAGGGTAAAAGAAGGGCGTTTTAATCTATCTTTTAAAGCATGTAATCAGAAGGTGTCTGAGAACTTTGAATTATGAACACTTCCTGTGAGTCATTTTTGAAGTATCTTCCTCCACAAAATCCTGTGAAATTTCGTTTCATAATTGCATCACCCTCCTTTGGTACCATTGTTGGAGCTCGAATTCACTTGGGAAAGTGCTAACTTAATTGCCAGACTTTCTCTTTCCTTCCTTCACTACACCTGCAGTGTGCTTATCATAATGGGAATTATGCTTGTTCCAAGGAGAGACTATCCTTGCGGATGAGCCAATTAGCCCGTGTTCCGTATCTTATCTTTCACTCCCAAGCCTATTAATTTTTTTCCTTCCAAGCACCGACACTTATTTGTAAGCTTGTAAATTGAAATGTGTGTATGGCTTTGCTTGACATCTCATCACGGCATAATATGGCCTTCAGCCGTGCTCTTAGGCAGTGACTGTGTATGTCTAGGTAAAAAGAAATCTTTGGACTGTATATGGAAACTGATTTTTTAAGCAAATTTTAAGGAAACCTCCTACCTCACAGTGTTTCTTGACATATGAAACAAGGTAGTCTTCAACAGAAATAAAAGAACACTGGAATGAAATTTGTATAAAGCATATTTCTGAAAAGTCAGCACATTTGGCTGTCAGTTATGGACAAAATCACCAGAGAAGAAACAGTGGTCTGTCCAGGAAGGAGCACTGGTTGCCACGTAGCGAGAACCTTGGCTGACCGGGCATAGTTCAGTGTATGGGGTGCAGGGTGTCTCGCAACCCAAAGGTGTCACCTGAGAATACTTTTTAAAAATACTTTTGGTTTTGCCGTTACAGGCTTATCCTCGACCTATGGATAGAGTGTACCTGAAGGATTTGCTACAACTCTGAAACGTACTTTTCCTCTCTGTGTTCTGATGTGACCTAGTGCAGGAAGGCTTGACTGTGCTTTATAGAGTTAGCATGAGCAAGAAAAAGAAAATATTTGTGTGAAACTTTGACAGTCTTAAGAGTGACCGTTTATGAAAGTAAATGATGTTGTCCTCAAAGTACCAAGAAAACTAAAGAATTCATGGAAAAAGCAGGTTTCAGAGTAATTTCACAGCCTGTTGCCATTTCTTGGATCATAAAAGGCCTTAAGATACTGATATTGATGTTTTGGGTTCACTTTCCTTCCTCATGGAAACCCTGGTAGCATAGTGGCTGCTAACCAAAAAAGTGGGCGGTTTGAATCCACCAAGTGCTCCTTGGAAATCCTATGGGGCAGTTCTACTCTGTTCTATAGGTCGCTATGAGTCGGTTTTTTTCCTTCCTCATTGCCCTCTGAGGCTGTCTATGTGTAGCACAGGTGTCAGACAGTGGCATCAAAACTAAAAAAAACCAAGCCAGTTGCCGTATGGTCGAATTCCGGCTCATAGTGACCTTATCGGCCAGAGTAGAACTGCTCCATAGGTTTCTAAGGCTGCGAATCTTTACAGAAGCAGACTGTCACATCTTTCTCCCATGGAGCAGTCGGTGGGTTCACACCGCCAACCTCTCAGTTTGCAGTCGAGTACGTAATGACTACGCCACCAGGGCTCCTTGATAGTGACATAGCTGACCCAATAATTCTGACCATTATTATTATTAGAGACTTTGGTTGTGTGACAATTCACATCGGCCACAAAAAGGACCAAAATGAATGTTTTTTTAATGCTTTCTAAGCCATTTATGGCACAAAAACACAGCCAAAATGTCAGTTCATGCCTTCATTTGGGGAGAGGGATATAAATAAGTTCAAGCAGTAGTTCTAAAGCGCATGCTAGCAATTCTTTTTATTAATCCTCTGAGTTCCTAAACACAGAGATAGAATCTCATCAGATTTCAGAAAATGTGAAATACTTTATCAGTAAAAAAATGGTCTGTAGTTCATTTTTATGTGTGAAAGAATATAGCTAGTTCCTTCTTGGCGTTTGTGGTTACTGGCTTGTTAGTTTCCACCTAAGAGCCTCTGTTTCCTGGGACAGAAGATGACCCCAGATCGCTAAAGAACCACAGCACTGATTTGCTTTTCGTTGGAAACTTTGTGGTAGACATAGACTTTCTTGAGTTCATAGTTGAGGTTTTTCAGCGATCAGCAAAGGCAGGGAAATAAAGGAGAAGAAATCCAGAGCGAGCTGTTCAAAACTAATCAGTAGGCACATTATGTAAAAGTAATTCACTAGGGCATCAAGGGAAAATAAAAAAATACATATTTTTTTTTTCCCAAGGGAAGGCTGTAATAAAGTATTTTAGAAATGAGGCGAACCAGCCAGACTAAAACAAGGTTAGTTACAGTGTTTCCAAACGGGAGAGAGAGAGCTGCTTGACCCTGTGTGCTTTGTTTTTGTCTGGGAAACCCCATGCTGGGATCCTCAGAGGGAGGTGGGTATGCAAGGGAATTCTGGAGCTGAATGAGCTAAAAAGAAGAGTAAGTCCTGGCTGGCATGTTCAGTGGAGACTGAAATATATGTGTTACAGTCCAGCTGGAAACCTCTGACCTTCTGTTTGCAAGTGAGCCAAAATGAGTAGCCAAGATTTAGAGGGAATCTCCTGTAAATTTCAGGTCTGTGTAAACCAGATGGAAATAGACTGAAGGTTCCCTTGCTAGTGCTCAGATTCAGTTCACTTTAAAGAGTATTTATTGAACACCTCTTCCATTAGAGGCGACGTGCTTGTGCTGCCTAGAACAAATAGCTGAGCAAGGTCTACACCCTGCCCTTTAAGAATTTATCGTCTGTTACGGAGAATGAGACAGATATACAAATAATAGGCATACCAGGCAGTGGTACAAAATACTTCTATGGCAAAAGACTCCTAAATGTATGTTTCTAATCCATCTTCCCTCTTGAGTCCCAGGTCTGAATACTCAACTGCCTGTTGGGCCACTCCCATCAACTTTTGAGTAGAGAAAGAAATATAGACTGTCATTTTCTGATTACTTCAAAGATAGGATCGCTATGAGTTGGAATCAACTCGATGGCAATGCGTTTGTTTTTTTTGTTTTCAAAGACACAAACTTAGACACACACACAA
Organism: Loxodonta africana; assembly: GCF_030014295.1. NCBI lineage: Eukaryota > Metazoa > Chordata > Mammalia > Proboscidea > Elephantidae > Loxodonta > Loxodonta africana. The sequence continues at coordinate 11,574,284 of NC_087351.1, forward strand.
TGGAGTGTTTCACCAAAGCTATCATTTATTTGGGTAGCAAATTAGAATTTAGATCTTTTAGGAATATGTGAGAAATGATACCTATTACATGTACATACGCGATCACATTCACACATACGTTCAAATGAATAGGACAAACGCTCTAAAATATAGTACTGTCAGTTTTGTAAGATAATGAGTGAATATATGAATTCTTCATTTAAAAATTGGATTTGGTAATTCATAAAAAATTTTAGAAATAGAGGAGATATAAATTTTTATTTTGTTATTTCTTTATTTTTGACCTCAGTGACATGCTTTTATTTGTGGTCTTTGAAATATTTTGTAGGCCGTCCTCCATGATGGTTTCATACAAGGACTTCCTTTGAGGTAATCCTTTCCAGCTCATCTGAGTTCAGGGTGCATGGCAGGGCCTCATAACTTAAGCCAATACAGGGATACTTAGTATTTTTTAAACTCTGGGGAAAAAAAGATTATAGGATATAGACTTTGGAAAATAAAAAAATTCATTTGTAGAGAAAAAGAAAAAAACACATTCAAAGAAAGAGTTAACATGCCTTTTGACGTAAAAAAAAATCTTGTTGGGAAATATTCAGCTATTCACCATTTGCCATTAGACAAGAATTTAGATCCCCCCCTGTAATCTCAATAACCGTATCTTTTTTCCTTTGAAAATGGAGAAACTTGGGGAATTATATACGCCACTGTGTAACACTGCATGTAACATGCAAGCTGTACAAGGTAACCCAAATCTTCAGGGACTCTTAGGTGGCCACCATTTTTTTTCTCTATTATAAAAACCTTTGAGGTGAACATTTATGTTCACAAAGCTTTATTAATGTCTCTGATTATTGCTTTATAACAAATGACCATAAGTAGAGGTTATGGGCCAGAAGTTATGAACAGTGTAAGATCTTCGGTACATATTGCTAAAATGCCCAGTAGCTACCAAGTACAGCGTTGCTTTTCTAAACTTTGCCAATATGATATGTCAGAAATGGTTTCTTGTAGTTTTTTTTTTACAAGCTATTATAGTTTTGATTCATATTTTTGACCACTAATGTTTTGTTTTTTTTAATGCAATTGAATGTTTTTCTTGTATATTTAAGTATATTTGAAAGAAATGTCCATTTCTGTGTAATGATTTTTTTTTTAAAAAAAGAACCCAAAGGTTTTTGGAAAGGATGTGAGAACGCCAACCTTATGGCCCCAGGAGAAAGGGAGTGACTTGAGAGTACATGCCATTATTCCTGAGGTCAGGGCAAGGGCAGTCATCACAGAGTGACTCCTGTGGGCAGTGGGATCTCACCTTTGCAAGGCCTACAGAGATAACCAGAGGTGAAACCTGTCCTTACACAGCCAAGGACTTGAAACCAAAAAAACCCCAAACCCATTGCTGTCGGGCTGATTCCAACTCATAGCAACCCTGTAGGACAGAGTAGAACTGCCCTATAGGGTTTCCAAGGAGTGCCTTGTGGATTCGAACTGCTGACCTTTTGGTTAGCAGCTGAACGTTTAACCACTACGCCACCAGGGTTTCTGAGAACTTGAAGTGGGTCAGAATTCTAATGCCCATAATGTTTTACATTTGTTACTGTTACTCACATGTCAGCACAATAATAGATGGTCAATAAAATTTGATCATTCAAAAAATAACATTAATCACAAGTCCCTATTCAGTAGGCATTCTTCTAAGTCAATATATTTATGGACAGTAGTTATATTCAAACATGCACATTGTATATATTACTAATAAACTTTGAGGTGTTTTGGCAGAATATGGTGTTGACTTTTATACACATATTTTTGTGTGCAGAGTTGTTGGAAGGGCCAAGAAATGGAATTTGAAACTCTGGGACACACAATAGCACAAAGATGGAAACAACCTAGATGCCCATCAGCAGATGAATGGATAAACAAACTGTGGTACCTACACACAATGGAGTACTATGCAACGATAAAGAACAACAATGAATCTGTGAAGCATCTCCTAACATGGGTGAACCTGGAGGGCATTATGCTGAGTGAAATAAGTCAATCACAAAAGGACAAATATTGTCTGAGACCACTATTGTGAAAATGTTTACATATAAAAAGAAACAATCTTTGATGGTTACATGGGAGGGGAGGGGTGAGGATGGAAAAACACTTAATAGACAATAGATAAGTGGAAACTTAGGTGAAGGGCAAGATAGTACACAATACTGGGGAAGCCAGCACAACCTGTATAAGGTAAGGTCATGATAGGTCCATAGATGCATCCAAACTCCCTGAGGGACCGAATTGCTGGGCTGAGGGCTGTGGGGACCATGGTCTCTGGAACATTTAGCTCAATGGGCATAAAATAGTTTATAAAGAATATGTTCTACATTCTACTTTGGTGAGTAGCATCTGGGGTCTTAAAAGCCTGTGAGCAGCCACCTAAGATACTCCACTGGTCTCACCCCTTTGGGAGCAAGGAAGAATGAAGAAAACTAAAGATAAAAGGGAAAGATTAGTCCAGAGGACTAATGGATCATATCTACCATGGCCTCCACCAGTCTGAGTCCAGTACAACTAGATGGTGCCCAGCTACCACCACTGACTGCCCAGACAGGGATCACAATAGAGGGTCCCGGACAAAGCTGGAGAAAAATGTAGAACAAAATTCTAACTCAAAAAGAAAGACCAGACTTGCTGGCCTGACAGAGACTGGAGAAACTCTCAGAGTATGGCCCCTGACACCCTTTCAGCTCAGTAATGAGGTCACTCGCCAAAGATTGAACAGGCCCATGGAACAAAACAAGACTGAAGGGGCACATCAGCCCTGGGACAGGGACTGGAAGGCAGGAGGGAACAGGAAAGCTGGTAACAGGTAACAGGTTGGGAAGGGAGTGTTGACATGTCGGGGTTGTTAACCAGTGTCATATAACAATGTGTGTCCTAACTGTTGGATGAGAAACTAGTGTGTTCTGTAAACCTTCATCTAAAGTACAATTAAAAAAAAAAAGAAACTCTGGGACATAGGCAAATATAGGGAAAATCATACAGTGGAGAGAGAAATCCCAGGATTTACCTGAAAAGAACTTTTTACTTTTTTTTATTTTAACAATTTTATTGAGGTATAATTTTTATATAACAAAAAGAACAGATTTTCAAAGGTAGTGTACAGTTCAGTGAATTCAGTGCATAGTCAGTCGCTGCCATCCCATTCAAGATGTATTTATCATGTATTTTTTTAATTCGCTTTACTATATACTTTTAAAACTTAAAATGTAAGTTCCTGGGTGTGGGCGGCATTCACTTGTCTGTCACGACTTGGGAAATATTTTGATGTTCCACCAAATTTGTTGAGCCAAGATTCTATCCAACACAGCAAAGCGAAGTAGAATATTTGGCTAATTATCAGACTCATTTTATTCAGAAACACTGTTGCCTTAACTATTAGTCATCATTGATTCACTATGTAACTGAGTCCCTACTAAGTGCAAGGCAACAGGAGATGGCAAAATATTGAGGTTTTGGGGCATGTTAACTCATGGCCCCCACTTTCTGAGATCGGGGCTCCAGCCCCTGACATAGGACCTCCTTTGGGTCTTTGTTCCCTGTGCTAGGCTCTGTTTCTCAGTTCCTAAGTCATGAGTAATTCATGCTTTGGAAAAGGTAGCACTTGAGTCTCCTGGCTGGTAGACCTTCAGTCTTCAGGGCAGATACTGGTACATTCTAGGGCCTTTTTAAAAAATGATTGTCCTGTAGTCAAGGTAGGAGTTATTAGTAAATCTCCATTTTCTCCTCAGAATTCAAAGGGAAACACATTAGCTTCTGAAGATTTTAAATCTGAAGTCTAAATGTAGAATATGATACATGAGAATGCAAGGCGTAATACCTGTAGTATGAAGACAATTGTTACCCTTTGGGGAGGGAGGCACATTGGTGAGGGACTCAGGTGTTTAATTCAGCAGCCTGTAACTAGGCTGGTGACTTAGGAAGCAGAACCATGCCGACATTGTGGTGGACCTTCAGGTCTTTGGATTTCTGAATTCATGACAGCTGATATATTTCTATCGCCAAGTGTCTTCTCTCAGCATACCTTGTTTCCTTCCACCAGGTATCGCTAATATAGATTGAACCAAGGGTGTGGAGACGCACCTTAGGCTACTGCCTTAGAGGAAACTCAGCATTCCACGTTGCCTGTAGTTAAGTCTTCTGGAAGAGAATTTTTTGGTTGCCAGCTAAGTGACCTAATAACCTGCTTTTGTTAAAAGAATGGGTTGAGGTAACTGTTTATTCAATTGAATATAAATTTATATTCTTTTATTGCTAGCAAAAATTTAAGACAGTGTTTTCTTTGAAAGGGACAGTGTCTGGCATTTAGATTCGTAGTCCAGTTAGTGGAATGAACTCCCTCCAACTTGAACATAGTCCTCATGTGGACACTGGTTGTTGTTAGTGGCCAGCGAGTCAGCCCTGGCTCACGGCCACCTCATGCACAATGGAACAACATGTTGCCTGCACATCCCCACAGCCGGTTATAGATCCCACCACTATGAGCCATGCAGTTATCCTTGGCTGATTTTTGGGGAGTAGATTGCCAGGCCTTTCTTCCTAGTCTTAGGACATTAGTATGACATAAAGGAATATAACATGGTAAATTCTGGTGTCTTGCAAAAGCAAAAAACACTCAGAGCTTTCCACTGGGAAGTTTTTATAAGGGAGGTAAGGTAACTTAAGTCTAAAGCTTTTTAAAGCTGGTTAAGTGATCTATGCAAATTCCCATAATACTCTTTACTTTTTTCACCTGGAAGGGCAAGGTGAAACTACATTTCAAAATCCCTCATTTGATTAACAAGGGCGCGTCAGTCATTCAGCCCCTGTAATGACAAGTACAAGAAGGCGCAGGCAGACCTCTGCAGGCTCACGCGGAATGGGGCGCAGGCAGACCTCTGCAGGCTCACGCGGAATGGGGCGCAGGCAGACCTCTGCAGGCTCACGCGGAATGGGGCGCAGGCAGACCTCTGCAGGCTCACGCGGAATGGGGCGCAGGCAGACCTCTGCAGGCTCACGCGGAATGGGGCGCAGGCAGACCTGCAGGCTCACGCGGAATGGGGCGCAGGCAGACCTCTGCAGGCTAACGCAGAATGGGCTCCTCTTCCATCAGGCAGCCCCGACACACTGAGGCTCCTGCCCTGCTTTTTGTTTTGACTATGGCATGTCACACACGGAACTGTTGGGTTTGGAGCCATTAAAAGAGAACTGATGAGGCCGATAGGTCCAAAATATGTCTTCTGCCCACTGGTACAGGCGGAGCCCTTCAGAAACATCTTAAAAGTTTTTTAAAGTCAGCATTAATAGTGATGAAGCAGTTTTTGCACCCACAAACACTTGTGTGTACAGTGGAATGTTAAAAGATTTAAAAAATACATTTTCCTGATTTTTAAGAATATAATCAATATACTTTGATTAATATAATTAATATAATGAAGGTGGCGTGACACAGTTAAATTCAAACAAAGCTTCAGAGGTTGAAATGATGGAACAGAAATAAAAAGGTGAAATTAAACAGAAATAAATATAAAATTCTGAACTCAGGCTCCATAAATCAACTTTAGGTATATAGGATGGAGAAGACAGCATTTTAGGGGGCAAGGATCCAGGAGTTTTAGTTAGCTGTAAGCTCACCATAAAACAATGCGGTAAGACATTAGCCCCAAATGTTTATATTAAGTTGCATTAAATAGAGTGGAGAGAGTTTTACAGAACACTTGACTGTTGTTACCTGAACTTTAAGTTTGTGTCCGTCCCGGGGATCACGTTTTAAGGATGTTGACCAACTGAGGCATGCTTAGAGGAAGGCAACAAGGTGACGAGGGCTCTGAAAACTGCCAGAGGGGGTTGAATCAGAATAAATGAGGAAGAGGCATAAGTAAAATCATAGTTGCCTCTCTGAAAAAAAGCCTTAGAGATTACTTGACCTGAAACCCTGACTTTCAAGTTAAGGAAACTGAGGGTCAGAGAGATGTGTCCTGGGTCACCATGCTAGAGAAGCAAACTGATGGCTACTTTCTAGATACTCCACTTGATGGGATAACCCATTGCTGTCAAGTTGATTGCAACTCATAAGTGACATGGTGTGTGGGAGAGGGGCCAGACATTTTTCATAGCTTGAAAAGGTAGAACCAAAACTAATGGTTGAAAGGTAAAGGAAAGATTTGGGATAAAAATAGCAGGAACAACTTTCTAGCGATTGCAGCTGCCTAAAATTGGAATAGATTGCCTTGGATAGTAGTGACCTACCCATCACTTGATGTGTCCAAGTAAAGGTTGGACACGGTGTTGGGAATGTTGGTGAGGCGCTCCCTTCTACGCAAGAAAGGCTGGACTGCACTAGGTAATCATTGCTGTTCTGCGTTACCATCGAGTCAGCTCTGAGTCATGGCGGCCCCACTTAACAACAGAACAATGCATTGCCATTCTCACCATCTTGGCGTGTTCAAGTTCATTGTTGCCTGCCTTCCAACCTACGGGGCTCATCTTTTAGCACTATATGGGACAGTATTCTGTTGTGATCTACAGGGTTTCCATTGGCTAATATTCAGAAGTAGATCACCAGACATTTTATTCCTACTCTGTCATAGTCTGGAAGCTTCGCTGAAACCTGTTTGCTATAGATGACCTTGCTGGTATTTAAAGACCAGTAGCATAGCTTCCAGCATCAGAAAAACATGCACACCACCACTGACAGGGGGGTGGTGGAGATAATCATTAATCAGTGATATATATGTAGTGGAAACCCTGGTGGCGTAGTGGTTAAGTGCTACAGCTGCTAACCAAAATGTCAGCAGTTTGAATCTGCCAGGTGCTCCTTGGAAACTCTGTGGGGCAGTTCTACCCTGTACTATAGGGTCACTATGAGTTGGAATCGACTCGACGGCACTGGGTTTGGTTTGGTTTTTTTGGTATGTGTAGTATCTCTTTGACTCTTACTATACCTGAGGAATCTGAGGCTCAGAGAACCACTTGTCTTGCCTAAGGTCATGCAGCTAATAACTGGTGAGCTGGGATTCAGATCCAGGTAGTCTGGCTCCAGAGCCAGTTCTGCTAACTTCTGTGCTATCGTTGGCCATTAACTGCATTCTCTGAGTTGTTTATATATCAGATCCATTCTTTCACGGTTTCTAACATTCTTGAACAGAAGGAATCTCTCAGTGAGAAGGCCCCACTTGCATTAGATGGGCTGGTTTCTTCTGGGTCTTACGTATTATGAATGTACCTTTCAAGACATTTATGCCAAAAGTCCTTGAGAATAAATCCTTTGGAAATGGTCAGCTCTGTGCTGTTCCTGAGCCATTTCAATAATGGCAGAAATTATATTAAGCTACCAGTTATCATTAAGGGAGATCGTGTTTTAAGATTTCTTGACTTTACATATATTATTTCTAATCCTCATAGCAGTCTTGTAAAGTAGGTATTATAATTCCTGTATTATGGCTGTACAGGAGCCCTGGTGGTACAGTGGTTAAGTGCTCAGCTGCTGTCCAAAAGGTTGGCGGTCCAAACCCACCAGCCGCTCCTCAGGAGAGAGATGTGGCAGACGGCTTCTGTAAAGATTACAGCTTGGAAACCCTATGGGGCAGTTCCACTCTGTTCTATAGGGTCGCTATGAGTCAGAATCAACTAGACAACAGTAGGTATTATGGATGTGAAATGGCATGTTGGGTTTTGGTTTGGCTTGCTTGCAGCCCAACCCAGGCTTTTTTTTTTTTTTAACTTTAAGACAATTACAGATTTACATGCAGTTGGAAGAAATAACACACAGCCATCCTGTGTACCTTTACTCAGTTTCCCCCTGTGGTAATGTCTTGCAGAACTGTAACACAGTATCACAACCAGGGTATTGGGAAGTTACAGAACGTTTCCATCACCACAAGGGGCCCTTGTATGGCCCTTTAATATACCCTTTTATAGCTACACCCACTTTCCTCTCTCCCACCCCATCCCCGTCCCCTAGCAACCACTGTCTGCTCTCCATTTCTGTAATTTTGTCATTTCAAGAATGTTCTATATGTAGAATCTCACAGTATGCAACATTTTGGAGTTGGCTTTTTTCACTTGGTCTGAGATTCATCTGCATTGTTACGTGTATTAATAGTCTGTTCCTTTTTATTGCCAAATAATACCCCATAGTGTGGATGTACAGTTTTTAGCTACTGTGAATAAAGCTGCTATGAACATTCACGTACAAATTGTCGTGTGAGCATGAGTTTTCATTTCTCTGGGATGGATAGCCAGGAGCGCAATTGCTAGTACATATGGTAGCTTCATATTTAGTTTTATAAGAAACTACCAAATTGTTCTCCAGAATGGGTGTACTATTTTACATTCCTACCAAGAGTGTATGAGTAATCTAGTGTCTTTGCATCCTTGCCAGCATTTGGTGGTGTCAGCATTTTTTGTTTTAGCTGTTCTGATAGATTTGTAGTGCTGTCTCACTGTGGTTTTACTTTGCATGTCCCTAATGGCTATGAGTCGAAATTGACTCGATGGCACTGGGTTAATGGCTAATGCGTTAAACGTCCTTTCATGTACTTATTTGACATCTGGATATCCTCTTCCATGAAATGTCTCTTTATATCTTTTGCCCGTTTTCTAATTGGATTGTTTGTATTTTTACTGTTGGGTTTTGAGAGAGCCTGGACTTTTATAGACATCCATTTCAGCAATGTGCTAGCCATTCCTTTCTGTCTTGCCAGTACCCTGCTCTGGGCAACCCCCAGTTTGACTTGCGTGACTTGCTACAGCCTGAGAAAATCATGATTCCATTCTGAATGGATTCCCAACACAGTATAGGCTGTCTCAACTCACCGCTGCCTAGCAATCTTTTTTATTTTTTGAGATATAATTCACATCATAAAGCTCACCTGTTTAAAATGTACAAATCAGTGGTTTTTAGTGTATTCACAATGTTGTGCATCAGGCACCACTATGTGAGGGATGAAAATTCCAGGACATTTTCATTACCCCAAAAAGGAAATCCCGTAGCTGTCAGCAGTCACTGCTTATTCCCCCAGCCCTTGGCAACCACTGATCTAGTTTCTATCTCTATGATTTGCCTATTCTAGACATTTCATATAAAGGCAGCCATACAACATGCAGCCTTTTGTGTCTGGCTTTTTTCACCTTAAACCCTTTGCCGTTGAGTCGATTCCGACTCATAGCGACCCTATAGGACAGAGTAGAACTGCCCCCCATAGAGTTTCCAAGGAGCGCCTGGCAGATTTGAACTGCCGACCGTTTGGTTAGCAGTCGTAGTACTTAACTACTACGCCACCAGGGCTTCCTTTTTCACCTTAGGGTAATGTTTTTAGGATTCGTCTGTGTCACACCGTGTACGTCATTCCTTTTCATTGCTGAATAATACTCCGTTTATGGAGAGCCTACGTTTTGTTTATCCATTCATCAGTTGGTGGACATTCAGGTTGTTTCTACATTTCTACACACATATAAACATATATGTACTCATACACATATATACAGACCTATGTAAGCCTACCTTTTTCTTTCTTTTTGGTTGTTGTTGGTGTTGTTGCAAAATTATAGATGTCTTATCCTTTACAAAGAGTGTTCTTTTCTTCTGTGTATTTTTGATGGCATCATTCACCCTGGTCAAGCTGTGTGCACTTCACCCACATTCAGTGTTACCTTTCCCATGAACAAGTGTCTACTAGCTAGAGAACGATTCCCGCTCCCCTGTTCCCCTGTAACCCCCAGTGATCACTGACCTCTGTGTATACAGCTGTTCTTGTCTCCTCCCCTTTACTTCTAATCTCACTGAAAGAGCTGTTTTGCTTCATCTAAAATATTACAGTAACCCTCTCAGTGGTCTCCAAGTCCACGGTCTCCTACTTTGACTCATTGCACACACTTTATTTTACATCAGTTAAACCTTCCCAAAGTCCTGCCCAAACCTTTTGACAACGCCTCATTTAATTCCAAGTTATCTATAGAATTCTCCACCCTAGTGTTCAAAGCTCTTCTCTCAGTTCTGGCAGATCTGGACATTTCACTCTTCCCTGAGCATGCCCCCTAGCTTCTTGCATAATACTTGTTCTTCAGAAAGCCTGTCTTGATCTCTACGTGAAAATTCTGTCTAAAACTCAACTGCCTCAAGTCCATTTTGACCATCTCCTCCCCCTTCCACCAGAGGGCGATCTCAACCTTCAATCCCATCACAGTGCGGGCTTCTATGTGGCCCTCCTCACTCTGCCTTGTGTTAATTGCTCTTTAAAATAGATCGCAAGCTCCCTGAAGACAGAGACTATGACTTACCCATCTCTGGACCCTCTCCAGCACCTAGCCCGGGGCTTTAGGTCTAATTGGTACCGAGCAAGTGTTTCTTGGATTGATTTTATTTCAGTTGAAAACAAGAATGTGGGCATCTACCTCCTTGGAGAAAATCTGGAAAAGGTAAGGCAGAAAACGTTTGTAGACACCGAGAGGTAAAGCTGAGTAGGTGATTTATGAGCCCTGGTGTGCAGTGGTTAAGCACTCAGCTGCTAACCAAAAGGTTGGCAGTTTGAACCCACTAGCTGCTCAGCTACAAAAAGATGTGGCATTCTGCTCCCATAAAGATTTAAAAAAAAAATTTACAGCCTTGAAAACCCTATGGGGCAGTTCTACTCTGTCCTATAGGGTCGCTGTGAGTTGGAATTGATTTGGAGGCAATGGGTTTGGCCATTTCTATATTGACTTTATAGTGAAATGGAACACCTAGAGTTTCAAACCTCATTTTTCTGAATGTGAGTTTTGTCTTTTAAAACTACTCAGTGCATAGCAGATTTACTTTCTGTTCTCAAAACACTAAGGGTGAAAAAAATCAATAAAAGTGGAACTGTATGAGTAAAATGGTGTAAAGTCACCTTATCTGACAAATTGTATCATCCATTCTGAATGAAGGCCCTAGAATTGTTATGAAGGATGTCGTGTTTACCTCCCAATAAGGACTAAGGAAGTAGCAAGTTGCAGGAACTTTGTAAACTGTAAAGCCTTGCATACAAGTTGACCTTTAAAGTTTAAAAATATTTCCTACAAAATCTGATGCCATTTATATGCTGTATGTACTACTGGCAGCTGGTTGGTGGGCAGTGGTGCTTTCTCAGCTGGCCATTTAAGCAGTTCTTGATGGATTAGTAGAGCCATCGGATCGAGGTCATGACCAAAACCAATGTATACTCAAGGGTAAATCCAGTCCTATATTTATATATTAAAATGCTTTAGGTCACCCTGTATACTAGATTGTATTTACACCACCATTATATATATAGTGTCACTAACTCTATTGAGTACTCAAATAAAAATGTAGGCAGATTAAATACTTACCCATTTGGCTTGGGTGACTGAGAAGTGATTTTGTTTTATTAATTTTTAGGTCTGAATAGCAAAGTGATGTGGTTGTTAGGTGCCATCGAGTCAATTTCGACACATAGTGACCCCGTGTGACACAGTAGAAGAACTTCCCCATAGGGTTTTCTAGGCTGTAATCTTTACAGAAGAATGAACAAATCTGTCTTGGAAGAAGTATAGCCAGAATGCTCCTTTGAAGTGAGGATGGTGAGACTACGTCTCACGTACTTTGGACGTGTTATCAGGAGGGACCAGTCCCCAGAGAAGAACATCATGCTTGGTAAAGTAGAGAGTCAGTGGAAAAAAGGAAGACCCTCAACAAGATGGACTGACACAGTGGCTGCAATAATGGACTCCAGCATAACAATGATTGTGAGGACGGCGCAGGACCAGGCAGTGTTTTTTTCTGTGGTACATAGGGTGGCTGTGAGTCAGAACTGACTTGATGGCACCTAATAACAACCTCTACAGGAGCAGATTGCCAGGTATTTCTCCCAAGGAGCCTCTGGGTGGGTTCAAACTGCCAATCTTTTGGTTAGCAGCCGAGCGCATAAACATTCGTGCCACGAGACTCCTGGGAAAGTGATACTCCTCATCATTTCATTTTTCCTTTTTGGGCTGTTTGAATTCATTACTAAATTGTAAGCTTTGGAAGCAGGGAAACTGTTCCATATTTCTTGCAGCCTCTAGTCCTAAAAGCACTGCTTTAGTGTTGTTCAGTAACCCTCATCCTCATCCTCATCTTCAGCATTTACTGGGTGCTCATCGAGTGCTAGGGACTATTCTAAAAACCATATCTACATTATTTCTTTTAATTCTCACAGCAGCCTTACGAGATATTCCCCTCTTTTTTCAGAGGAGAAAATGAGGCTTGTATAATTTGCTGAAGGTCACACATGACATAGGTGGCCGAGCCAAGATGGGACCCAGGGCGCCTGACTCCAGGGCCTGCGTTCTTAAGCACTGCACCACCGTCCTCGACAAGTGCATACTCACGGTGATGCTGATTAGAACTGAGCTGTGCGCATGGCGTATGTGCAGTGACATCCTGTCCGTGTTTTTATTGTGTGATGTGCCCGGGATACTGTGAGCCCACAGCTGGTGTCTGCTAGTGATAATGGTGTGGGAATTCAAAAACAATTTCCAGAGCTTCCTGGGCAGAAGGCATTACATTATTTTTCGTTATCCAGTGATCTTTAAATCCTGGGGCTTAAAAATAATTTGTCATTTGCATACCCAAAATAATCTTTTTCCTCCTAAAAGTTGGATTTCAAAAGGAAGTAATGGAAGACTACTGTATGCTTTCTGATATTAGTGCAGCAGGGTTTTTTCTCTTCTGTTTTTTTTTTTATTATTTCTTCTGAGCTGTTTATTTAACTTACGCTCCTCCAAAGGGAGAAGTAGACTAGCAGCTCTATAAGGTGTCATTACATTTCTTGGATGAGAGAAAAATAAATATATATTTAAGACTTTCTAAGGAACCTTTATTTTATCTTCATGTACGAGTGCTCTCCAATTTTCTAGGGCTAATTTTAAATACATTATTACATATCCATACAATGGAACACCATGTAGCCATTAAAAAGAATGAGATGGAGAAATATATTCTGCCAAAGAAAATGTTCATGATATACTGTTAAGTAAAAAGAGTAAACTCCAGCAGAAAGACTTTCTATCCATCAGACCCGCCTAAAAAAAGTACTAATGGGAGTTCTACAGATGAAAGAGAAAAGACACTAGAAAGTAATTCAAAGCCATACATAAAAATAAAAATCCTTAATAAAGGGAATTGTATAGACAAGTATAAGGGCTAGTAATAAGGTAGTCATGCATGATAATTGTAATTGTTTTGTCCTTCATGCCTTTTAATAACACATGTACGAAAGGCAAGGATAAAATTGTTACAGGGCACATGAAATATAAAGACATAATTAGTGATAACTATATTTTTTTTATATAACAAAATAGGGAGGCATTGTATAGGTATAGAAATTATAGGATGTTACTGAAGTTGGTATCAACTTACCCTAAAAAACCCTAGGATGTTATAGATTATTGTTACGTGCCATCAAGTTGATTCTGACTCATAGTGTCCCTATGTAAAACAGAATGAAACACTGCCCAGTCCTGTGTGATCCTCACAATTGTTGCTACATTTGAGCCCATTGTTGCAACCATTGTGTCAATCCTTCTCACTGAGGGTGTTCCTCTTTTTCACTGGTCCTCTACTTTACCAACCATGATGTCCTTCTCCAGGGACTGGTCCCTCTTGGTAATTGTCCAAAGTATGCGAGACAAAGTCTTTGCTTCCAAGAAGTACTCTGGCTGTGCTTCTTCCAGGATAGATATTTGTTCATTCTTGTAGCAGTCCATAAAAAATTCTTCACCAACACTGTAATTCAAAGGCAACATTTCTTTGCTCTTCTTTATTCATTGTTCAGCTTTCACATACACATGAGGTGATTGAAAATACCGTGGCTTGGATCAGGCACGCCTTAGTCCTCGAAGTGACGTGTAATAAATACAAGCTGTTAAATGTAATATTCATGGTAATCACTAGAAAACATACACAGAAGGAAAGAAGGGAACCAAAATCACTCACTACGGTAAACTAGAAAAAAAAAAAACCTAACAAAACACTAAATCAAGCAATAGTAACAGACACAGACCAAGAGGGCTTAGGACACACAAAAAACAACCAAATGGCAGAAATAAGTCACTTCAAAATGTGGGACGTACATACAGTGGGATACTACTCAGCCATTAAGAGAAATGAAGCCTGGATACATGCTACAGCACGGATGGAGCGTGGAGACATGCTGGATGAAACTGGTCAAGCACAAAAGGCAAATATTGTATAACATCACTTACGTGAAAAGACAAGAACAGGCAAATGTATGGAGACAAAGTTTCTTAGGGGTTGCCAAGGGTGGGAGCAGGGGAAGCCGGGGCTAAGCGCTGTGGAGTGTGGAGTTTCAGTTTATGGTGACTGCAGAGTTGCATCAGTTAAAGGCAGGGTCGCACAGCTGGCTCATGGAATTGCTGTCAGTAAGTTGTGTACCTGTAAAGAGGAGAACTGGCACAAGTTGTGTAACAGACATGTTTACAACAACGATAAAAGAAAAAGAATAGCTACTAAAGCTGCTTATGTACAACCAAACATCTCATGGGATTTGGCTCCTTGGTATGGAGGTTTAGGGTCGTGGTTTCACGAGACATCCCAGTTAATTGGCCCAGTAACATATTTAGTACTTCTGTTCTCCCTCCTAGTTTTGCGGAGAGCCTGGGGTCCTAAAAGCTTGCACGAGGCCATCCACGGCGCAACAATTGGTCTCTATTTGACTGAAACAACAGAGGAAGAAGGAGGGTCAGGTATAGGAGGAGGGCGTGGACTTTGTGACTAATTGCCTTAATGAACAACTGCCTGCTTTGCCATGAGACCAGAAGAACTGGGTGGTGCCCAGCTACCATTACTGAAGGTTTTAATCAGAGATTCTGTACAAGAATCTCTGATCAATAGGAGGGAAATGCACAACAGAATATGAAATTCTCATGGACTCCAGACTTCCTGGAGCCATGGAAGCTAGACGAACCCCCAAAACTATTGCTATAAAATAATCTTCAAACCTTAAACCAAAAATATCCTTTGAAGTCTTCTTAAAGCCAAACAGTAGTATAGCTTAGCTAGTAAAGAATGTCTGCTTTGAACATATGCTCTTTTAAGAACGCTCTATACGGGATGAAATTGACAACAGCAACTCTAAAGATTGGATAGGAACCTTCTGGGCCAGTGAGTTTATGTTAATGGGGGAGGAACAACTCAGAAAAGAAGTGTTAGAATGGTTGCACAACTCGAAGGGTGTAATCAATGCCACTGAATTTTACATGCAGAAATTTGACATGGTGTATATTTTTGCTGTACATATTCTCAACAATGACAAAAATATATTTTTTTTAAGAGCAAGCCCCAGAAATATGTTTAGTATTTCCCCTTTTAAGTGCCCATTACCATATACGAGTTAGATATTTGTAAATGTATAGAAAAATGTTTGGGATAATGTACATGAAGCCATCAACTATGGTTAACTCTGAGGAAGAGAGTGAAACTGAAGGAGGGAGTGAAGTGGGACTTTTTATTCTGTATATTTCTGTTTTGTTTGAATTTTTATGTGCATTTATTTCTACTGGTTTTGTGGGTTTGGTTATTTTTTCTTGAAAAATAACTCCCTAAATACAAAAAAGCCACAAAGATAATAAGTCAAACTCTTATGCACCACCCACCCAAAACAAAGAAAAGTAAACATTTTTTGTTGTTGCTGTTGCCCGGTGGTTCAGTGGTTAAGCATTTGGTTGCTAACCAAAAAGGTTGGCAGTTCAAATCCACCAGCCGCTCCTTGGAAACCCTATGGGGCAGTTCTCTGTCCTGTAGGGTCACTATGAGTCGGAATCCACTTGATGGCAACAGGTTTGGTCTTTGTTTTTTGGTTTAGAAGAATTAAGAAATTAAAATGTAGAATTATAAAGTTGAAGTCTCCTAGGTTCTTTTTTCAGTTTTATTCCCTTCTTTCCCTCCCTGAAGGCAACAACTAACACCAGTTTGGCGTTTATCCATCCCATGTTTTTGTGTATGTGTTATGAAAGTATAAATTCATAAACACTGTATAGTGTTTTGTGTGTTTTTCATTTTACCTAATTAAAACACATTGTTGTTGTTCTTATTGTTGTTAGGTGCCGTTGAGTTGCCCCCAAATCATAGTGACCCTATTACAACAGAACAGAACCCTGCCAGCTCCTGCGGCACCCTCACAATCGTTGTTATGCTTGAGCCCATTGCTGCAGCCACTGTGTCAATCCATCTTGTTGAGGGTCTTCCTCTTTTTCGCTGACCCTCTACTTTACCAAGGACAATGTCCTTCTCCAGGGACTGGGTCTTCCTGATAACATGTCCAAAGTACATGAGACAAAGTGTCTCCATCCTTCCTTCTAATGAGCATCCTGGCTGTACTTCTTTCAAGACTGGTTTGTTCCTTCTTTTGACAGTTCATGATATATTCGGTGTTCTTGACCAACACCGTAATTCAAAGGTGTCAGTTCTTCTTCAATCTCCCTTACTTATTGTCCAGCTTTTGAGTGCATATGAGGCCATTGAAAATGCCATGGTTTGGGTCAGACACACATTAGTCCTCGAAGTAACAGCTTTGCTTCTGAACACTTTAAAGAGGTCTTTTGCAGCAGATTTGCCCAATGCAATGTTGTTGTTGTTAGGTGCCGTCGAGTCGGTTCTGACTCATAGCAACCCTATGTACCATAGAACGAAACACTGCCCGGTCCTGTGCCATGCTCACAATCGTTATGCTTGAGCCGGTTGTTGCAAACACTGTGTAAATCCATCTCATTGAGGGTCTTCCTCTTTTCCACTGACCCTGTACTTTACCAAGGCTGACTCACTTTGAGAAGGCGGCTCTCACCCAGTCATCCTTTGAGTGCCTTCCAACCTCAGGGGCTCATCTTGCGGTACTATCTCAGACAATATTTTGCTGCTATTCAGAGGTTTTTGCTGGCTAATTCTCTTCAGAAATAGACTGCTGGGTCCTTCTTCCTAGTCTATCTTAGTCTGGAAGCTCTGCTGAAACCTGTCTGCTGTGGGTGACCCTGCTTGTATCTGAATACTGGTGGCATAGCTTTCAGCATCACAGCAACGTGCAAGCCCCCACAGTACAACAAACTGACAGACACATGGGGGGCCCAATGCAATACATTGTTTGATTTCTTGACTCCTGCTTCCATAGGCATTGATTGTGGATCCAAGCAAAGTGAAATCCTTGACGATTTCAATCTTTTCTCCATTTATCATGATATTGCCTGTTTGTCCAATTGTGAGGATTTTTGTTTTCTTTATGTTGAGGTGTAATCCATACTGAAGTCTTTGATCTTCATCAGCAAGTGCTTCAAGTCCTCTTCGCTTTCAGCAGGCAAGGTTGTGTCATGTGCATAATCCAGGTTGCTAATGAGTCATTAAGGTGGACTCTACTTTGAGGAGTCAGCTCTTCCCCAGTCATATTTTCAGTACCTTCCTACTTGAGGGGCTCATCTCCTGGCACTATATCAGACAGTGTTCTGCTACTATACAAAAGGTTTTCACTGGCAAGTACTTTCAGAAGTAGACCGCCCGGTCCTCTTTCCTAGTTTGTCTTTGTCTAGAAGCCCCACTGAAACCTGTCTACCATGGGTGACCCTGCTGTTTTTTGAAATACCGGTGACATAGCTTCCAGCATCACAGCAACACACAAGCTACCACAGTACGACAAACTGACAGACAAGTGGTGGAAATTATACTGTATTAAGTATTTTGGATTTTTTTTTTTTTAACAAATGCTAAATTTTCGGTATCTTCCTACATTGATATCTCCAGATCTAGCTCAAACAGTTTCACTGCTATCTTGTATACCACGATATGAATGTATCATTTTATTTCATCTCCTACTCGTGAATATTTAGGTTTCCACAGTTTTTTTTCTCTTACAGACTCTTCTTTAGTGGACATCTGTGTATGTGTCTCATTGTGCATCTGGTGAGAGGTTCTCTAGGGCTGGGCTTCCCAGCCTTTTTATGTCAAGACAAAGACAGAAGAGGATTTTTCATGGCACACTGTAGTTAACAAACGAAGCTACTCAAGGCTAGTGGTAAATGGCAGGGTCTCTGGCTAACCCAGCCTGACTGCCACCCTGAGGACTGAAGGGTTGTATAAGTACACTGTAACACCTTGCTACACCATACCTGTTGGGAAAATGGTGATCTTTTAAAATGCGGATTTTGATTCTCTGTGCCTCGGGTTAGGCTCGTGATTCTGCTTTTCTAACAAGTTCCCAGGTGTTGGCGATGCTCTGAGTAGCAAGGCTCTAGAGCTGTGTTATCCAATAGGACAGTCACTAGCCCTGTGTGGCTATGGAGCACTTTGAAATGAGGCTAGTTCAAATTGAGATGTGCCGTAAGTATAAAATATCCACCATATTTTGGAAGACTTAGTGTGAAAAAGAGACTATAAAATATCTCATTAACATTTTATCTTTTTACATGTTGATTGTTAATTAAGTGTTGAAATGGTGCACTTGAATATATTAGGAAAAATACATTATTAAAATTAATTTTACCTGTTCAGTTTCTTTAATACACCTGCTAGGAGTCCCTGGGTAGTGCAAATGGTAAAGCGCTCAAGTCCTAGCCCAAAGGCCTGGTGGATCAAACCCACAGAGGTTCCTTGGAAGAAAGGCCTGGCAGTTTGCTTCCGAAAGGTCACAGCCTTGAAAACCTCAAGGAGCAGTTCTGTTCTGCATGCATAGGGTCGCCACGAGTTGAATCGACTCGGCGGCGACTAACAGCAATGCCACTGCTGAAACATTAAAAATTACAGGTGTGTTTTGCCTTGTGTTTCTCTCGAACAGCGCTGCTCCAGAATCGTGTACCTGGAATTGGGGTTGCTGGTCACAGGCTGTGCTTATTTTCAGTGTTACTACTAGATGTTGCCAAATTACTCTTCAGAATGATTGTACCAGTTTACACTTCCAACCACAAGTGTATGGGGTTCTTTTTTTCTCCAGTTCCTCACCAAATTTAAAATTGTCGAGCTTTTTTAGTGCTTACCAGTCTCATGGGCTTCATTTGCAGGTCTCTAATTACTAATGAGATTGATCATCTTTTCATGTTTATTGGCCACATGAGTTTCATCTTCCAGGAATAACTTGGTTACTTTTTTGCTGATTTGCCGCAGTTCTTCAGGAAGTCTGGATATTAATCCTTTGTTATGTATGTTTCAAATACGTTCTCCCAATCTGTTGCTTTTTTTTTTTCCTCCAACTTTATATGTGGTTATATTCCGTTGCTGTCAAGCCAATTCAGACTCAAAGCGACCCTATATGAAAATGTGTAATTTTGGTGTAGTCAACTTTATCAGACTTCTTCCATATGCCTCATTTAAGAGCTGTATTAAGGAGTCCAAGGAGCCCTGGTGGTACAATGGTTAAGTGGCCGCTAACCAAAAAGTCGGTAGGAAACCCTAGGAGGCAATTCTACTTCTGTGCTATGGGGTTGCTATGATTAGGAATCGACTCAACAGAAACGTGTTATTAAGGAATCTGTGCTAAGTTTGTAAAGATTTTCTTCTAGTAGCTTTAAAATTTTGCACCTCAGATTTAGGTCTTCATTTATTTTGGCATACAATGTGAGGTAGGGATCTAATGACATACATTTCTAAATGGAAAGCCTGTTATCTCCGCCACTCTGAATGGTCCATCCCTTTCTTGCTTATAACCAAACAAAAACCAAACCCAGTGCCGTCGAGTCGATTTCAACTCATAGCGACCCTATAGTGTCAGGCACTCCTTGGAAGCTTTATGGAACAGTTTTACTCTGTCCTATAGGGTCGCTATGAATATACGTTCTTGCTTATATCATATATCAAATGCCAGATCTGTTTGAGCCTATTTCTCTATTAGATTATTTTTTCCGAATTATCCAAGATGACTTTTGAAGTCATTAAAGTCATAGAAAAACCGTTGAAAGCCTTCCTGATAGTCATCTGAGGCAGTGAGTTATGCCTAAATGGGAATATAATTTATCATCCAAATTCACTTTTTAGAGTGAAAGGGGGGGTACTAAAAATAAAATTACATAATTTTAAAAATATTTCTTGACTGAAATAATTGTGTTTTTTTATGTTGGTGGACTACCTAATTAAAAATTATTTTTCAAAAAAATACATGTACATGTATGTATGTACATATGTACACACATTTACATTAAAGCAAAGATCAAAAAATACTTCATACTGATTATCTGAACATTTGAAGATAATAATAAAAATAATTACTCTTGGCATATGTACATTCTTTAATCATTTTCTTAGCTGCATTCATGTCTATTAGCATGTCACTGGTATTTTTCTGAACAATGCGTTTATTTCAGTATGAACTTATTATTTTCTGTATATTTACAAAATTGCCCGTGGATTGTCTTCATAGTTGGATTTTATGGCTCACAAAGGTGACACCGTTGATTCTTCTGCATAAACCACAGTATTACTAATTGAAAAACATACTTCATCTAAGGTGCTGAGGTGCTTGACAAACTTGGAGGAAATTCTGTTAAATAGAGGGTATTCTCAATTCTGTTTTTATATTAAAATTTATAAATACTTGAATAAATTTATGCAAATTAATTTGGCAACTTAGATAAAATGACAAACTTCTTGAAAGATACAAACAACCAAAGCCTACTCAGGAAGAAATAGATAAACATTTTAAAATTTAATTTGTGGTTAAAAACCTTGAAACCAAAAAGAAAACTCCAGTCCTAGATAGTCTTTCCTTGTTTTCCAGGACCTTGACAGGTTTGAGGAGCACTGGTCAGGTATTTTGTAGAATGATCCTCAATTTGAGTTTGTCTGATGCTTTTCTCATGATTAGGCTGCAGTTATGAGTTTTAGGGAAAGATACCAGATACATGACGCATCCTCATTACATCGTATAAAGGGTACATGCTATCAACAAGACTAATGACTGGTGATGTTAACCTTGATAATATGATAGTGTTTTCCGGGATTCCACACTGTAAAATTGCTTTTTTCTGCCTTCTTTCCATACTCTATTCTTTCAAAGCATGTCCCTAAGTCCAGCCACCATCATGGGTGGGGAGGGGGGATTTTATGTTCCACCATTAAGCTCTACCTAAATTATTTAGAATTCTTTTATAAGGAAGATTTAGCTCTTCTCCCTCATTTATTCGATTATTTTATATCAGTATAAACTTATGTATATTTATTTTATGCTTTAGGTTATGATCCAGTACTCGGCTCAGTGGCAGTGGGTTTGGTTTTTTGGATTTGTTTGTTTGTTTTTTATACTGTTTTGTTGTTCACACTGATCCAGCTTTGATCATTGGGAGCTCTTTCAGGTTGACTCCTTAATCCCTTTGACATGCCCATATCCTTTTGAACTTCACTATTTTCTGACACTATTAGAAGCTTCAGGCTTATTTTGTATTTTCCCTGCCCCACCCTTAGAATCATCCATTTACCCAAGGAGCCCTGGTTCCTATATATATATATATATATTTGGAGAATGGTATTTAGAAATCAGGATCTGGACACTAGGTGTGATCATTGCTGCTGGGTGAGACTGCTTCTAGGCCCTTTGAGAGGACTGAGCTAGGAAATACAGTGAATCCCGTGACAGCCTTGTTTTTCCAGGTCTTGAAAGTTTTCTACTGTTGTCAGGGTGCAGTGACCACTTTTTTTTGCGCTGTATTTAGTGGAAAATATTTGAGTTTCCTTTGAGAGGCTTCTGCCTTACACAAATTCCAGTTTTGAAATGTTTTACGATATATGTATGTATACTGGAGCACAGTGGTTAAGAGCTTGGCCGTAACCAAAAGGTCAGCAGTTCAAATCCACCAGCTGCTCCTTGGACAACCTATGGGGCAGTTATACTATCCCATGTATAAACACATATTTATAGTTATTTCTGTATCTATCTGTATATAAACACATATTTATAATTATTTCTGTATCTATATACTCGACAGCAGTGGCTTTTTTGCGGGGGGGGGGGGCGGTGGTTATATGTATATAAAACCAAAACCCCACTCGGTCCCTATAGGACCGGGTAAATGCACAAAGCTGACAGGCTGCAGGGTGGTGGGGTCAGTGGGAAATACGGGGAATCTTTGTGCATCTCATAAGATATGGCATGAGTTATGGCACAATTGGCTGATACATCAGGGGGTCGGCTGGACAGAGAATCCTACCACCACCCCAGACAGAAAGGAATGATCTCGACTAAGCCAGTTGTGTCCTTGTACTCTTCATTTTATCAGCAAGCACCACTGATGTCATCTTCGAAAGGGAGGTGTTCATTATTTGTATCAGGAAATGGTTGGTGAAGTAGATTGCTGATCATCTTTCTGATTTAACAACACACGGGAAATGTATGTGTGTCGTACCCTAGACAAGACCATGGCAGAGTCTGGAAGTTCAAAACAAAGAGCCTGCCAAACTCATCCCAACTGCATCCCAACTTATTGTCTGAATAATACTTTTTGAAAAGTAAATACTCTGGTTTAAATGTCAAACTGTATGGAATTCCTTGACTGTAAGCTGGACTGTCCTGGACAGGCCAGGATGGATGGTCACATATTCACAGCCTACCGGAAGCTTTGAGGGGCCCTGGTGGCACAACACGCCCAGCTGCTAACCAAAAGGTCAGTAGTTAGAATCCACCAGCTGCTCCTTGGAAGCCCTACGGGGCAGCTCTACTCTGTCCCTGAGGGTCGCAGAGTTGAAATTTACTCCACAGCAACGAGTTTTGTTTTGTTTTTTTTAATAGTTGCCATTCAAGGTACAAGAGATAATGATTAGGTCCCCTACAATAGCCTGGCCCAAGAGTCAGCCTAATTGTGGGGGACCATTGAGTGCCCTTTACTGTTTTGTATCTTGGTAAAGCCTGGGAGCACCCCACAACTTTTTTTTTTAATGGAGCCTCGGGAACATATATGAGCAGTACAGTTTGCCTACTTTCAGCCCCTGTCAAAACCATAATCTCTCCCAAATGCTTTGAAATCTGCCCCAGAAACCTGCCCCACGATTCTGGCTGGGAGAGAGTCAGGGTTAAGTAAATATGATATTGACAGAAGCTGGCATGTCTGGGTTGTGGGAATCAGGAAAGAAAAACAACATAATGATAAAATCACGTATGTAAATCACATGGAGTAGAGAAGACGAGATGGGACGTAGAATTTCCCCACTGATGTATTTTTGTGTCATCACGTTGATGTGTATATTAAAAAACACAGGCAGACACAGCTGTATTCACCTGAGCTGATCAAAAGCAGCAGCTAGTACAGAGTGAAAGAACCCTTAGCTGTTAAAAGACGGGGGGTGTGTGGCGGTCTGGACGTTTATACCATATGCAAGACATTATGTCTGGTGCTGTGGAGGCTGGGGAGAGAAACAAACTGTTTCTTCCCTCAGTGAGCTTATCGTTTTTAAAGGACATTTAAAAATGTGCACATAGAGGCCTCTCAGTTCTTCTCTTATAGCTCAGGACCTTCAAGTATTTTCAGATTCCGATTTGGAGGGTAAGTTAGTGTGCCAAGGATCTTGTCCTTCTTCCCCTTCCCTCCCCTCCCCTTCCCTTCCTTTCCCTTCCTCTCTCTCCTTCCTTCCTTTTTCTCTTATGTAATTAGTTTCTGACCTTGCCTTTTTTTTTTAATTGCCATCATAGAATTATCATTTCTATCTTTTAGCTGCTTCATTATGGAATGAAATTTCTATTAGGTCATTAGGGAATAAACCATTTGGGGATATAAAAGTTTGCCATGTAATTGAAGACTCGATGATTTATGCCCCCCAATTTTTTTTTTTACTTTAATTTTGAATGAAAGTATTTCTAAGATGTCCCTTTTTAAGCAGAGAATGTTTATCTTAACTCCATCTTTTCTTGATTCAGGGTCATATTTAGGAACATCAGTCGGGTTTTATGTTGTGGCTATATATGGTGCAGGACACAAGGCTGAGTGATTTAACTTGTCACTCTATAGCTCTATGAAGCGGGCAGCCCCTCTCCCCTGGGCCCTTGAGCGGCCTTGCTTGGTAGGCTTCTGGGTGGCTGCATGTCCTTAGGTGCTCTTTGCTCTCTATCTCCTCTGCCTTCAAGGGCCGTTTATAAGCCAGTAAGTACATGTCCCCTAAGGCTGCAGAATGAGTTCCTCTTCTCCCTCTTCTGTAACTAGCTTTTTTCTGTGCCGGTGTCTATTTGCAGCCTGGCTGCCTACCTGTCATCGTTTCTAATCTCTGCCAGCCTCCTGCTGTTTGACAGCTCTCTCCATTCCCTTCTTGTCCTTTCCTTCTTTCTCTGCTCCTTTGTGCTCATAGACGTTGTCAGCACATTGGAGAAAGGCTTTTCCTACAAACTGCCATCTGATCTGTCACACTGTGGCCTGTAGCTTTTTAGCCTGTTTTTGTAGCCAGGTGCTAGGGGCTGGCTCTGAACCTGAAACACTTTAAGAAAAAGTACTTCTGAATCTGAAGCCAGGGATTTGTCAGGTTTGTCTCTATGTCATGAAGTGTAGTGATCCAGCCACCCAGAGTATCTCTTGTTTTAAGTAAGGGTAGAATAATTTGTTTTTCTTTTAGCTATCCTCCTTGAATGGCTCCCAGTATTTGATTGGTTTTCCTGGGTAAAAAAAAAAAAAGTTAGAGCAGCGTAAATAGAAAACCAGTTGCTGTTGAGTTATTCTGGCTCATGGCGACCCTGTGTTACAGAATAGAACTGGGCTCCATAGGGTTTTCATAGCTATGACCTATGGGAAGCAGATTGCCAGGACTTTCTTCCAAGATACCTCTCTGTGGGTTCGAATCACCAACCTTTTTGTTAGTAGCTGAGTGCTTAGCCATTTGTGCCATCCAGGGAGCCTGTACAGCAGCATACTGTATATTCTTAGGTACAAACTTTTGAGGCACAGGGAAAGTGCCAGCTCTTCCATGAGGCCTTCTGTCTTAGTTACCTAGTGCTGGTATAATAGTGGGTGGCTTTAACAAACAGTTTATTCTCTTACAATCTAGTAGTCCGAATTCAGAGTGCCAGCTCCAGGGGAAGGCTTTCTGTCTCTGTCAGCTCTGGGGAAAGGTCCTTGTCATCAATCTTCCCTTGGTCTAGGAGCTTCCCTGTGCAGGAACCCCGAGTCCAAAGAATGCACTCTGCTCCGTTTCTTGGTGTGAAGTCCCCATGTCTCTCTGCTCATTTCTCTCTTTTATGTCTCACAAAAGATTGGCTTAAGGCATAATCTAATCTTGAAGATTGAGCCTCACCAACATAATTGCCAATAATCCCATCTCATTATCACCATAGAGATAGGATTTACAACCCATAGGAAAATCACATCAGCTGACAAGATGGTGGACAGTTACGCAATACTGAGAATCATGACCTAGCCAAGTTGACAGATATTTTGGGGGGACATAATTCAACCCATGACACCTTCTTTAACCCTCCTAATGCCTATTCAGACCCTATTATGGTATTATTCACCTGGCTTTGCAGTTTACATGTTTTCTCTCTTACTAGGTTAGAGGCTCACTGAAATAGAGGAGGGGATGGAAACTTATTCTTCACATTTTTGTTTTCTCCTCTGTACTGGCACAGTGGTTAAGAGCTTGGCTTTCAACCAAAAGGTTGGCAATTCAAATCTACTAGCTGCTCCTGGGAAACCCATATGGGCCAGGTCATCTCTCTCCTATAGGGTCACTATGAGGGGGAATCAACTCAGCCACAACAGGTTTGGTCTTTTTTGTTGTTGTTGGTTTCTTTACTATAGCTCTTAAGACAGTACCTCGTATGCCATAGTTTCCCTCCCCCAAATAATTGAATAATCCACCGTCTGTTCAGGTCCCTTTTTTGTAGTTTGTGGTTGATGTTAGTCGAGCATCTCCAACCCAAGTGTGTCATTTTGGACTTGCTGACATTAAACTCCTCTGCTGGTTGCAGTTTCCTAGATTCTTCCTGTATTCTGCCCCCCAAAGTAAAATATTATGATGACATATGCAAAGACCTGGAGATACAAAACCAAAAGGGAAGAACATGCTTAGTATTTCTCAAGCTGAAAGAACTCCAGGAAAAAATGCAAGCCTCCAGTTGCAATACTGAAGGATTCTACAGGGAAAATATTAAAGATGCAGGAAGCATCAAAAGAAGAAGGAAGGAATACAGAGAGTCACTATACCAAAAAGAATTGGTCAACTTTCAACCATTTCAAGAGGTACATATGACCAGGAACCGATGGTACAGAAGAAAGAAGTCCAAGCTGCACTGAAGGCATTGGCGAAAAGCAAGGCTCTGGGAATTGATGGAATACCAATTGAGATGTTTCAACAAAGAGATGCAGATTCTTGTTGGATATGTTTCCAAAGACATTCTCCAAGTCAGTAGCTTGTCTTTTCAGATTTTTGGTAATGTCTTTTTGATGAGCAAAAGTTTTTAATTTTTATGAGGTCTCATTTATTTATTTTGTCTTTTGCTATTTGTGCTTTTGTTATTAGATAATCTATTGTTGAAAGTTAGACCTGTGTCTTAGTCATCTAGTCCTGCCATAACAGATATATCACAGGTGGACAGCTTTAACAAAGAGAAGTTATTCTCTCACAATCCAGTAGGCTAGAAGTCCAAATTCAGGGCGCTAGCTCCAAAGGAAAATTTTCTCTCTCTGTCAGCTCTGCAGGAAGGTCCTTTTCATTTGTCTTCCCTTGGTCTGGGAGCATCTCAGTGCAGGAACCTCAGCTCCAAGAGATGCATGCTGCTGCTGGTGCTGCAGTCTTGGTGGTATGACTCTCTTCTTGCTTCCGTCTCCTTTTATCTCTTGTAAGATAAAAAGCAGTGCAAGCCACACCCCAGGGAAATTCCCTTTACATTGGATCAGGGATATGACCTGAGTAAGGGTGTTACATCCTGCCCTAATCCTCTTTAACCACAGGCAGAGATTATGATTTATAACACATAGGAAAATCACAAAAAGGAGGACAACCACACAATACTGGGAATGGTAGCCTAACCAAGTTGACACATATTTTCGGGTGACACAATTCAATCCGTGACAGCCTGAGAACGTTGCCCTTGCTTGTTCTAAGAATTTTATGGTTTTAGTTTACACACTTATGTCCTTAATCTATTTTGAATTTGTTTTTGTGTATGGTGTGAGGCATGAATCCTGTTTCATTCTTCTGTATGTGGATACACAATTTTCCCAGTACCACTTATTGAAGAAACTCTTCTTTCCCTATCAAGTGGACTTAGGGCCTTGTCAAAAATCAGTTGACCATAGATGTATGGGTTTATTTTGAGACTCTCAATTCTATCCCGTTGTTCTACGTGTCTGTTGTTATACCAGTACTAGGCTGTTCTAATTACTGTAGCTGTATAGAATGTTTTAAAATCAGGAAGTGTGAGTCCTCCTACTTCATTCTTCTCTTTCAAAGTCCAGCACCCATTCATGATAAGATTTCTCAGCAAAATAGGAATAGAAGGGAAATTCCTCCAGATAAAAAAGGACATTTATGCAAAGCCAACAGCCAGCATCATCCTAAATGGAGAGAGTCTGAAAGCATTCCCCTTGAGAAAGGGAACCAGACAAGGATGCCCTTTATCACCACTCTTATTCAACATTGTGCTGGAGGTCCTAGCGAGAGCACTAAGGCAAGAAAAAGAAATAAAGGGTGTCTGAATTGGTAAGGAAGAAGTAAAAGTATCTCTATTTGTAGATGATATGATCTTATACACAGAAAACTTCAAAGAATCCACAAGAAAACTTCTGGAACTAATAGAAGATTTCAGCAAAGTATCAGGATACAAGATAAACATACAAAAATCTGTTGGATTCCTCTATAGCGACAAAGAGAACTTTGAAGAGGAAATCACCAAATCAATACCATTTACAATAGCCCCCAAGAAGATAAAATACGTAGGAATAAGTCTAACCAGAGGCGTAAAAGGATTGCATTGAATCTATAGATCACTTCGATCCTACAGATTGACATCTTAACAATATTAATTCTTCCAGTCCATGAACACTGTCATGGCTTGAATTGTGTTCCCCAAAAATGTGTGCCAATTTGGCTAGTCCATGATTCCCAGTATTGTGTGATTGTCCACCATTTTGTCTTTTGATGTGATTTTCCTATGTGTTGTAAATCCTACCTGTA
Source organism: Loxodonta africana (assembly GCF_030014295.1). Classification (NCBI taxonomy): domain Eukaryota; kingdom Metazoa; phylum Chordata; class Mammalia; order Proboscidea; family Elephantidae; genus Loxodonta; species Loxodonta africana. Next base: position 11,602,407 of record NC_087351.1, read on the forward strand.
TGATGTTAATGAGGTGGGATTAGTGGCAGTTATGTTAATGAGGCAGGACTCAATTTACAAGATTAGGTTGTGTCTTAAGCCAATTTTTTTTGAGATATAAAGAGAGAACCCAATGGAGAGATATAGGAACCTCATACCACCAAGAAACAAGAGCCAAGAGAGTAGTGTATCCTTTGGACCTCGGGTCCTTGTGCTGAGAAGCTCCTCAGCCAGGGAAGATTGATGACAAGGACCTTTCCCCAGAGCCAACAGAGAGAGAAAGCCTTCCCCTGGAGCTAGCATCCTGAGTTCGGATTTCTTACCTCCTAGACTGTAGAGAATAAATTTCTCTTTGTTGAAGTCATCCACTTGTGGCATTTCTGTAGCACTAGGTAACTAAGACAAACATGGAACATTTTCCTGTTTATTTAAGTCTTCTTGAACCTCTCTTAGCAGTGTTTTATAGTTTTCATTGTATAAGTGTTTCATGTAGCTGGTTAGATTTATTCCTAGGTATTTTATTCTCTTAGATGCTATTGTAAATGAAATTATTTCCCTAATTTTCCTTTCATATTTCTCATTGCCGGTGTACAGAAATCCAACCAATTTTTGTTGACCTTGTACCCTGAAACTTTGCTAAATTCCTCTATTAGCTCTAGAAGTTTTCTGGTGGACTCTCTGGGATTTTCTATATATAGGATCATATCATCTGCAAATAGAGATAATTTTACTTCTTTTTCAATCTGGATAGTGTTTATTTCTTCTTCTTGTCTTATTGCTCTGGCTAGAGCACTATTGCATAGAAGTGGTAAGAGTGAGCACCCTTGTCTTGTTCCCAATTTCAAAGGGAAAGCTCTCAGTGTTTCTCCATTAAGTATAGTGTTGGCTGTTAGCTTTTAATATATACCCTGAATAGTATTGAGAAATTTCCATTCTATTCCAGTCTTCTTTAGGATTTTCATTAAGAAAGGGCCTCACTTTTTTTTTTTTTTGTCTCTGAGCCAGTTCACTACACACAGTAAAATAGCTCTACTAATTTTTTTAGCAGCTTAAAAAAAAAAAAACAGCTTTATTGAGCTATAATTCAGATACCATACCATTTGCCCATTTGAAATGAACAATTCAGTGGTTTTTAATATACTCAGAGTTGTATAACTATCAACACAATCAACTTTAAAACACTTCAGCCCCCTAAAAAGAAACCTCATACCGATTAGCAGTCGCTCTCCATTCCCTCTTCCACTAAGTCCCTGGCAAACACTTATCTGCTTTCTTCTCTCTACATTTGCCTATTTTGGACAGTTCAAATAAATGGAATCATACAATATATAGTCTTTTGTGACTAGCTGATTTCACTTGTTACTACCGATTTTTAAAAGTATTGTTGTATTTATAGCTTTTTCTCAGAGCAGATGTGGTCTTATGGGTCTCGTAAATCCTTCTGTGACCTTGTTTTATTGGATTTGTGATATTTGGTTAAGTTGCAAAATATACTGTTAGACATCAAATAACATTGGCTGCTGATGGTAATGAAAATACCCCTATTTCAGAGCCAAGAGAATTTTGCCCAAGGTTCAGTTATAGTTATGTCTCAGAAGGCTGAAACCAAGCTATTGGTGTGGTCAAATGAATTGGGATGTATTAGGACTTAATAGTTTTCACACTGATTCTTCTTCTAATGGGTTATTTGAGGATTTGGGCTCTTTAATTTCCAAGGATCATAAAATATTAGAGCTGGAAGAGACCCAGCAGTCATTTAGCCCAGTCCCTCTTGCTCTAATTCCTGTTCCCATTTTACAGACTTCAGACTATAAGTTGTTCAAGGCCAAATAGCTAAGTAATAGCAGAGGCAGTTGTAGCAATAATCCAAGGTTTTTTACTTCCTTTTGGCCTTTTTGCTGTTTTAACCTGGGCTCCCTAGAAACTGGAGCCTGAGGCAGGGATTAAGTGCTCAAGTTTTATTTGAGAGGTACAATCCCAGAACAGCAAGGGTACAGGAAAAGAGATGCAAAGCAAGAAGGTATGAGCAGCAAAGCTTGCTGGCCGCTATGTCAGATGAGCCTCAGAGATATACAGCTCATTGTTTCTCAAGTGCACCTGCTTGACCATGTGGGCTATCTCCAGACAGGATAGATGGAGCAGTTGCCAGGAGGGAGGAGGGAGAGGGAATTTATCTTGCTGACCTCCTTCTGCCTCCTGTTTCCCTTTGTCAACGTTCATCCTGTGAAGAATTAACTCATTCACGGTTCTGAGTTGTGTCATCCTGCCCCCACTAACAACCTCTTGGCAAGTCAGATTCCACGCCCTGGTATAGGGTTCCATCCAAGTTTGGAAGTGATGGGAGAGTTCAGAAACTCAGGATATATGAGTGACTAACAGTCACTGGGGGAGATCACCCTCCCCAAGTGTCCCTGGTTGACCCCAAGGACAAGGAGGGCCATAAGATGTGCCTGATATGCCTGCCAACATAGTGGCCTTCCTAGCCTGGGTTTCTGAAATCATCATTTATGTAGAAGAGGGCACCTTCAGCTAGTGTGTATGAAGGATTTACTTAAATTGACAGTCACATTCTTTTTTCTAATAAGATTTTTTTTTCGTATTGCTGAAGTTGGGACTCTTCAGAGTATTGAATATTTAGAAACCTGTAACTAAAACCTTTGGTTAGGATACTTGTTCTCTTGATCCTCTGACTTCTCTAGAATAAAGGGGAAAACCTGGAGAGACCTTTCATAATTATAATTGCCCAGTACCTGGGTTTCTGTGGAAGTCACCCCACATGGACAGATCTCCTTTGCCAATTCAACTCTTACCCTTCTTACAAGGTTAACTAACTCCAGCTTATGTTGAGAGTACTCCTGTTCTGACTTCTTAGAGTTTATTTACACAACACTAACCCTATTATCTTTCATTTGTATATTACTTCTGACTTATTCTCTCTTGATTTTTATTGTATGCTAATTTTCCTTCTGGATGTCTTTAACTTTTTCTGACTTCCTCCATTACCTAGCGTTATAAATGCTTATTGACTGTATAAATATGGGCTGGAGTGAAGAAGATCACACACAAAAAAAGGAGATTTGTGACAGAATGACATTCGTAATATAATAGAGTTTCAGAGGTAGAGGAGGCCTTAGAAATGATTTAGTTCAATTTGACCTTGGCCAAGTTGTCCAGTAGAATGTGGATAGTAGACAAAGAGGTAATTAAGATTTTTCAGTGAGCAGCTGCTATTGAAAATTTGAAGTGAATTGTTTGGGAAGATTTGAAGATGAAAGAGCATCATCTGTTGATTTAATAAAAAAGGGAAGAGGTTATCTCAGTTTAGGGACAAGTGATAAGAGACATTAGAATAAGGATGCATAAACAATGGTTAAATGATAACTGTGGCATAGAAAATGAAGACGATCACACAAAGAAAAGGAGACTTGTAACAGAGTGACATTTGTAAAACAGAATTTCAGAGGAGGCCTTAGAAATAATTTAGTTCAATCCACTGCATGTATGGATGAAGAAACAGACTAAAAGATGTTAAGTGACAAATTTAAGGCTACAAAGTAGGAACAGACCCAAGGTTTGAACTGAGGTCTTCTGATTTCAGATGGTTGTGCCACGTCTGCTTTGTGCCACAAGAGCGTTTAAGAACTTTAAGAATGTTTCATTTTTTTCTTTTTTAGTTTTTTTTATTGTACTTTAGATGAAGATTTACAGAGCAGTACTTTAGATGAAGATTTACAGAGCAAACAAGTTTCTCATTAAACAATACATATTTTGTTTCACGACATAGGTTGCCAACCCCACAACGTGTCAGCACTCCCCTTCTTGACCTAGGGTTCCCCATTACCAGCTGTCCTGTCCCCTCCTGCCTTCTAGTCCTTGCCCTGGGCTGATATGTGTATTTTGTCTTGTTTTGCTTTATAGGCCTGGCTGGTCTCTGGCTGAAGGGTGAACTTCAAGAGTGACTTCATTACTCAGCTATAAGCGTTTCCAGGGACCATACTCTGGGGGTTTCTTCAGTCTCTGTCAGACTGGTATATTTGGTCTTTTTTTGTGAGTTTGGATTTTGTTCTACATTTTTCTGTAGCTCTGTTCGGGACCCTCTATTGTGATCCTTGTCAGAGCAGCTGGTGGAGGTAGCTGGCCACCATCTAGTTGTGCTGGACTCAGCCTGGTGGAGGCCGTGGTAGTTGTGGTCCATCAGTCCTTTGGAATAATCTTTCCCTTGTGTCTTCGGCTATCTTCATACTCCCTTGCTGCCGATGGGGTGGGGCCAGCGGAATATCTTAGATGGCTGCTCACAAGCTTTTAAGACCCCAGATGCTACTCACCAAAGTAGAATGTAGAACATTTTCTTTATAAACTGTGTTATACCATTTGAGCTAGATGTTCCCCAAGACCACAGTCTCCAGTCCTCAGGCCAGTAATTTGGTCCTTCAGGGAGTTTGGATGTGTCTGTGGAGCCTCCATGACCTTGCCTTCGACAACGTGTGCTGGCTTCCCCAGTATTGTGTACTGGCTTACCCTTCACCAAAGTGTCCACTTATCCGTTGTCTATTTAGTGTTTTTCCATCCCCACCCCTCCCTTCCCTCGTAGCCATCAAAGATTGTTTCTTTTTTGTGTGTGCGCATACCTTTTTTTTTTTTTTTCTGAAAACCTTCTCAAGAGTTATTTTCACTAGTTGGTGGTTTCATCATCCACAGTATTTGGTAAAATTAAAGAGACTTGAAGATTTTGTTTATTTTTAATGTTTCAAAATGCATTGGGTATTAAAGCTTGGAGTGTGTGGTAATGCCTTTATGTAGACAATGCAGTGTCAGTTAAAGGGCTTCAACAGCAAATCAAGCCATCTTAGCAGCTGAGGATAGGGTTAATAGTTTAATAAAAGTGTTTTAATGGTTGCTTTTGTCATAAACTTCCTTTCAAGACCACTGTCTAATCCCAAATCAAATCTTAAATGACTCTGAAGTTTTTTTGGTACCCGAACAATTGCTCTTGTATATGGTCCTTCAGCAGGACTACCAAAGACATCAAGTCTGGCAAAAAAAAAAAAAAAGTTCCCCACACCTCTCCTTTATCCAAGTTATCTTAGCCCTGTTCTTGGACCCAGGGCTTTGAGAGACGGACGTGAGCTGAATTTCAGTCCACTTGGCCAAATGCCTGGTAGCACAGGGGTTAAGTGATTGGCTGCTAACTGAAAAGGTTCATGGTTTGAACCCACCAGCTGCTCTCTGGGAGAAAGATGTGGCAGTCTGCTTCTGTAAAGATTACAGCCTTGGAAACCCAAAGGGGCAGTTCTACTCTGTGCTGTAGGGTAGCCATGAGTTGGAATTGACTTGAGATAATGGGCTTTGGCAACACACAAACTATGATCTTAGGAAGCAGCTCAGTTCTTTTGGAAGGAGATCCTTGTGTACCTCACATGATTCTATGATTGCTTTTATGAAAATCTGAGATATCACAATTTATCCTAAAGGGTTTTTATGTGATTAAACTATGAATCTAATTTTTTTAAATATCCAGAGCCCTGGTACTGTAGTGGTAAAGTGTGCGGCAGCTAGCTGAAAGGTCAGCAGTTCAAACCCACCAGGTGTTCTGCAAGAGAAAGATGTGGCAATCTGCTTCGGTAAAGATTATGGCTTTGGAAACCCTATGGGGCAGTTCTACTCTGTCATATAGGGTTGCTATAAGTTGGAATTGACTCAATGGCAATGAGTTTTAGATAAAGAAGCTAAGTCTATCCTCTGGAGGACAGCCGCTATGAAATAGCAATTAACTGATGATCACAATCTGTTAAACAATTCTTTATATTTGATGTTTTCTCATTCATTCGAGAGTCAGTTTCTGTAACGAAGATGTCACTTTGTCATTTATGTTTCATTAGTTAATGTGTATTTGAACAGAGTCTTGGTAAAATCTGACAGGGTTTTCCAAAAGTTGTCCTACTCTCTTGGACTTTTGTGGTTGTGAAGAGTTGTTCCAGTGGCTCTGGAGGGCAGACAGTTGCAGAGAGGGAAATAGAATGGAGGATGGTATGTAAGGGCTGAACCTATACCCTGATACTTTCCTTGCTCAAAAACCTAATTTTCTACCTGTGGGCCGATACTTAGCAATTATTGTTTTTTCATTAGCAGCTGTTCACTCTTTCCTGTAATTGCCAGGGTTTTGTGTGTTTAGAGTAGTAAGTAAGCATATACACATGATGTCATGTCAAGTCGCTGAACATGAGAAGATGAATAACTGTATACATAACGCCTATGAGTGTTTGTTAGTAAAATGCGTGCTTTTAATAGTAATAACTAACAGATTTGGTACTTACACTTTGCCATGTGCTTTTGTATATGTGACATCATTTACTCCTGGCTGCAATTCTGTGGAAAAGGGATTATTTTTAATCTCATTTTGTGGGTAACTTGATTTGCCCAGTGTCGCTTCTGTTCCCATCCTTTATTCTTTCCTAGACTGTCTTATCTATACTCATGGCTTCAGTTAGCCTCCTAACTGGTCTTCTGTCTGGAGGCTTCTTGCCCACCTCTAATCCATTCTCCATATCACAACCAGAAAGATCTTTGCAAAATGCAAATCTCAAGATACCACTATCCCCTACTCTGCTTAAAACCCAGAGAGTTTTATTTCAGGAGCTTCCCATCGGTCTTCGAGTAGAGACCAAGGCCGGCAGTGGCTTGTGTGGTCTCGTCCCTGCCTCCCTCCCATGCTCATCTTTTGCCAGCCCCCAGCCCTCTGGGTTTTTGATGTTCCGTATTCCTGCTGCCATAGGCCTTTACACAAGCCTTCCCTTTGTTTGAAATTCTCCTCCTGCTGCCTCTAACGTGTTGTTGTTTTTGTTGCTAGTTGCCATTGAGTCGGCTCCAACTCATGGTGACCCCATGTACAACAGAAGGAAATGTAGCCTCGACGTGTGGTATTTTCCTGATCGTTGCAATGCTTAAGGTCATTATTGTGACCACTGTGTATTTTGAGTGCCTTCCAACCTAGGGGGCTCATCTTCCAGGCAATATTCTCTTGTGATCCATAAGATTTTCATTTGCTAATTTTTGGAAGTAGATTGCCAGCCTTTCTATCCTGTCTTGGTTTAGAAGCTCTGCTGAATCCTGTCCACCCTGGGTGACCTTGCTGGTATTTGAAAAAGCAGTGGTATAGCTTCCAGCATCATAGAATCATGCAAGCGACTACAGCACATCAAACTGACAGATGGGTGGTATTCCCCCTGATCTTAGCTTCCTTAAGGAAGCCTTTCCTGGACCCTGATCTACAGCAGATCTAGTCTCCCTGCAATACTCCCGTAGTATTATTTGCTCCTCCTTTGTAACACTTAGCACAGTTACAATTTTGTAATTATTTGTGTGATATTTTAAAATTAATATTCATCCCGCTTATCAGAGCATAGTTCCATGAGGACAGAGACTATCTGATTTTGTGTACTGTTATATCCTTATCACCTACAACAGTGCCCACCATATAGTAGGCACTCAATATGTATTTGTGAATGAGTGAAAAAACTAATATGATATTCTCTAAGACCCTTTCTGGCTCTAACATTCTATGATTCTATAAGGGACAGAGAAGTGCACCGCTAGATACACATTGAATGAAATATGAGTGTTCACTCTGTGTAAGAAATGGTAAAAGTGTCTTTTGTTGAGACTGAAACTGATAAATGAGAGTGGGGCTTCACAACAGTCAGAGTGAAAGAGCTCGCTGGTTTCTAATATCCTTCTTAGGCTCCACCTCAGCATGGCCTGGGCAGCATTTTGATTATGGAAGTAGAGAAAAACAGTGTATAAAAAAAAGTAGCTATAGAAGTATCAGCACCCTAGTAGCAACAACTACACCTAGCATCTGGGCCTCTGTTTCTAATACTGTTTTGCATTAAAAAGAACCAGGGGCCCTGATGGTGCAGTGGTTAAGAGATTGGCTGCTAACCAAAAGGTTGGCAGTTCAAATCCACCAGCTGCTCCTTGGAAACCCTGTGGGGCAGTTCTGCTCTGTCCTATAGGGTCACTATGAGTTAGAGAAATGGCTGATTCTAGGACCAGGGCAGGAAATATACAATATGAGCCTGGAGCATGTTATAGAGCCAGAAAGTAAAGAACCCTCAAAAGAAACACAATGATTGGATAGGTAAAAGGAACACAGTAGCTAACTAAAAGAACTCCCAGTGGCCAAAGCTGGAACAATTCAGCAACAGCAACAACGAAAAAAGTAGTATTGGATTATAACCCTAATTGTAAAGTAAATATACTCAAGCCCATATGTATGTAGAAACACAGCCTTCAAGGAGGTAAAACATAGCTCCCCACTCCTTAAGGGTAGAATGTGAGTATTGGCTTCCTTCCAAAGGGCACAATATGTAAAAGCGAGGAAAAGAGTGATTTTACAGTGGGAAAACCTGATAAACACTACCATAGCAAGGTGATCACAATTAATGTCAACAGTAATAAATCATGATCATAGCATATATTCTTGATATAATGTGATGAGAATGAAACTTCGCCTCTCTGGTCTTCCTCCCAAAAAAATCCATAACCCCAGTCTAATCATGAGGAAAACATCAGCCAAATCCCCAATTGTGGAACATTCTCCAAAATACTTGACCAGTAGTCCTCAAAACAGTCAAGATCACAAAACAACGAAAGTCTAAGAGGCAGTCACAACCAAAAGGATCCTAAGGACTACAGAATGTAGTGTAATATCTTGAAAAAAAAAAAGGACACTGGGTAAAAACTGTGAAAATGTGAATAAAGTATGGGTTTTAATTAAAATAATGTATCAATATTGGTTCGTTAATTTTGGCAAATGTGCCATACTAATGTAAAAAAAAAAAAGATGTTAATGATAACGGAAGCTGGGTGTGGGACACATGAGAACTCTCTGTACTATCTTCACAACTTTTCTATATCTCTAAGACTATTCTAAAAATAAAAAAAGATTAAATAAAAATTTTAAAAAGAAATGGCCAAATATATAAACCAATTAGTAGATGAAGGGTGGAGAAGAGCTGAAGAGGACTCTGGAATTTCAGAATCAATGAGAAATAGTTTCAGATCTAATTGCTTTCTTTGTGGGTTTATCTAATGCCCATTTGGGGTAGATCTTCTGGGTGGATTTGGGCAAGGTTTCTCTAAATTCAAGAAGAAAAGAAAAATACTCTTTAGTCATTAAATAACCCTCAGCTATAACTTCTATGTATTTTTTGTTTGTTTCAACTGTTTTTGAGTTTCTGTCATTTGAGGTGAAATACTCTAAAGATGTAACCATCCCCTTTTTTACACACTGCTGAAGATGAGAAGAAATCATTTAGATAGAAACTAGAATAGCTGGCATTCCAGACTAAGGTAATAAGCTCTGCAATAACAACTTATGGTTGTGATTTTTTTGTGAAAGGTGTAGTTTCTATTAATCTTCTCCTGGCATTCCTAAACCCAATTTTTAGAAAATTTTGTTCACTCAACTAAAATTTATTGTGTGTTCATGTACAGGATGATATAGAGGTTATGAAGGTAACTTGCACACAGATCCTGCGCACAAAACGATTATAGTTTAGTGCTGGAGATATGTTTATAAACAACTCTAACATAGAGAATTACAACTTTCAAATAGAGGGATTGATAAAGTGCTATCCAAGATAAGTAGTGGAAGAGATTACTCCAAACTGGAGGTCTCTGAGAAGGCTTCATGAAAAAAGTAGTAAATTGACTGATCTTGAATAATTGCATAGTCCTCTAAGTCAGATATCGTGTATTACTGATTTATGTACTCCTAGCACATAAACCCAAACCCATTGCCGTCAAGTCTATTCCGACTCATCACGACCCTACAGGACAGAGTAGAACTTTCCAAGGCACAGCTGCTGGATTTGAACTGCCAACCTTTTGGTTAGCAGCCAGAGCTCTTAATCAGTATGCCACTAGGGTTTCCAAGCACATAGTAGGTATTTAATAACATTTTTGAATGACTGACTGAAGGATTTGTAAATGCACAGATGGGAGGAAGGAAAGGCATTCTAGTCCTACCTGCTGCTTCTTACAGTGTGATAGAAAACCAATGTCTGTGTCTTTTTTTAAAGTTGATTCTTTAGTTGATCAATTAGTTAATTTGATCTTGTCACTTTCCATTTCAACAAGAATATTCTTTATAAATATACTATTTACAAAAGCTTTTACAATGACTTTCCAATGGCTGGCATATGGAATGAAGGCACAAAACCAACCCTTTATTCAGTCGAGGTGTTCTATTTGTTAAGATCTACTGTCTAGCTTGAGGTTTATTCGGGCTGCTTGTACTTTGTATGCCTTCCTTCTTTGGGCTACTTTAAGGTTTGTGAAGATCTCCACCAGAGCGTGGCACAGGTTCTGGGAGAAGACTTAATCAAATGAGTGGACTGCTTAGCAGCTCTGGTCAGGGGTTTGGTGAGGGAGGTTAAACTACGTACAAAATAAAGGTTGTGTATCGTCTGTGGATTTCAGTTGTATGGATTCCGTCCTTCCTTCCTGGGGAAAATTAAAAGGTCGCTGATGGCACATCTCAGACATTTTTAGGAGGGTTTCCCTATCAGTTGCACTATTATAATTTGTTTTTTAAATGACCGGAGTTTTTAATCTACAGACAGTGACAGTCATGGATACCGCCTTTTGCCTAGGAACTACAGTGTGCCTTACCAGTGAATTGCTAGGGATACAAGTATATTAAAGACCGATTCAGTTCTTAGATATGACACGAGAAGCACAAGTGAAAACAGAAAAAAGCAGATGAATTGGACTTCAGCATAAAGACAGCGAAAAGGCAGCCCACCTTTCCACGGGCTAAAGGACCAGTGAGACAGGAGGCCAAAAGTTCCCCGCATCTGTCCCAGTAATTTGTCAGAGGAAACTTAAACAGTGTTTGGATGAATAGTTCTTTCAAAGAGTTGGATTGTCTTCTAAGAGGATGCTGTGACAGTAAAGATGCTGCTGGATGCTAGACACCTACAGCAAAACTTGAATAAATGTCTTCTAAGAGGGCTTCCGGCTCGCCAACAGGTGCAGAAAAGTTATAGAGTGACCTTTTCTGGGGCCATGTGGTTGCGCCACTTCTTGATATTTTAGAATTATGAGGAATTGAACTTGGCTAACCCTAATACAACTTCCAACTGTGTTAAATTTATGCGATGTGTTGCTTCCAAGAATTTGCAAATGCTAAAAATGTGAAAAGGTTAGGAACTGCTGAGAAAAATTGTAGTGACCGTTGCTGCTCTTGGAAAAGTAATTACATCAACACTGTGTTTTGGTTCCAGAGCCAACAGAATATATGTCAGAGTAGCTAGCAAATCCCAGATAAGTTGCTAGGAAGGAAAATGGAAAAATTAAGTTAATATCAGCCTCTTACGCCAGCATTTTTGTCTGTCGCTCATTGCACTTTTCTATTTGCCTTGAACTGGCTTTGCTAATTAGGTGTTGAATTAACCTAAAAGACCTAAAGTGGAGACGTGCTATGCGAAAATATCCTTGGAGCAATAAAGCTCATGAAGCATTTTCCCACCTCATTTGTCTTCAAAATTGTTTTTGCTGGGTGTGTGATTTGTCTACTTGCATTCTTAATGCAGTATATTAGCACTTTTCTAGCTCTTTATTACATCCACTCCTTTTCATTTCTCTCTTACTTGGTCTCTATGCAGAACAAACTTAAAAATGCCAAAATCTTTTCCTTTTGGGGAACATTTAAGAAGGGAAGAACAAAATGCTTCCCTCCCATCTTAAATGAAAGGAGAACCTCAATCGTTCATTCAGAAATTATTTATGGAGTGGCCGCTCTGTGCAAGGAAGGCATTATGCTAGATGCTGGGAGTTTCCTATATGGTCACGAAGATTACTGCAAAGCTGAGCTCTGAAGTACAGTTTAACGTGACATTACAGTGCTGTGCATGATGATGGTAGCAAAGAGACTATGCCGTTGTAGGTAGGAAGAAATGAATAATTCTTTTGAACTCTTGTGTGACAGAGTGACAAATGGCAACAGACTTTGTCCAAGCCCTGCTCATGAACTACAGGAATGACTGTATTTCCCATTAGCCATATAGTGCTTTGAGCTGACGTTAAAGCCAGCTGTTTTCTTGCTCAAGAGATAACAGCATTGTATTCACATATGGAGGCGAATGGGTGACGGATACATTTCTCCTTTGTACTCTTTTCCTCCTGCTCTTTCCTTACACTCCAAATGCCCTTTCTGACCATTCCTATCTCTGTTTTTGTTTCTCCTCCTCCCATACTACTGCGTCCGTTGGAACAGTCTTTATCGCTAGTTTTATTGTCGCTGATATTTCTTAACAAACCCTCTGCTCTTCCATGCTGAACTTCAAGGACATATATATATATACAAATATATACACAGGCAGAGCCTAGTCACCTTTTTCTTCTGCTTTCCCATTCTCTTTGTGTCATTTTCAGTTGATCTGACTGTGGTTGACATGGGCCGAGCAGCCTTTTGGAATGACTCAGTTTAGCAGAGTCTGGAAACAAGCCACACCAGAGGGGGAAGTGAAGCTGTCATGACTTGTTAGCCATTTCTCTTATGTCAGAAAGGGTGGGATGACAGGAGTAGGAGTCCTTGCCATAAATGTCATATCCAAAAATCTAAGCTTAAATTTGAAAATGTCTAAGAAAAATGGTGGAATTTGCTAATTATCCAGACATGCTACCTGCAGTCATCTTGGAGGAAAGTTAGATTAATGCTAGAAAAATAAAAGAATTAAAAAAAAAAAAATGTTTTTTCTCCACACCTGAGTTGTAGCGTGAGTTAAGCTGTGTGTTACGGTTACATCTAGGGAATAGTCAGAGGAAGCATAGTCATCAGAGGAGTCTGAGAATGTTCAGAGAGGTAGGAGATGAACATGTGGTATTGGGAATCAAAGGAGGCAAGAGTTAAAAAAAAAAAAAAAGATGCAGTCATTAATGTTGAGTGTTGCCTAACGGTCAAGGAAAATGATGATTGGAAAGTGTATGTTGGTTTAAATGACAGGAAGGTCACCAGTGGCCTTTGCCAAAGGCTTTTACTGACATAGTGGGGCAGGAGGCCTGATTGAAATAGAAGATTCAAGAAGAAGGTAAGGATGTTCACTATTACAAGTTCTATCATCGCTGTACTGGAAGTCCATGGATAAAACAAAACAACAAATATATATATATAAGGATTAGAAAGAAATAAAAAATGTCTTTATTTACAAATGATATATTTTATGATTTTCTACTAGAAAAATCTAAGAGAATCTACAAAGTATTAGAACTAATAAAAGAATTTGGCAGGTTATGGGGTACAAGAATATGTAAAAATCAGAGTTTAATTTTTGTTCCACATTCTTGACATGTATTATCTTATTTAATCTTCTCAGTAACTCTTATGATGAAATACGATTACTTTTCCCATATTATTGATGAGGAAGTCATGGTGCAGAGAGGTCAAGTGACTAGTGCAGCTGTACAGCCATGCCAAGGGTTTGAGCCCAGACAGCCTGGCTGTACAAGCCCATAGACATAACAAAAAAAACCAAGCCCATTGCTGTCAAGTTGATTCCGATTCACAGTGACCCTACAGGGCAGAGTAAAGCTGCCCCATAGGGTTTCCAAGGCTGTAATCTTTATGGAAGCAGTCTGCCACATCTTTCTCCTGCAGAGTGGCTGGTGGGTTTGAACCAACTTTTCAGTTAGTAGCTGAGCACTTAACCGTTGCACCACCAGGGATCCTCATACATATTATATATATTTAATTGTTTTATTGTGGTGAAAATATATATAGCAACACATCTGCCAATTCAGCGTTTTTTACATGTACAATTTAGTGACTTTGGTTATGTTCATCATGTTGTGCCACCATCATCACTGTCCATTTCCAAATTATTCCACCATTAACAGAAACTCAGTACCCCCTCCCTCCAACCCTGATAGCCACTAATAAACTTTTGTCTCTATACATTTGCCTATTTTGTATAAGTGGATCAAGCAATATTTGTCCTTTGGTGTCTTAGTTATTTCACTCAGCATAGTGTTTTCAAGGTTTGTCCATGTTGTGGTGTGTATTAAGACTTCATTTCTGTTTATGCCTGAGTAGTATTTCCTTGTTAGTATATATCACATTTTGCTTATCCATTTGTCTGTTGATGGACACTTGAGTTGTTTCTACCTTTTGACTATTGTGAACAGTGCTGCAGTGAACATTGGTGTAAGGAGCCTATATTCTTTTTTTTTTTTTTGACTATCAAATTAATTTTATTAAACTAGTAATATATGAGATTTTACAAAAACAAAGAACTAGAGAAATTATCCTATTTTAAGTGAAATTTGAAAAATAGGGGAAATATAGTAAAAGGTATTGTTGTTAGTTGTTGTTAGGTGCTGTTGAGTCAGTTTCGACTCATAGTGACCCTAAGTACAAGAGAAGGAAACACTGCCTGGTCCTGTACCATCCTTGCAATCGTTGTTATGCCTGAGCCCATTGTTGCAGCCTCTGTGCAAATCCACCTCATTGAGGGTCTCCCTCTTTTTTGCTGACCCTCTACTTTAGCAAGCATGATGTCCTTCTCCAGGGACTAATCCCTCCTGATAACATGCCCAAAGTACTTGAGATGAAGTCTTGAAATACTCACTCCAAGGAGCACTCTGGCTGTACTTCTTCCAATACTGACTTGTTTGTTCTTCTCACAGCCTGTGGTATATTCACTGTTCTTCCCCAACACCATACTTCGAAGGCATCAATTCTTCTTCAGTCTTCTTTATTCATTGTCCAGCTTTCACATGCATATGAGGCAGTTGAAAATATCACTGCTTGGGTCAGGTGCACCTTAATTCTCAAAGTGACATCTTTGCTTTTTAATGTTCTAAAGAAGTCTTTTGCAGTGGATTTGCCCAGTGCAGCATGTCCTTTGATTTCTTGACTGCTGCTTCTGTGGGTGTTGATTGTGAATCCAAGGAAAATGAAATTCTTGACGTCAGCATTTTCTTCGTTTATCGTGATGCTACTTATTGCTCCAGCTGTGAGGACTTTTGTTTTATGTTGAGATGTAATCCATACTGAAGGCTGTGGTCTTTGATCTTTATCAGTAAGTGTTTCAAATCCACCTCACTGTCAGCGAGCAAGGTTGGTGTCATCTGCATAACACAGGTTGTTAAATGGGTCTTCCACCAATCCTGGTGCTGCATTCTTCATGTAGTAGAGCTTCTGGGATTATTTGTCCAGCATGATATTTGAATAAGTATTTTTTTTTTAACTTTTATTAAGCTTCAAGTGAACATTTACAAATCCAATCAGTCTGTCACATATAAGTTTACATACATCTTACTCCCTTCTCCCACTTGCTCTCCCCCTATTGAGTCAGCCCTTTCAGTCTCTCCTTTCGTGACAATTTTGCCAGCTTCCCTCTCTCTCTATCCTCCCATCCCCCCTCCAGACAAGAGTTGCCAACACAATCTCAAGTGTCCACCTGATTTAATTAGCTCACTCTTCATCAGCATCTCTCTCCCACCCGCTGACAAGTCCCTTTCATGTCTGATGAGTTGTCTTCAGGGATGGTTCCTGTCCTGTGCCAACAGAAGGTCTGGGGACCATGGCCGCCGGGATTCCTCTAGTCTCAGTCAGACCATTAAGTATGGTCTTTTTATGAGAATTTGGGGTCTGCATCCCACTGATCTCCTGCTCCCTCAGGAGTTCTCTGTTGTGCTCCCTAACAGGGCAGTCATCGATTGTGGCCGGGCACCAACTAGTTCTTCTGGTCTCAGGATGATGTAGGTGTCTGGTTCATGTGGCCCTTTCTGTCTCTTGGGCTCTTAGTTGTCGTGTGACCTTGGTGTTCTTCATTTTCCTTTGCTCCGGGTGGGTTGAGACCAGTTGATGCATCTTAGATGGCCGCTTGTTAGCATTTAAGACCCCAGACGCCACCTTTCAAAGTGGGATGCAGAATGTTTTCATAATAGAATTATTTTGCCAATTGACTTAGAAGTCCCCTCAAACCATGTTCCCCAGACCCCCGCCCCTGAGGAGCCTATATTCTTAACCATTTCAAAGGCAGGGACAGAGAAAGTAGCTAGAAGGGACCCAGGATAAAAGGAGAGTTCTTTTTTTTTGCTTTTTTTTTTTTTAAGATAGGAGAAATTATACACAAAAACTAGCTCAAAATGGGTCAAAGACCTAAATGTTAAACCCAAAACTATGAAGTTCCTGGAAGATAACATAGAGACAAAGCTAGGGGTTCTAATTTAAGATAGAAGTTAAACTAGATAACTGGGATCTCCTAAAAATTAAATACTTATGCTCACCAAAAGAATAAAAAGAGAACCTATAGACTGGGAAGAATTTTTTGGAAATGACATATCTGACAAGGATCTAATCTCTAAAATATGTAGAAAACTTTAACACCTCAACAACAAAAAGACAAACAGTCCAATCAGAAAATGGGCAAAGGACATGAGCAAACACTTCACCAAACAAGACATTCAGGTGGCTAACAAACACTTGAAGAGATGCTCATGACCATTAGCCATTAGAGATGCAAATCAAAATTACAACGATACCATCTTACCCTGAAATTACAGACACTATTAAAAAAAAAAAAACAGAAAACAACAAATGCTGGCAAGGTTGTGGGGAGATTAGAACTCTTAATACACTGCTGGTGGGAATGTAAAATGGTACAACCACTACGGAAAATGGTGTGGTGCTTCCTCAAAAAGCTAGAAATAGAAATACCATATGATCCAGCAATCCCACTCTTAGGTATATATCCTAGATAAGTAAGAGCAGTAACACAAATAGACATATGCACACCCATGTTCATTGCAGCATTATTCACAACAGCAAAAAGATGGAAGCAACCTAAGTGTCCATCAGTAGATGAATGGATAAATAAAATGTACATATATACAATGGAATACTATGCAATGATAAAGAATAGTGATGAGTCCTCAAAACATAACATGGATGAATCTGGAGGACATTATGCTTAATGAAATAAGTTAATCACAAAAGGACAAATATTATATCACTTTTATAAAAAGTCAAGAATAGGTTTACACACAGAAAGCAACGTTCTTTGATGGTCACCAGGGATGGGAGGGAGAATCACTTATTAGATAGTAGACAGGTGTTAGTTGTGGTGAAGGAAAAGGCAATACCCAATATGAGGGAAGCCAGCACCATGTGACCAAGGTAAACGAAGACACTGAAAGGTACGCAAGAATAAAGGACAACTACGGCAAATGCTATGACATACGTAGTTCTGCAGCAACAGTAATAATAACCAAAAATTTGTGAGCGGTTACATAGGTAGATATGTGTGCTATATAGGTGTGGAAGGGTATATGGGAATACATGAGTATGTATATATAGGTATAGTGTGGGCATTTGTATATACATATTTGTATGTGCTACATGTATGTTCATACATATAATAAAGCATAGAGGGGCACAGTTATAGAAACTTCCTAGACATATCCAAACACCTTGTGGGACTGAGTTACTAGAATTGAAGTCTCAGGGCCATAGTCTTGGGGGACATCTAGGTCAATTGGCATGTGTGTAGTGTCTGGGGTCTTAAAAGCTTGCAGGCGGCTGTCTAAGATACAACTGTTGGTCTCCTCCTGTCTGGGGCAAAGGAGAATCAAGAAAACCAAAAACTCAAGGAAACAATTAGTCCACAGGACTAGTGGCCCAAACGAACCATAGCCTCCTCTAGCCTGAGACTAGAAGAACTAGGTGGTGCCCAGCTACCACTACCGAATGCTCTGACCAAGGACACAATAGAAGATCCTGGTTACAATGGGATAAAAATGTAGAACAAAACTCAAATTCATAAAAAATACTGGACTTACCGGACCGATAGAGACTGGAGGAACCCCCCAAGGGTATTGCCCTAAGACATCCTTTTAATCTGGAACTGAAGCCACCCTCAGAAGTCACCTTTCAGCCAAACAATAGATTGGCCTATAAAATAAATAACATCACTCATGAGGAATGTTCTCCTTAGAACAATCAAGACCGAACAGGCAACATTTGCCCAAAAGCAAAGATGAGAAGGCAAGGAAGGGCAGGGAAACTGAACAGATGGAAACAAGGAAGCCCGGGTGGAAATGGGGAGAATGGTGATCCATTGCGGGGCTAGCAACCAATGTCACAGAACAATTTGTGTATGAACTGTTGAATTAGAAATTAACTTGCTGTGTAAACTGTCACCTAATACACAATAAAATGTTAAAAAAAAATAATAATTTTCAGTAAATGTAGAAGTGGTGGGGAAGAGACGGATTAATTGATGGAACTTGGTTCTGGAGGAAGCAGAAAGAAATGAGATCAGAAGAACTCGAGATGAGTTCAACCTTGGTCAGGAGAAAGGACGCTTCTTCCTCTGAGACTAGCTCAAGGGTTATTATGTTTGAAACGAACTGCAGTGTTTGGAATAGGCATTTCTGGTGTTCCACTAATTCTGTTGACAAGTGCTCTCTGACTACATATTACAGGCAATGCTGCATTAGGAACTGTAACTTTAATTTTTGTGACATGTGATGCAGTTTCTCTACCCAGAGGCTTCTCTTAGGTCAGCATACATTTCTCACTTAGTTCATCCAAGTGGTGCCTTTAGAGTTTACTTTGGAGAAGTTCTGTCAGGAGTCCAGTGTGTAGAATTTTGAGTCATTGTATTTAGTTGGCTTTAGGACAAAAATGAAAACTTCTCAGCTGATGAATAAAAAGTACGTGACTGACTTCACCTTCTTTAGATGCTTTAGAGTGGCCGTCAGGGCTGCTCAGGTTTTGTGATACATAAAAAGAAAATATAAAACAGATTTAAAAAAAATAAGATCAATACAGTTCCCATTGGCCGTTGGTTCAAAAAGAAAAGCGTAGTCAGATACGAATCGCTGGCAAGGGAAACAACCACACAATTGGACATCACTGACAGTGGAGAGCCCAGAGTGTCTCCAAATGTTGTCAGTTCTATTAGGCACTAACAACTAGTGTCGTGTTGTTAGGTGCCATTGACTCATACAACAGAACGAAACACTGCCCAGTCCTGCACAATCCTCACAATCATTGTTATGCTTGAGCCCGTTGTTGCAGCCATTCTGTCAGTCTGTCTCATTGAAGGTCTTCCTTCTTTTGCTGTGCCTCTACTTTACCAAGCATGATGTCCATCTCCAGGAGCTGAGCCCTCCTGATTACATGTCCAAAGTACTTGAGATGACGTCACACCATCCTCACTTCTAAGGAGCATTCTGGCTGTACTTCTTTCAAGACAGATTTGTTCATTCTTCTGGCAGTCCGTGATATATTCAACGTTCTTCACCAACACCATAATTGAAAGGCATCAGTTCTTCCCTGGTCTTCCTTATTCATTGTCCAGCTTCCGCATGCATATGAGGCAACTTGGGTCAGGCACATCTTAGTCCTCAATGTGGCATATTTGCTTTTTAACAGCACTAGTAATTTTTAGTAAGTGATACTGCTGCTAACCGAAAGTTCAGCAGTTCAAATCCACCACCTACTTCTTGGAAACCCTATAGGGCAGTTCTACTCTGTACTATAGGGTCACTAAGAGTGGGAATTGACTCAACGGCAACAGGCTTATTTTTTGGTTTTAGTAGGCAGATAATAGTCAGCAGACATTCTTTGGACTAGAAAATCAAATCTCCTTTAGGAGGTAAAACACGTTTTGACACATTCAAATAAATGCCAGAAGAATTTGGCAAAAACATTCTAGCAGATGCCAAAGTAGCAGTCAGCCAGGATATTGTGTGCTTGACTCACAGCCAGCCAGGCACATGTGAAGTCTGAGGGGTTGCTTCTCTGCACTCCAGCCTGGCACTTAGGATAATGCTCCAGATGTGTAAGCGTTCTCTTTGAAATTTGAGCTCAGACTACGTGTAGTGATCTACAACCTCTTGTCCAAGGTTGATTTGGTTACTTAGCGATTGTAGACTCCTTAAGAGTGTCTATGGCCTTTTGTCAGAATGGCACGGCAAGAAAACAAAAAAAATTTTTTTTTATTAATTTTTATTAAGCTTCAAGTGAACATTTACAAATCCAATCAGTCTGTCACATATAAGTTTACATACATCTTACTCCCTTCTCCCACTTGCTCTCCCCCTATTGAGTCAGCCCTTTCAGTCTCTCCTTTCGTGACAATTTTGCCAGCTTCCCTCTCTCTCTATCCTCCCATCCCCCCTCCAGACAGGAGATGCCAACACAGTCTCAAGTGTCCACCTGATATAATTAGCTCACTCTTCATCAGTATCTCTCTCCCACCCGCTGACCAGTCCCTTTCATGTCTGATGAGTTGTCTTCGGGGGTGGTTCCTGTCCTGTGCCAACAGAAGGTCTGGGGACCATGGCTGCCGGGATTCCTCTAGTCTCAGTCAGACCATTAAGTCTGGTCTTTTTATGAGAATTTGGGGTCTGCATCCCACTGATCTCCTGTTAGAAAACAAAAATTTTTAAACTACATCATGGGTATGAGTACCATGTCTTGTCAGTTAAAAACCAAAAAGCCAAACCCGGTGCCGTCGAGTCGATCCTGACTCATAGCGACCCTATAGGAGCACCTGGAGGATTCGAACTGCCAACCTTTTGGTTAGCAGCTGTAGCACTTAACCACTACGCCACCAGGGTTTCCTCTTATCACTTAGCCAGCTCTAAAATAGTCAACAGTGACAGCATGGCTGGAGGCTATTTGGGGCTTGGGCTGATATCTGGAACCTCCTGCATGTACTGGGAAGAATTCAGCAATTCTGGATGCCGTTCACTGAATAATAAGGTCTTTAGCAAATATAGAAATGGGCAAGAGAAGGATCCGAACAAGAGTCAACAGTATTCTGATACCAAAGCAAACCTGTTGCCGTTGATTCAATTCCAACTCATAGCAACCGTGTAGAACTGCCCTGATAGGGTTTCCAAGGAGCAGCTGGTGGATTCGAACTGCAGACCTTCTGGTTAGCAGCCAAGCTCTTAACCACAGTGCCACCAGGGCTCCAGTATTTTTACAGGCCAGTGGAAATGGGGACTCTAGGAGCAAGCAACTTTCAGTGTTTTGGGGAGTTAATACCCAGGACTGAGGTAACCAAAAAGAGAAGAAACATGATACAAGGGGATGAGGTGGAGATATCATTCTCTAACCTACTAACAGGGAAAGTAGACGCCTACTTACAAGCAACCAGCTGCTAGGTTAGAGCTAGATTGAGCCTGATGCAGAGTTCATCAGTATCAGACTCCGAACCACTTACCATCAAGTCAGTTCTGACTCATGGTGACTCCATATATGTTAGTGTAGAACTGTGCTCCACAGGGTTTTCAGTGGCTGATTTTTCGGTAGATCACCAGGCCTTTCTTCGAGACGCCTCTAGGTGGACTCAAACTTCCAACCTTTTGGTTAGCAGCTGAGCATGTTAACTCTTTGCACTACCCGGAGATTTCTAGTGTTGTTGTTGTTGTTAGATGCCATCGAGTTGGTTCTGACTCATAGCGACCCTATGCTCAACAGAACGAAACACTGCCCAGTTCTGCGCCATACTTACAATCGTTGCTAATCTTGAGCTCATAGTTGCAGCCACTGTGTCAATCCACCTCGTTGAGGGTCTTCCTCTTTTCCGCTGACCCTGTACTCTGCCAAGCATGATGTCCTTCTCCAGGGGCTGATTCCTTCTGACAACATGTCCAAAGTATGTAAGACGTAGTCTCGCCATCCTTGCTTCTAAGGAGCATTCTGGTTCTACTTCTTCCAAGACAGATTTGTTCATTCTTTTGGCAGTCCATGGTATATTCAATATTCTTCACCAACACCACAATTCAAAGGCATCAACTCTTCTTCTGTCTTCCTTATTCATTGTGCAGCTTTTACATGCATTTGATGTGATTGAAAACACCATGGCTTGGGTCAGGCACACCTTAGTCTTCAAGGTGACATCGCTGCTTTTCAACACTTTAAAGAGGTCCTTTGCAGCAGATTTACCCAATGCAATGCGTCTTTTCATTTCTTGACTGCTGTTTCCATGGCTGTTAATTGTGGATCCAAGTAAAATGAAATCCTTGACCACTTCAATCTTTTCTCCATTTATCATGATGTTGCTTATTGGTCCAGTTGTGAGGATTTTTGTTTCCTTTATGTTGAGGTGCAATCCATACTAAAGACTGTGGTCTTTGATCTTCATTAGTAAGTGCTTCAACTCCTCTTCACTTTCAGCAAGCAAGGTTGTGTCATCTGCATAACGCACGTTGTTAATGAGTCTTTCTCCAATCCTGATGCCCTGTTCTTCTTTATATAGCCCAGCTTCTCGGATTATTTCCTCAGCATATAGATTGAATAAGTATGGTGAAAGGATACTACCCTGATGCACACCTTTCCTGACTTTAAACCATTCAGTATCCCCTTGTTCTGTCTGAACAACTGCCTCTTGATCTATGTAAAGGTTCCTCATGAGCATAGGTAAGTGTCCTAGAATTCCCATTCTTCGCAATGTTATCCATAATTTCTTATGATTCACACAGTCGAATGCCTTTGCATAGTCAATAAAACACAGGTAAACATCCTTTGGGTATTCTCTGCTTTCAGCCAGGATCCATCTGACATCAGCAATGATATCCCTGGTTCCACATCCTCTTTTGAAGCCAGCCTGAATTTCTGGCAGTTCCCTGTCAATACACTGCTGCAGTTGTTTTTGCACGATCTTCAGCAAAATTTTGCTTCCATGTGGTATTAATGATATTGTTCTATAATTTCCACATTCGGTTGGATTTCCTTTCTTGGGAATAGGCATAAATACGGATCTTCTCCAGTCAGTTGGCCAGGAAGCTGTCTTCCATATTTCTTGGCATTGACGAGTGAGCACCTCCAGGGCTGCATCCTTTTGTTGAAACATCTCAATTGATACTCTGTCAATTCCTGGAGCCTTGTTTTTCGCCGTTGCCTTCAGAGCAGCTTGGACTTCTTCCTTCAGTACCATCAGCTCTGATCATATACTACCTCTTGAAATGGTTGAACATCGACTAATTCTTTTTGATATAATGACTCTGTGTATTCCTTCCATCTTCTTTTGATGCTTCCTGCATCGTTTAATAACTTCCCCATGGAATCCTTCTCTACTGCAACTCGAGGGTTGAATTTTTTCTTCAGTTCTTTCAGCTTGAGAAACACCGAGCATGTTCTTCCCTTTTGGTTTTCCGTCTCCAGCTCTTTGCACATGTCATCATACTACTTGACTTTGTCTTCTCGAGCCGCGCTTTGAAATCTTCTGTTCAGTTCTTTTACTTCATTATTTCTTCCTTTTGCTTTAGCTGCTTGACGTTCATGAGCAAGTTTCAGAGTCTCCTCTGACACCATCTTGGTCTTTTCTCTCTTTCCTGTCTTTTCAATGACCTCTTGCTTTCTTCATGTATGATGTCCTTGATGTCATTCCACAACTTGTCTGGTCTTCGGTCACTAGTGTTCAATGTGGCAAATCTATTCTTGAGATGGTCTCTAAATTCAGGTGGGATGAACTCAAGGTCATATTTTGGCTCTTATGGACTTGTTCTGATTTTCTTCAATTTCAGGTTGAACTTACATATGAGCAATTGATGGTCTGTCCCACAGTTGGCCCCGGCCTTGTTCTGACTGATGATATTGAGCTTTTCCATCATCTCTTTCCACAGATGTAGTCAGTTTGATTCCTGTGTGTTTCATCTGGCGAGGTCCATGTGTATGGTCGCCATTTATGTTAGTGAAAGAAGGTATTTGCAATGAAGAAGTCGTTGGTCTTGCAAAATTGATCTCTGGCATTGTTTCTATCACCAAGGCCACATTTTCCAACTACTGAACCGTCTTCTTCGTTTCCAACTTTCACATTCCAATCACGAGTAATTATCAACGCGTCTTGATTGCATGTTCAATCAATTTCAGACTGCAGAAGCCGATAAAAATCTTCAGTTTCTTCATCTTTGGCCTTAGTGGTTGGTGTATAAATTTGAATAATAGTCAAATTAACGAGCCTTCCTTGTAGGTATATGGATATTATCCTGTCACTGAAAGCGTTGTACTTCAGGATAGATCTTGAAATGTTCTTTTTGACGATGAATGCAACACCATTCCTCTTCAAGTTGTCATTCCCAACATAGTAGACTATATGACTGTCCGATTCAAAATGGCCAATACCAGTCCATTTCAGCTCACTAATGCCAAGGGTATCGATGTTTATGTGTTCCATTTAATTTTTGACAATTTCCAATTTTCCTAGATTTATACTTCGTACATTCCAGGTTCCAATTATTAATGGATGTTTGCAGCTGTTTCTTCTCATTTTGAGTCATGCCATATCAGCAAATGAAGGTCCCAAAAGCTTTACCCCATCCACCTCATTAAGGTCGACTCTACTTTGAGGAGGCAGCTCTCCCCCAGTTGCCTTTTGTGTGCCTTCCAACCGAGGGGACTCATCTTCTAGCACTATATCAGACAGTGTTCTGCTGCTATTCATAAGGTTTTCACTGGCTAATGCTTTTCAGAAGTAGACTTCCGGGTCCTTCTTCCTAGTCTATCTTAGTCTGGAAGCAAGGTCCCAAGTGTCTGTCAGTTTGTCGTATTGTGGGGGCTCGTGTGTTGCTGTGATGCTGGAAGCTATGCCACTGGTATTCAGATACCAGCAGGGTCACCCATGGAGGACAGGTTTCATCTGAGCTTCCAGACTAAGACAGACTAGGAAGAGGCTTCTAGTAGGAGTCTTAAATCCCTTAGGGCTTCTTAAATCCCCTCTTCCCCCTTACCACTACACCCACTGCCGTCGAGTCGATTCTAACTCATAGTGAGCTTTTGGACTGCCTTATACTCTAGAGAAGGAGCTAACCCTGAGAGCTGAAGTTTCTGAGGATTCCATATGGAGGTTGAGGTATGAGTGGGGCCAGGGACCTAGGATGACTTTACATCTCCCCGTCCAAAACAATGCAGCCCTGGTGGCGCAGTGGTTAAAAGCTCAGGCTGCTAACCAAAGGTTGGCAGTTTGAATCCACCAGCTGCTCCTTGGAAACCCTATGGGGGAGTTCTACTCTGTCCTATAGGGTCACTACGAGTTGGAATCAACTCAACAGCAATGTGGCAGGGGGGAGGGTCCCAAACAGCACTAAGGAAGGGGGAAATGTTTTTGAGATAGATTCACATGTAGCCCATTAACTTGAAGTGGGGTATGAAGGGGAGTATTGCTTTCTCTCTCTAATCCCTTACTGCAAAATGAACTGATGTAGAAATGGACACTACTGCAGGTGGCAGATGAGAGGAATGTACCTCAGTTTACTAACCTTTAGAAGTCTGTAAACTTGAGCTGTCAACTATAAACTTATAGGAAAATACATAGGCATTATTAAGTCAGAGTGACAAACCATATAAGTAAAATAATAAGGCAAATAATTCTAACCAGAAGGCCTGAAAAAATAAATTACCTTCTTGAAAAAGAATGGTTGAATGAACAGTAGTCATTTCTGCCTGATCTGTGGCCTTTTAATACCCTGTTAGGTAAGTTATATCATTGTACTGTTCCAGTAGACCAGATTCAATTAGACACCTGCCTGAAGAGCATATTTTTCATTGACTTTTGATTATCAAAATTGGGATCTTTTTCATGCCCAGGTTACTCCCAAGGAAACAAGAGTAATAATTTCAACTCTGCAGCCTGGCTAAGTTCCAGAACCCTCTGTGACAGGGCAAACTCCTGGCATCCTTCTGACCACCAGTATTAGCTCAACTCTCGGTGGCTTACTGTGCTTTCCTGTATCTTTTAAGTGCTGCATGGGAAAATGTATACTCTAGGAGAGAGCATAAACCAAACCAAACCCAGTGCCGTCGAGTCAATTCTGACGCATAGCGACCCTGTAGGACAGAGGAGAACTGCCCCATAGAGTTTCCAAGGAGCACCTGGAGGATTCGAACTGCTGACCCTTTGGTTAGCCAGCTGTGGCACTTAACCACTACACCACCAGGGTTTCCAAGATGAGAGCATAGGTAGGAATAAATCAATCACTGTTTACTGAACACTTAGCAGATATTAGGCACCTTGCTAAGCCCCAAACATGAATGACCTGATTTCATTCTCAAGTATTTAGGAGCAAATTATTTTTCTCCCATATTATTGTGGAAGCTAGATTTAGCGAGACTAAGTAACCTGCCCAGAGTCACCCACGTTTTAGGTGTCAAAGCAAGAATTTTAACTCGGGACATTTCTTTATAATGATCATGATTTTAATCATACTATGCCACCTTTTCTCTTTCCAGCTTTGAAATGAGCTCAGGACTAAAACCACGTTTTCAATGTTAGAATTGTTTACTGGTATAGTTAAGGGAAAAATCTTACAAGGCAAATAGAAATGATGGGAGAAACGAAAGCCTTGACTGAATATGCACAATGAAAATTATAATACATACTCATGCCATATCCAGAAAGAGACATATAAAAGCTGTCATTTGTGTTATTTATTGGGATTCCTATTTATCATCAATTTGAAAAGCTTTAATGATCTGTCCCACTAAAATCTTAAAATGTCTTCCAAGAGACCTGGTCAGTAATGATTTGCTTCTGGTTATATAATCTGTAGGGGGCAGCGGCGGGGCAGCGGTGGTTCAGCAGTAGGATTCTCGCCTGCCGTGGGAGAGACCCTAGTTCAATTCCTGGTCAATGCCCCACAGACAGAGGAGTGTGCAGCCAACACCCCTCTATCAGTGGAGGCTTGCATGTTGCTATGATGCTGGACAGGCTTCGGCAGAGCTCCCAGACTGTCATGGGCATGTGCAGCTCACCATGTGCCGAGGAGCCTACTCGACGGCAGCTAACAACGACATATAATCCGTAGAGTTGGGATAGGGTAATCATTTGAGTAAAAGCGAAAAGACTAATTTCTTTGTAACATTGAGGTGATCTTAAAATGATGGTAGATGAAGGTACAGGTGATTGGGGAATACCACGGAAACAGCAGCTAAATACTGGAGTACACAAAACAGGACAAAAGAGCATTAACTCCTCAGGGAACCCTCCTCAGGAGTCAGACTAACAACCGTCCTGCGTTGCTTCAGGCCTTCTCCTTCCTTCATATCATTTCCTGGTCTCTGGAAAACTTGTAGTAAGAATGCTTTGGTGACCTCTTACTCTTTCAACACATAGATTTCTTCTCTCTATTTGGTTCCAGGTCATTGTTCTCTCTCCCTCCTGTCTGCCTCAGACCTCCTCATTCTTTTGTTCAATACCTCTCTTTCAGCACTTCCCTCCACCTCCCTGCACGTAACCTGGAACGTTAGTGACAGGAGACTGCAGTCTCCTGACTCTCCGTGGAGTCAAACCATGCCAACCTTTCATCCTCCTACTCCTTCACCTTCCCTTTTGTGGGGTTGAAGCAAGACCCTTGGTGGTGTCTCTTGGCTTTGCTGAGAGGGTGGAGTTGCCAGTCCTTATAACATTTAACTGAGAAGACTTAGAATGTGAAACGTGCTTGCTTTTTCCCAGCGGAATGTTTTGTTTCCACCCAACAGGAGAATGAAGCTTACAGAAACCTGGAAATTTAACTGAGCCAGTCCATGTTTGCCTCGTTCATCTACGGCCTGGCATCATCAGCATATCAAGTGTTAAATTGAGTTATGCTCACAAAGTAGGCTGAATCACATCATATATCAGACCAGTAGCACTGGGAATTTTCAGTTGTACTTTATTTATTTATTTTGGTTGTGGGTTTATGCCCCAGGAGAAGTAAATATAAAAATAAACAAACAGTAGCTGGTGAAATCAAGACTTGTAAATAGGGTGGCTTTATGATTCTGTTTTTCTTCACACCCTGTCTCTCGATGTGGGATATTGTCTTGTAATTCTTATTATAGTACCAATTTCCTCTGCCCCACCCTCCCAACTCAACAAAAATTAATTCCATTTAATTCTTTAAAAATCAGTGCTGTAATGATTACACATGTTAACTCCTTATTTAGTCTGTCTAAAAGCATGCTGGAAATTCTACTAAGGAAGTACAAATTTGCCACCAACATCAACCATCCACTTTTTTGTTTACCATGTTCAAGTCTCTCTGAAAGCATCAGGCTACCAAGACTGGCTATTCATGATTCATTTATTTATTCATTCATTACAAGAACGTTGGAGGCTGAGGTACAAAGATGAGTAAGACGTAGTTTATGCTTTTGAAGAATTTCTAATCCAGAGACTCCTTTTCATTCACTGATTCATTCTTTCAGCACTCACTGCTCATGGGCATCAAGTGTTCTCACTTGTGGAAAGGTGCTGGCTCGGTATCAGTCACCTGTGGAGCTTTTAAAAACTAGCAGCGCTCAGGCCCCGCCCCAGACTTACTGAACCAGCTTCCAGGCATCTGTTCTAATTTAAAGCTTCACAGGTGATTCTCACGTGCAGTAGGGTGTTTACTGTGGAAGGTACAGTGCTTCAGTCAGCACGTATTTCCACCTTGATCCTGTATTTTAGTTACCATGTATTTTAGTTACCATGCTTTCTCTCGTTCCCTCTGATGTTCTCTTTACCATCCTCGCCGCCATAATGCCTTACAGGGTCAGCACCTCCGAAGCCTGGGGCTGTGAAGACCAAGTTGTCACTAAGTGCCAAAGTAAGTTTATTGGTTTAGACATCACCCATTCTGGCCCCATAAGCTCGCTAGCAGCTTTCCCATCGTGGCTCTACATGGTTGAAATCCTGCGCAACTATTCATATTTTTTCTTGGAGGCAATAGGCTGCAGCAATATTATCCAAAGGGCTGTGAAACAGGGAACCAAATTTAAGTTAAATATGAGGGTGACAGCTTTCATACACGTTACAAACTTGTTCCAGGAGTGAAATGGGGACTGTGTCAGCTCGGTGCCAAAAAGGCACTGAACTTGTCGTCTTAACTCAGTCTGCAGTTTCCTATCATTTACTGCCTCTTGTTCGTTCCCTCATTCCTATTTATATAGGCACTGTGTTAGGGGTGTGGATGACAGTGGTAATAAAACAGAAGTGGTTTGGTTCATTTCTTTGAGCTTTCTTCAGAGAAAATATAGTTTATTTTGTCATTACCTCAAATGGCCTTCCTTCTGAGCTCCTACCCGCTGATTAGCAAGGGAAACAAATTACATAAGCATCCAATCTCATTTAAAGCTTAAACTGACCCAGTAATTCCAACAGTCCCTTGGGGTAATGTCATAAATGACAGGCCTGGGCATCTCTGGGTCTCAGGGGCAATGTCCCTCATCTACCTGAATGCTGTTTGCATTTGTGTCTGAAATCTGTGGCTATAGCCTGCTTGATCAGAACCCAGCAGCCCTCTGGTTGCCTGGGCCTCACCTTGGCTTCTGCTCGTTGTACACCCCAAGTTTCTGCGGCATCCCGTCCATTTCATCCCTGTTGCAGGTGTGCAGTCACCATGCTCTGCCAGAACAGGCTGTGAGCCCTCGTGTCTGTGACTTATGGGAATTGTGTGAGCTCAGGAAAGCTAAGCCTCAGGCTCTTTTGCACCAGCTCTGCTGCGACACCAAGTCACTGTGTCTGTGCCCCTGGTGGTGGTGGGGGGTGGGGGCTCCTGAGAGCCCATCCTGTCCTAGAGTCGGAAACGTGAGTGCAGGCATCCAGCCTTCGGTTTCATCCTCACTTAACACACCGCTGTCTCTCCAGGCTGAGGAAATCAGGACTGCTTGGCTGCTGGTGATGGATTGAACTACATCCCCTCAAAATTTGTGTTGTAATCCTAAACCCTTCTACCTATGGATGTAGTGCCATTTAGGAATTGGACTTTCTTTGTTATGTTAATGAGACCATATCAGTGTAGGGTGTGTCATAAGCCAATCACCTTTGAGATATAAAAAGCAAATTAGGCACAGAGAAGGAAGCTCAAACTGAGAAGATACATGCCGCGTGAAGATTGCCAAGAAGCTGAAGAAATGAGGACCTTCACTTAGAGCAGACAGAGAAAGCCTTTCCCTCCAGCTGGTGCCTGGAAATTGGGCTTCTAGCCTCCTAAATTGTGAGAAAATAAATTTTTGTTCGGGAAAGCCACCCACTTGTGGTATTTCTGTTAGAACAGCACTAAAAAACTAAGACGCTGCTCTTCCCACCATCTCCCTGGAGTCTGGAAGGACTGGGCTTTCTCCCACGCTGTGTTCTCCTGCCATACCCATAGCTGGGTGGACTATTCCTCAGCACCCCCTGGCGTGTAGGCCTGTTGGTTGATATAATAAAGATATACTGAATCAGAACTTACACTTTAACAAGCCCACCCCAGGTGATTCTTAGGTAGAATAAATTTTGAGAACCCCTGCATCTCCTGGGAGCTTGTTAGAAATGCCAATTCTCAGCAGGGATTCAAACTGAAATGAACCTGTTGGAAGCCCTGCATTTTGACAATAACTTGGCTGGCACGTGATTGCCTTCCTGCATGCGGACGGTTACATTACTTAGCTTAGCCGTGTGGCTTTCTCTGACCAATGTCATGTGAATGGTTGTGATACAACCACAGCTGAGCAGAGGCTTCGAGAGTCAGTGCGTGTTTCCACCAGTCCTCTTGCTCTTCTGCCGTGAAAGTGGCGTGACCAAAATTGAGGCTTCTCCTTCAACCTGGGCACAGAATGAAAAGACGTGGAGCAGCAACCAAGCTGCCACTGACCTGCAGCCAGACTGTAATGTGAATGAGAAATAAACTTTTATTGCTATAAACCAGAGATTTTGGGTTGTTAGTGTGGCAGAACTGACTAATACACTCTGTAACATTTTGCATATCAAAAACCAAATGTCACTTTTCCTTCTTTCTATTTCCATTCCTGCTCTAATAAGTCATAATCTCTCCCTAAGCAGATGGATGCCTCAGGCCAGCTAGGGTGAAGGTCATGCGTTCAAAAAAGCAAAAGAATAAGGCATCTTAATTCTTTTCAAAAGATTGCCACATCCCATGAAGAGAGGAACTTCATGTAGGAAGCATTTTAAACCTTGGGTATTTTTTTTTGTTTGTTTTTGTTTTTGCTCTGAAAGAAGGATATAATCATTATTATGCAAATAAATAGTGGCATAGACTATGTATACAACAATCCAGGTGAAAATTAGGTGGTTCTTAAAGAACAGAAAATATCATTTTGAGGTAGTGGCATTGTTATAGAAATATAAATGGAGGAGGCACTAACCTCATTCAGTGGCAGGGAAATTTTGAGTCGTGAACCCAGAGTCATGGTGCACAGTTTGTGGCCGCCAGCCATAGGATGCTCTCTGTCCTTACTTGTGTGGGTGCAGGCAGTTTGGCTCGGATTTCATTGTATTTTAGGAATTTGCAAATGTAAGATTTATTTCGAGGTGAATATACCTGCTGTTATTTACTTGATGCCAAAGGCAAACAGAAGAACTGGTAGACCATGAGGAAAGAGCCGTTGGTCCCACACGGATCGTTTTAGCTACATCTGTGCACACGTAATCACCATGAGCAGAATAAATTTTGGAAAAAGAAGGAAAATATTGTAGCTATTTTCTTTAGAAAATCTTAGGATTCCTCTGGATTTGAGTGGTTGGAATTTCCCAGCTGGTGTGGTTCATTTCTGGTTTTGCATACAGAGCTGTCCACCATTTTCTGTTTGACAAAAAGCATTTCCCCATGCTCAAGCCGGGATTGCTAACTTCAGGTGCATTGTTGTGACGTGTGGTGTTTTGCAGCTAGATCTGATAACATTTGTAGATCAGTTCTCTTGTGAGTAAATAAACTTATAAGGTGTCAAGAAAACAATAATGTTAAGTCCCAGTGATTTTTAAAGTAATTGATCAGTTGCTATAAAATTGTCGTGTGCTATCGAGTCCGTTCTGACTATAGCAACCCTATGGGACAGAGTAGAACTGCCCCATAGGGTTTTTTAGGCTGTGCTTCTTATAAGGGAACAGGGTGCTGGGTCTTTTCTCCTGGCAGAACAGCTGGTGGGTTCGAACCTCCGACTTTTGGGTTAACAGCCGAACGCTTAACCATTGCGCCACCAGGGCTCCTTTGTATAAAATTGGGGAGAAAAAAAGGAAAACTAGACAGAACGTGAGAAATACAATAATGTTCTAGTATACTTTAGGACAGTCAAATGCAATTTGTAATTATAGAACACGTATGACAAAAATGGATAAGTGAAGCACATTTTGTTCAAAACAAAATGTTGTTAGGTGCTGTCAAGTCGGTTCTGACTCACAGCGGCCCTGTGTACACTGCAACGAAAAGCTGCCTGACAACACAACAAAACATACTGAGTGAAATTTGTTTCATTCAAAAAAGAAAGTAAATGGACAGCAATTCTGGGGCAAAGTCATTGAAGAAAAACTTGTGCCTTTTCTGGGTCAGACTTTGGAACTGACCCTGTTTAAGAAAGAAAATCGTACCTTGCTGATCCTCGGAAAGGCAGTACGTGAGCAGCCACGGAGCCTGATTCTCAGAGTACCAGGTCCCTGGCCTGTCACTCACTTGGCATATACAACTGTTTGCTTGTCTACACCAGTCAAATGTAATACCCTTATTCCCCTGGCATCCCTACCTCTGGGTAATTCTTCCACTGATCCCTACATACCAGATTTTATTCCAAAGTCAACAGTACTCCATATTTACACTCTTAGAGTACTGTCATAAGTTAACCATTTAGTGCCTAGAGTGATAATCTGAAAGATGAGTGCTGTCTTCCTGAGTCTGGCTTATTCAGTTTTCCCCCCACACTTTGGCAGACTAACTATTTTATTTATATGTGCACATCATGCTTGGTAAAGTAGAGGGTCGGCAAAAAAGAGAGAGACCATCAGTGAGATGGACTGACACAGTGGTTGCGAGAATGTGCTCAAATATAACAATTGTGAAGATGGCACAGGACCAGGCAACGTTTCATTCTGTCACATGTAAGGTCACTGTGAAGCTGGCACCTAACAACAACAAGCATGCGTGTATGTGTGAGTGTGTGTGTGTATGTGCCTCTCTGTTTTGTTTGCTAAAATGTCCTTTTCCTCCATTTCTATCTTCTTCCAGGGCCTGTTCAAGGGGCATTTCCCCTATGAAGCCTCTCCTCACTCTCCCCTGGCCTCCAGATGGAAATTTTCTCTTCCATCTCTGCATTCTGATAGCATTGAATTGTTATTTTCTCATAGAGAGTTCTTACGATATGTGTCTCTCCCCTAATGATGATCATGCTACCATAGGTTTAGATCTTTCTATTTGCCACTCACTGTAAGGAAAAAAAAACAGTGTTCATCAAGTCGACTCTCACTCACGGCAACGCCACGTGTGTCCGTAGAACTGTGCCCCACAGGGTTTTCAGTGGCTGATTTTCAGAAGCAGATCGCCAAGCTTCCCTTCTAAGATGCCTCTGGGTAGACTTGAACCGCCAACCTTTCAGTGAGCAGCTGAGTGTGTTAACTGTTTGCGCTACCCAGGGACACTAGTGGCCCACGAAGCACTTTATTCCTCGCAGTAGCTCTGTGAGGTAAGTATGTTTATCCCACTTTTACAAATGAGGAAAGTGAAGCTAAATGAGTTCGAGCAAGATGGGCCCAGGTCATAGAGCTAAAAATGGTCAAGCTGGAATTCAAGTCTGGTCAGCTTCAGAACCCGTGTTTTTAGCTACTCCTCTGTTATTCAGTTATGAACTTTCTTAAGGATGTGAGTTGAGGAAGGGGTGAAGGGGAATAGAGTAAACACATTCACTGAATATATAATCTGTGCCTGATGTTTGACTAGGAGCCTTCAGATACACTTCTTTATGAGGCAGGCATTATCATTCTTATTTTGCAGATGAGAAAACCAACAGTCATGACAAAGTTAAAAAGACAAGAAATAGACTTTGAGAAGATAACTTGTAGTACATATAACTGGCAAAGGACTGAGAGTCAGAATATATTAAAGAGTACTACAAATAAATAAGGAAAAGATCAATTCCCCAATTTAGAAAAAATGGGCAAGAGTATATATTCTCAACAACAAAAATAAGATAAATTATAAAAGAATAATGGGCAAGAGATATGAGCAAGAAGTTTACAGAAGGGAAAACCTGTAATAACCAAAAACATGAAAATATACTCAACTTTTTTAGTCTTTAAGGAAATGTAAATTAAAATGAGATTCTACTCCATACTCATCATGTTGGCAGACATTAAAATGTCTAACATCTAGTGTTGGTAAATGAGAGTTCTTCTCTAATGCTGGGTACAAATGAAAATGGACTACCACATTGGAGAGCAGTCTAACAAAGATGAACCTTCGCATACCCTGTGACCCAGCACTTCCACTTCTAGAGCTGTAGCTTGAAGATATTCTCCCAGGAGACATGTTCAGTACAATATTTTTGGAGAATGGATAAATTGTGGTATTTTCATACAGTGGAAAATCATAGGGAGTTAAAACAAGTGATCTGCCAGACATCTGTTATTTATTTTTTGTACTTTTCTCTATGATTGAAATATTTCATAATTTCAAACAAAATAAAAGATGAAACAAAGCCTAGATTCCAGACCATGTCTTTATATTGTAATGCTTAAAAGTGTTTATTGAATTAAAAAACATTTATGTGCACAAGGATAATAGCAGCCACAGTGTACTGAGTGCTTACTCATAGGTCTTTTTCCCCGCCCCCCACCCCCCGCCCCCAAGAATTCTGCAAGGTGGATATTGTTAGGCCAGCTAATAAATGAGGAAAATGAGACCCAGGGAGGTAAAGTGCATCTACTTTCTTGATAATGTGCTGATTCTCAGAAATTCACTAAGTAGTACCATTGTGTCTTAAAAACATTAATACTCCATAACTTACAATCAGGAAATAACTTAAGCTCTCAAAAGACTTCAATTTAATATTAATAAAAAGTAAAATTCAAATACTGTAAATTTTATATTCTCAGAGACTTTCATATATGAAAATTCTTATAATTTTACTTTTTTAGACTGTTGGAGGGATCGCTGATGGTTGAGAATGTGTGTGGACTGTAAATAAGTCCAATTCACTGTAAACGAGCCTTAAAAACTCACTCTACAGTTTGTAAGTCTAGGTTAAAAAGTTGGAGGAACTTATTTATGAAAAAATAAATAAGTGAAGCCTTTTTTGGTAAAACAACATCTTTCTCACAAGGAGACAAGTTCCTTACCACCCAGGTGAAGGTACTTTGCCAGATATCTCCTGGCCTGGCAAAGCAGTATTCTGTCCTTAGCCCTTGACTTTCTTCTTCTTGCCTCTGAGTGTTTGTCCATGCCATTTCCTTGGACTACAATGTTTTCTCAAATCATAGGCCAGGACTCCTTTGTTGTCCTGTCACTGTTACCACCTCATCGGCAGCCATTCCCATGACAGCTGCTAAACGGAAGGTAGTGGGGAACCTTGGGGAAATTTAGGGGAGATGAGAATGTCCCTGGGTATCTGTTGTCTTTTGTTGTTAGCTGATGTTGAGTCAGCCCCCAACTCATGGTGACCCCATGCAAAATGGGACTGGGCCATTATTATCCATAAGGTTTTCATTAGCTGACTTTTGGGAAGTAGATCATCTGACCCTTCTTCCTAGTCCGGCTTGGTCTGGAAGCTCTGCTGAAACCTGTTCAGTATCATAGCAGCACAAAAGCCTCCACCAACGGATGCGTGGTAGCTGCCCTTGAGGTGCATTGGAGGGCAATCAAACCCAGGCCTCCAGTATGGAAGCCAAGAATTCTACCACTGAGCTACCGCTGCCACAATTTGTTGTCTAGAGGTAGATATATTTAGAAGTCAGTAACACCTCTAGTAGACCCCTGTCCTCAACCTATAAGAATAACTAATTGTGGGGGTGGGGAGGGTTTGTGTCCTCCCACATTTCTTCATAATTACACCTAGCAGATAAGTGTGCCTCTGACTTCCTCCCATCCCAGTCCACCGCCTTTCTTCTCTCCAAGGCTTGTTCCATCCCTTTTTTCCAAACTCATTATCTTCATGAAGCTCAACCTCCATAGACCTTTTTCTGATTCCCTTGCATCCATTCTACAACAAATGCATACAACTCAGAACTTTGTACCACTTATCTGTTATGGAAAACAATATGCCACGGTGGAAATAATACTAGACCACTCTACTGTTACTGAGTAGTGGAAATACTTTATAATGATACACACTGTGGATTTCTTCCCAACTCTGTGTTCAGTGACTTCCTCTTAATAGCTTGAAATCAGCCACTGTGGAAATGTTTACACCACTGAAATCAGCAGACACTACAAATCAGGGTGTTGCTTTATTGTTTCATTGATCGTCTAGACTTAAGAAAATGATGGAGAAAATGTTAATAATTCATTATCTGTAGCTGTTACATTGTGAATAGCACAAAACATTGGAAAACATTCTTCTAGTATTTGAAAACTACTAATTTAGCAAAGAAGCCACTCACGTTTTTGAAATGAGTCATGTTCCAACTATGGCTCTGTTTCACTTCTGTGTTATTCATTAAAGTAAAGGAAAATATCATACATTTGTGGGACTCTGCACTCTGAGCCGATTGTTGAACACTTATGAACACACCACTGAGTAAGCTCCGTGAGAGCAGGAGCTCTGTCTTCTTCCTCACTGTAAACCCAGCAGCCAGAAAAGTGCCTGGTGCCTGGTGAACAAACGAAGATGCTTAACCAACTTCCCATTGTCTCAATTTCTCATCTGTAAATTGAGGAAAGTGGACCCTAAGCTGCTACCACACGGGGGTGAGGGAAGATTAAATGTGATGGTAAAGCTGAAAGTGCTTTGTGCACAAGGTGGTCTTGTTAAGATACTGAATATGTTATATTTTCTTCATATGTTGGCTGGTTAAATAACTCTGTAATGACAAGAATTTTTACATAGATCGTTTGCTCCCCCCGAAGAAAAAGTATGTTCCTTTTATGTCTTTAAATACTTGGCAGTCTCTTCTTTTGCCTGGTTCTATGCTAGGTGCTCTGGAGAATACCAGAGAAATATATTTCTGTCACTCTAAGGGTTTATAATCTGCTCATAATGATAACTTACATAAAACGTTCATTATTGTTGTATGCTGTCAAGTAGATTCAGACTTAGGGAGCAGAAAAAGATTACCTAAGTGGCAAATGTTTGGTGTTGCACACTCTGCCAAGGACTTTAATGTTTGGTCTCTTTTTTCTTAATAGGATGCCAGAGATACCTTGACTAGCCTTTTTTTTTTATCATAAAAACCCTTCTGAAGCCTTTAAAGCGCCGTAGATTTTCCTGTCCAGGGCATGTTGGATGGTGGCATTAGATCATCATCGTGAAGCAGTTGTTAGATGATCGTAATGTGTGTAATATAGCTGTGCAAATAAGAATATCAGCTGTAGAATTTCCAAAGCTGGATGAGATGTGTCTTATCGGAAGAAAACCAGACAAGCACAGATGCGTTCGAGATATATCCACATCTCTCTCCTTCTTAACAGTCTATTTTAATCTTCCAAAAATGATTTCCTTGGAAGCAAATTATGTCAGTAAGACCAAAAAATGAAGGAGGAAGGGGACAGTGCTAACTGGGGATTTATGAGGCAAAAGCTCTACTGAGAAAAGAGAATGGAAAAGGAAAGAATTAGGCCGTGGAAGCCAGGGCTTTCTCCTTCCCCTGCATCTGCTTTGTCAAGGAAAT
This sequence comes from Loxodonta africana, assembly GCF_030014295.1. Classification (NCBI taxonomy): domain Eukaryota; kingdom Metazoa; phylum Chordata; class Mammalia; order Proboscidea; family Elephantidae; genus Loxodonta; species Loxodonta africana. Next base: position 11,639,960 of record NC_087351.1, read on the forward strand.
CACACCAATCACTCTTGAGAATCGATCTAGCATTCTTAGGGGTGCAGCCTCAGACCTGTGCCTGTGGACTTGGTATTAAGTGAATGATTTGAGAAATTAGTGACAGGACCTTTTTAATGATTGTGCCCCAGAATTGGTATTTTTGCTTTTCAAGGCTCTACATGGAAAGTTAATTTCTCACATGCCCAGCCTTAATCGAATTGTGCCTCATCACATCATGCAGGCAGCATTAAGGCAGCTCCACACTATATTAAGGAGTTGACCCCCACCCCGCTTTAGTAATACCTAAATCCTACTGGGGCATGGAACAAACAGATTTGTATTTACTGCTTAACTGTTCCTTTGAGACAGAAATGATATTTTATATTTATATATTCCATTTATATTAACTTTTGTCAAAAGTGCCTTTTGAAGTTTATTTCCATTAAGCTGCAAAGTCTAATCCCTTGATCTAAACCATATTAAATGCTTTGATGGTAGCCTGTGCTTTGAACAAATATTTCAAGTAGTTAACATTAACTTAAATAATCCTGCTGCCTAATGTATTCTCAGATAAAATGTTGATTTAAATGCTAATATAGATGTGCAAGGCTCTGGTTTCTTACTGTTCTTTTCTTTTACACAATACCGGTTAAACATTTAGCCTTTTCCTAGACAGCGGGATTTGCTCTGTAACCTGCAGGAGGGTTTGGAAGCTGTGACTTTAAATCAATGACTTGCCCAAAATCAGCACTCGATACATGCCGATGGATTTATCAATGTACCCTATTTATTTTTTTTTTTTAGTGAATAAATAAGCGGTCAAATGTTATCACCTTAGTAATGTTTACCAAATACTTGCAGATACATTACGCTGTTTGCCCTTCTCAAAAATCCTGTGACATAGGTATGTTGTTGTTGTTGTTACTATACATAGGTCTACAAAAAAAAACAAACCTGTTGCTGCCGAGTCTATTCCAACTCACAGCAGCCCTATGGGACAGAGTAGAGCTGCCCCATACAGTTTCCAAGGAGCAGCTGGGGGCTTCGGACTGTAGACCTTTTGGTTAGCAGCCAAATCCTTAACCAGTACACCACCAGGGCTCCAACCATAGGTATGGTTGTTGTTGTTGTTGTTGTTAGGTGCCGTCAAGTTGGTTCCGACTCATAGTGACCCCATGCACGATAGAACAAAACACCGCGCAGTCCTGCGCCATCCTTAAAATCGTTGTTACGCTTGAGCGCATTGTTGCAGCCACTGTGTCAATCCACCTCGTTCAGGGTCTTTCTCTTTTCCGCTGACCCTGTACTCTGCCAAGCATGATGTCCTTCTCCAGGGACTGATCCCTCCTGACAACATGTCCGAAGTATGTAAGACGCAGTCTCGCCATCCTTGCCTCTAAGGAGCATTCTGGCCGCATTTCTTCCAAGACAGACTTGTTCGTTCTTTTGGCAGTCTGTGGTATATTCAATATTCTTTGCCAGCACCACAATTCAAAGGCGTCAACTCTTCTTTGGTGTTCCTTATTCATGGTCCGGCTCTCACATGCATATGATGCGATTGAAAATACCATGGCCTGGGTCAGGCGCACCTTAGTCTTCAGGGTGACATCTTTGCTCTTCAACACTTTGAAGAGGTCCTTTGCAGCAGATTTACCCAATGCAATGCGTCTTTTTGATTTGCTTCCATGGCTGTTAATTGTGGATCCAAGTAAAATGAAATCCTTGACAACTTCAGTCTTTTCTCCATTTATCATGATGTTGCTCACTGGTCCAGTTGTGAGGATTTTTGTTTTCTTTATGTTGAGGTGTAATCCATACTGAAGACTGTGGTCTTTGATCTTCATTAGTAAGTGCTTCAACTCCTCTTCACTTTCAGCACGTAAGGTTGTGTCATCTGCATAATGCAGGTTGTTAATGAGTCTCCCTCCAATCCTGATGCCCTGTTCTTCTTCATATAGTCCAGCTTCTCGTATTATTTGTTCAGCATACAGATTAAATAAGTATGGTGAAAGAATACAACCCTGACGCACACCTTTCCTGACTTGAAACCAATCAGTAGCTCCTTGTTCTGTCTGAACAACTGCCTCTTGATCTATGTAAAGGTTCCTCATGAGCACAATTAAGTGTTCTGGAATTCCCATTCTTCCCAGTGTTATCCATAGTTTGTTATGATCCACACAGTCAAATGCCTTTGCATAGTCAAGAAAACACAGGTAAACATCCCTTGGATATTCTCTGCTTTCAGCCAGGATCCATCTGACATCAGCAATGATATCCCTGGTTCCACGTCCTCTTCTGAATCCAGCCTGAATTTCTGGCAGTTCCTTGTCGATATACTGCTGCAGCCGTTTTTGAATGATCTTCGGCGGAATTTTGCTTGCATGTGATATTAATGATATTGTTCTATAATTTCCACATTCAGTTGGATCACCTTTCTTGAGAATAGGCATAAATATGCATCTCTTCCAGTCAGTTGGCCAGAAAGCTGTCTTCCATATTTCTTGGCATAGACGAGTGAGCACCTCCAGCACTACATCTGTTTGTTGAAACATCTCAATTGATATTCCATCAGTTCCTGATTATATGCCGCCTCTTGAAATGGTTGAATATCGACTAATTCTTTTTGGTATAATGACTCTGTGTATTCCTTCCATCTTCTTTTGATGCTTCCTGCGTCGTTTAATATTTTCCCCATGGAATCCTTCACTATTGCAACTCGAGGCTTGAATTTTTTCTCAGTTTTTTCAGCTTGAGAAACACCGAGCATGTTCTTCCCTTTTGGTTTTCCATCTCTAGCTCTTTGTACATGTCGTTATAATACTTGACTTTGTCTTCTCGAGAGGCCCTTCGAAATCTTCTGTTTAGTTCTTTTACTTCATCAGTTCTTCCTTTTGCTTTAGCTGCTCAACGCTCAAGAGCAAGTTTCAGAGTCTCCTGTGACATCCATCTTGATCTTTTCTTTCTTTCCTGTCTTTTCAGTGACCTCTTGCTTTCTTCGTGGATGATGTCCTTGATGTCATTCCACAACTCGTCTGGAATGTTCAATGCATCAAATCTATTCTTGAGATGGTCTCTAAATTCAGGTGGGCTATACTCAAGGTCATATTTTGGCTCTTGTGGACTTGCTCTGATTTTCTTCAGTTTCATCTTGAACTTGCATATGAGCAACTGATGGTCTGTTCCACAATCAGCCCCTGGTCTTATTCTGACTTATGATATTGAGCTTTTCCATCGTCTCTTTCCACAGATGTAGTCAATTTGATTTCTGTGTGTTCCATCTGGCGAGGTCCATGTGTATAGTCGCCGTTTATGTTGGTGAAAGAAGGTATTTGCAATGAAGTCGTTGGTCTTGCAAAATTCTATCATTCGATCTCTGGCATCGTTTCTGTCACCGAGGCCATATTTCCCAACTACTGGTCCTTCTTTGTTTCCAACTTTTGTATTCCAATCACCAGTAATTATCAATGCATCTTGATTGCACGTTCAATCAATTTCAGACTGCAGCAGCTGATAAAAATCTATTTTTTCATCTTTGGCCATAGTGATTGGTGCGTAAATTTGAATAATAGTCGTATTAACTGGTCTTCCTTGTAGGCGTATGGATATTATCCTATCACTGACAGTGTTGTACTTCAGGATAGATCCTGAAACATTCTTTTTGACGATGAATGCAACACCATTCCTCTTCGAGTTGTCATTCCCAGCATAGTAGACTATATGATTATCTGATTCAAAATGGCCAATACCAGTCCATTTCAGCTCACTAATGCCTAGGATATCGATGTTTATGCGTTCCATTTCATTTTTGATGATTTCCAATTTTCCTGGATTCATGCTTCATACATTCCAGGTTCCGATTCTTAATGGATGTTTGCAGCTGTTTCTTCTCATTTTGAGTCATGCCACATCAGCAAATGAAGGTCCCGAAAGCTTTACTCCATCCACATCAATATCTTATGGCATGGTAGGCATTATTATTATCATCTCTCGTTATCAAAGGCCATGAGTTTAAAAATAATGGAGCTAGACTTAAAGCCAAGTCTTCATTTGCACTCCGGGGCCTGTGCAGTTGCTGCAACACCATGCCGTGTCTGTATTCCTTATTTCAGGATATGATAAAGAAATTCATTATTTGTATATAAAAGTGTATACTATCTTAGAAGTATATACTTTTATATATAAGTCATGGTTTCTTGGTTAAACACTTCAGTGGCGAAACAAATTCCAGCCACATTGCTGGTTCAGTTGGTTTAAATATTCTGAGTAGATTTGGTGGTTTTTAATGGTTTTCCCCTCTCTCACCAGATTTGCCACATTTTGTCACCACTCTGGGTTTGCAGATGTTGCTGTTTAATTAGATTGCTCTGTGGAGGCTGAGAGAACCAGGAACCCCTTAGCATAGCTGATAAGTGGATGATTTTGCAGCAAAATAGAATAAAGCTTCTTTGGGTCCAGTGGCCTGAGGTGAAACCAAAGGTAGTCTTTGCTGTTAGTCTCTGTAAATGGGAAAATTCTCCGCTTCTGGGCACCCCCTGGATCTGAATATTTTATTTTGGATCTTGCTTTGTACTCTAGCGAGATAATAAGGGTTCCATGCATGTTAATCAACATTTCATGTACTTATAAGAACAATCCTGTAGTAAAAGAGGAAATGACAGCCTCTCTGATCCTTGAATACTGGGCAAAGGAAGCCGTCCCTGAGTACACAGTCCTTCAATATGACATAATCCTTTTCATTTAACAAACACTTCCCCCTAGTAAGTCTTTGTGCTGGCAAACCATGAAAGGAAGCATGTGGGCTTGGCGGCCCAACCCTGAAGTTTGTGTCTAAGAATGATTGCAATTTATGCACTAAGGGTTCAGATGACATTTGTCTTTTGTCTGGACAAAGATATTCTCTAAAATTAAAAAGATGACCTTATTTCACTTAGTGAGATGAGATAGACTCTTTAAAGGAACCCATTTTGGAAAGTTTTTCTTAGGGCAGCTCTGTCAAGAAAGATGTATTCCTCATTATCATCAGAAGAAAATACACTTCTAAATAGTCTCAATAAGACATGATTGATTCTTACTGAGACTCTCTTAGTACCATTTAAAAATTCTTATCCGTTGGAGCCATGGTGGTGTAGTGGTTCAGCTGGTAACCAAAAGGTTGGCATTGGGTTGTACTGTGATCACTAAATGCTTTTCCTCTCAAAAAACCAAAACCAAAAACACCCAAACCTGTTGCTGTCAAGTCAATTCTATTCATAGTGACCCTATAGGACAGAGTAGAACTGCCCTATAGGGTTTCCAAGGAGCACCTGCTGGATTTGAACTGCTGACCTTTTGGTTAGCAGCCATAGTACTTAACCACTACACCACCAGGGTTTCCGTCCCCTCAAAGGAAAAGGAAAAAAAAAAAAAATGTGTCTAATCTGTGCCAAATCACTATCTAGAAATAAAAAAACAAAAAAAAACATTGCTTTGATTCTGACTCATAGAGACCCTATAGGACAGAGTAGAACTGCCTCACAGGGTTTCCAAGAAGCAGCTGGTGGGTTTGAACTGCTGACCTTTTGGTTAGCAGCCGAACACTTAACCACTGCACCACCAGGACTCCAAGGAATAAGAATTTTTAAATGGTACTAACAGATTCTCAGTGAGAACCAAGCATGTTTTATTGAGACTATTTAGGAGTGTATTTTCTTCTGATAAGGAAGACTACATCTTTCTTAACAGAGCTGCCCTGAGAAAAACTATCCAGAATGGGTCCCGTTAAAGATCACAGAACAACCAAAGAGTACTTTTTTTTAAAAACTGATATTTAATGGACTTTCTTCTTCTTTTATGTAGAGAGGCTTATAGTGCAGGACCGGGCAGTGTTTCATTCTATTGTACATAGGGTGACTGTGAGTTGGAACTGACTTGATGGCACCAACAACAATATAGTTATCAAGACTGAACATATTTTTAATTATGTATAATATGTAATCAGCAACTTGCGGGTGCCTGGTATGTTCATTTAGTTAATACTTAGATAACTGGTCCAAGGTCACACAGCTAGTAAGCAGGGGAGCTGGGACTTGAACCCAGGAAGCCTGACTCCAGAGTCTTTGCACTTAACTGCTATGCTGTAGTACCTTTCCCTGCGGTAATAGCAATATTAGACAAGCATCCACAGGAAGACACTTTTCCTCAGTATTGGCCCTGCTTGGGGATTTTGCCCTCATTTCCTCACAGCTGCAGACTTTTTGCTGCCTGGACCCCTTTCCACACCAAGTTCTCTCCTCATGTTGCTCCAGTCAGTCTAATGTTGAACATGTGGTGACAGGATTGGCTGGACCAACCCTAATGATGGTCTCTATTCAAAGTGTCTTCAGGCCTGCTTCACTCCTTTCTCTCCTCATCCCCTTCTTTTCATCCCTCTAACACTCTTTATAGAGCCTCCCCAGTGTAAGTAAGAAAACATTGAGGATAGCTGGTACTTAGTCTGAGTTCTGTTTTAGAGCTGGGGGAGCAAGTCCCATTTGGCCGCTGTCATGGATTGAATTGTGTCCCCCCAAAATCCCTGTCAATTTAGCTCGGCCAGGATTCCCAGTATTGTGTGATTATCCTCAATTTTGTGATCTGATGTGATTTTTCTATGTGTTGTAAATCCTAACTTTTATGATGTTAATGAGGCAGGATTAGAGGTAGTTATGTTAATGAGGCAAGACTCAATCTATAGGATTAGGCTGTGTCTTAACCACTCTCTTTTGAGATATAAAAGAGAGAAGGGAGCAGAGAGACAGGGGGACCTCATACCACCAAGAAAGCAGCACCAGGAGCAGAGTGCATCCTTTGGACCCAGGGTTCCTACTTGGAGAAATTCCTAGTCCAGGGGAAGATAGATAACAAGGATCTTCCTCCATAGCCGACAGAGAGAGAAAACCTTCCTCTGGAGTTGACACCCTGAATGTGGACTTCTAGCCTACTAGACTGTGAGAGAATAAATTTCTCTTTGTTAAAGCCATCCACCTACAGCATTTCTGTTACAGCAGCACTAGATGACTAAGACAGCCAGCAAAGTTAGAAGAAGAACCACTGGAGAGGTTGTTCCAGGAAAACAAGCTGAAACTCAGAACACATTTTCCAAAAGAAACATTTG